>NW_008824309.1:1114108-1120348 GCF_000699105.1 Pygoscelis adeliae | reverse complement strand
CTGCCCACGGCAGGGGGGTTGGACTAGATGACCTTTAGAGGTCCCTTCCACCCCAAACTATTCTATGAGTATGATTCTATTTTTAGGATCCCTCAGGCTGATGAGTGGGATATCAGTCTCTCTAGTCCTTGGGCTTCTTTCATTTGCCCAGTCCAGCCCCAAAGCCTCAGGATGTCCCTCAGCTTAGTCATTTGCCTAACCTCTGCAAACCTCCTGCTTGGTAGCTGTGCTCCAGCAGAAGTGCAGCTGTAGTGGAGCTAATGCAGTATGTAGCACTCTAATTCTGGATCTGCCGGTCTGGTCCCCTGAGCATCTTTCCATTGACTTCAGTGGGTTTCATATGACGCCTTTATTCAGATAATATGCTGGAGTAAATCTGTTACTCAGAGATCACATCCCAAGAGGCAGTTTGCCCTGCTTCACATTCCATGACAAATCTGTTCTGAATCCTTTTATTATTAATAATAGACAGCGAATTCTGATCTCAGTGTTCCTGAGGTAGAGTCAGTGGTATCTGTCTAATTTAAATCAAACCTGCTCTCGCAGGTCTAAGTGAGTTCTGAAGGTTTTATCAGTGCAATTTCCCTGTGCAGCTGGGCAAGCTAGTGCATAATTAGAGATAAGAGCCAAGAACCTTAGAAGTGCAAGAGGTGTAACTAACCTTTGCTAATGAAGGATATCATGCAAATAGCATTTGATATTTGTGTGTATTTGATGCTACAACTGAACAAGGTATAGTTGCTCAGTGCTTAATGATGATTTCCGTGATGGTATAGCCCTTTCTTATTGAAACTGTGATTGTGACAAGTATTGCATAGATTCAAGGGAAAAAAGATTTTGCCTATTGAATAACAACAAACCTGCCCTCTCTTTAAATTAGCTCAACCTTTCCCACTAAGAAAAGGACTAAAATGATAACTTCCACTGCAAACAGCAGCACAGAGATTGTTGCTCCTTGTCTGTATAAGTTTCCTATGAGGCTGTGCATGCCCCAGAAATGCAAGACAGTGGAACTGGTCAATGGAAATTAGCAATTGTTTCCTAAAGATGATTTTATCCCAAAGTCCCTGAGAATAAGTATGACCCCCTGTGCTTGCCATTGCTCAAAAACAGCTCTCTGCTACGATTCCAGTAATTTGAAAGCTTCAAAATCTGCACAAATTTCTTGTAGTTCTTTCCAAAGCTTTTCAGAGAAGGCACAGGGACTAATGCAAGTCTGCCTTAGGAGCTTTTGCTACGAGGAGGCAAGGTAAGATATCAGTAAGGTTGGGCTGTGTTAGTGCCAAGGATTGTGATAAGATTGTTAATAGTATCCCTGTGAGTCCAAAGATCTTTGTAAAATCATTGTACTCTCATGATACTGTAGATGTGGATGTGATATGCATGAGTTAATGTGTACTTGAAGGTATAAGGTACCCTAAGTGTATTGCACATATAGTTAATGTGATGATTTGAATTATCAGCAGGCTCTGTAGCGTTCCCCAAGATAGTATCTTCCAGCATTTATTGGTAGGATGGTATTGTGCCAGGCCAAGGAGACTGTATAAACAGATAACAACTTATTGGCTAGATTTTCTTTATTTGAGTGTTTCATAGAAATAATTCAGAGTAATTCAGGTTGGAAGGGGCCTCAGGAGGTCTCCAGTCCACACTCCTGCTCAAAATGGGATCAGCTCTGGGGTCAGACCAGGCTGATCAGAGCTTGATCCAACTGTTGGCCAAGACCCCTACGTCCTTTTCTGCAGTGCTGGTCCCCAGCCTGGGTTATTTCTGGGGATTATTTGCATGTCTTTGTTGAATTTCATAAAGTTCCTGTTGGCATATTCCTCCAGCTTGTCTAGGTCCTGAATGGTGGCTCTGCTGTGTATGCTTGGAATTTTTCTTGTAGTTTTTATAAGTGTCTTTTAATTTATCTATTTCGTTTTTACTTTGCTGACTAATTCTCCAGATAAAATCAATTCCTTATTGTCAGAATTTTTCTTTTTATCCCATAGTTATTGGTTTCCTTTTAGAGCTTTTTAGAAGGTTAGTGCTGGTGAGCTGTAATTCTTGGTTACTGCTAAGTACTACCCATGCTTTCCTGCCTTCTGAAGAGAGGAGTTAATTGCAGGAGTAGGGTAGTTACATTGGTGTTGTTTTTTACCCTTATGATTTCCCTCCTGCAATCTAATTAACATTTTGCAAACTCAGAGCATTTCTTCCAGTTTGTAGTTTGTGCTCATGTAGGCATAAATATCCTCCGAGCAGAATACCTTATTCTTGGCCAAGATAATTATGTGACCTCCCTATTACGAGTAGCTGATTGTCTCCTATCTTCAACATCTCAGTAGCATTTGAATAAAACAGGAATGTGCTATTATTTCCATTTTACAGATGGTTAAACTAAAATCATATGAGGCTTGAGAGATCTGATACCCCAGACTAATGCCTTAACCACTGGTATATCCCCTTTCTCACTTCAGCCTGTTTGATACTGGAGTAAGTCTGGTACAAACCGTCAGCTGTATGAAGCCTGCTGTAGGGGAGGTGATACAGTCAATTGATTGAGGAGCTACAGCCGCTATTTAGCAGTGTGGAAAATCTGCAGGAAGTACATTACAGTAATGCAGGTATAGCTGCCTCAATCTCCTCCACAGACCTTCGGGGAGCTGGGATTAGATACGTAGAGCTCAGCCCATATAATTCAAATCTTTAAAAAAAAAAAAAAAAAAAAAAGGCAAGAGAAAAACCCATCCGGTGAATATAACATCTTTTCTGAACAATATGTTAGATTTATTTTCTGTTGAAAATAACTTCTTTCTTCTGAACTATAAGCTCTTTTGGAGAACAGCCATCTCTATATTAAAATTTGTTACACTGTCTAGCACAATGTGTCCGAGTCTGTATGGGTACTCCGCTATTAAGAACAAGGAATGATAGTATAAGTTTAGGACAAGAAAGTGAATAAATAGCCTGTAAAAGGTAAATTTCCTTTGCTCTGAAAGATCTGCCGGAGCTGAACAGCTATGGAGGACTGAGAGTAATCTGCAAAAGAGACTTTTTGTGTTCATCAGTGTAGGGATGACCGTGATAGACAGAGGAACGCACTCCCCTTGCCGTCAATTACAGCGTATGATTGCCTGCTGTCCTGTGCGACTGCGTCGAGTATCGTGATATGCGGCGCCAGTATGAGCAGTAAAGGCTGGCTGATATTTTATTAGCTGTCAGTAGGAAATTGTTTTGTTTGTGCAATCAGAAGATAAAATACAATGAAGACTCTTAAGAAGTATTTGACAGTGATTTAAAACAGAATCCTAAAAAAGGAAGAGTATCAATATTGTACACAACAAACAGAACTAATAAATGTGGGAAATAGATTTATTATCTGCACTTGGCAGCCTCCAAACTGAAGATTCTTGCTCAAATGCTGAGTCAAAACCAGGAAGCATTATTTCTTCGTCTGAGATGTTTGTATTGTGGCCTGAAATGTGGGCAGCAGCCAGAGCTGGTCTTCAGATGATGCCCTGGAGAAGCGTTGGATCTGTACGCGAAGTGGACCCAGGCAGACCCCCAAAACTGACCTCGTGTGGCTGGATAGCTTGGTCTACAGATGTGTTCCTTGCACATTTCTTAGCTTTTCTGACTGCTGTCAAAAAGTAAGCTTCAATTTAGGCCCACCGAAATAGAGAAGTGTGTTAATGACAAAGTAGCTAATGAGAAATGCCAGAGTTTCTAATAAATGTTGTTCAGAGAGGTTTAGTTTGATTCCTTTTCTGATTTTTATTGGAAAATTTGTATAATTAAAGAAGTCTGGTTAAATTTGCTCGGCTTTTTGTGTATCATCAGTGGAACTGTTAAACACCTACTGAATCTTTAACTATGTGTGTGGAGATACATAACCCTCAATCACCCCATACAACTGCCACCACAGCAGTGCTATAGGCAGGGCAGTTTGTCACCACTAAGTGATGAAGAGCCAGAAGATCCCACTCTGACTTTGTGACTGTCTCATCCATAGGTATACATGCAATATCAGCAGGCTGAAGGATCCAATCCCATTTAATTGCATTGATTGATTTTATTAACCCTTTCCAGTGGCCCTAAAATGTTTGGACTTTCTTCCTCATTATTTGAATTGCAAAACATATTTGCTTGAAATTTGAGGATGTTTATGTACATATTCAGATGTCATATAAGGACCTAGATATGCCCTCTACATGTAAATTTAAGTCTTGGAAAATAACATAAAAATATTTCTTTTGGTTTTACTTTGAAAATCTATGTTCCTTTTATAGCTATTTTTGAGGACTGTAATGATGTTATGTTAATTGAGCTTTTTCATGAAAATAGTACAGCCTAAACAAATCTCAGAGAAAGAAGAAATTGTAAAATTGTTTTAATTGTGAAAATGTGTGTTGGCATCCAGACACTGAGTTGTGTCGTGCAAGGCAGTGCCATGGGTAGGCAGAAGTGTAAGGATTGCTAGGACCTGTGTGCTAGCAGCCATGTTACCTACAAACAACGCTACAGCCTCATCACGCCAAGCAGTCCAGCGTAACCAGCAGTAAATTATTACATGAAAAGCCTTTCTCAGCCCCTCTTTTGGTTTGGGGGTAGGTCGGTGCACTATGTCTCCTGGCCTTTTTGTGGTCAAAAAGTACAGTCTAACCAAGAGAAAAAGAGGCCAAATGAACTATGCATTTGTTATGAATGATTTAATCTTGCTTTATGAATCTTTTGGTTTTTTCCTCAGCTCTGACAGACCTAAGTAGTTCTGGAAGCTGTATTCTCACATGCTACAAAAGTACTGTTTCAGTAGCAGAATTGTTTGCTGCTGAGAAAATAGTTGTTAAGAAATCATATAACAACCACTGCTGATCCCTAAAGGGGATTGCCTCTCCCACTAGCTATTATCTAAATTGGATGTTTTCTGGAAAGACTAGCTGAATAAATAAAATAACGCTAGCAAGGCTGGAGTGCTAAAAAAAAAAAGATTCTGACTCCTCCATTTCAATGTTCGTGTAACTCCACTGAACTCAGCAGAGTTATTCTGGCTTTAAACGTAAGCCCTGGGGTCCAAAACACTGCGTGGAAAGAAGCTGTCTGTTCCCACTTCAACAAGGGGAAGGCCACAGCATGACTTTATTTACATAAACTGTCTACATGGAGAGAAACCCTGGGGAAAGGCAGGCACTCCCTGCCCCCATCCCTCCTGAAATGTAGGACGTGGGAGAAGGCTCCATTTGATAAAAGCATCTACTTAATTTCTTCCTGTGGCACCCTAGGAGTCACTGTATGCATTTCAGAATTGTTTGCTTAGTGGGAATAAACTGTCTAAGAGGGGAACGACATTTCAGACCAGATGGACTGAATCCCCTTGACATGGATTTTACTCATTGAGTCCACGCACTGCTGGGCCTGTGCTGAGGACCCTTTTTCGTTAGAAGGACTTCTTGATTGGAAAGAGCAGGAGCAGAGTTAGGTCCTGCCCTTTAGCTACCCCGTACATTGAAACCATTTGAGATCTCAGCTTCGTTAGGGTGTGGAGTATGAGAGCTGATGTGGAACGGGAGAGGCTTGCTGGGGTTGCAAGAGCCCCTGCACTGGGAGTCAGCAGACAAGGGAGGGAGGAGGAAGGGATGCTCACCTATTGGATATTGTCCGTTTTAGAGGTTGGTATGGGGTTAACATGCTCCTTACAGTGCTGATTTTTATTCATATAGATGTAGTCTTACTGCGTGTGCCAGAGCTGATTTTTCCTCATCTTCTAAATATTATTCCCCCTGTTTCATGCATGGCCTTGGAGTTTGTGTTGAGAGGTTACACTGCCTTTGGAGGTCACTAAGGCTAGGTAGTCAGTGATCCTGCTATTCGAAGGGGGTTTGAACCGGTTGCATTTGTTAGCTTTAAGACCTGATATGTTCATGCTGGCTCTAGTTGCTGTAACATACCTGTTAAAGGAGTCCTAAAACTATGAAGAAGGTGTAAGATGAGTGCGCTCTGCTGCCTGGCACAAGGCTGCTGAAAGGGCTCAGTTGCTGCTGCTGAAACCAGGGAGATATGCTGGGAGGAAAAGGCAGAATTTGCACCAGCGAGTTTAAAAGGCTGTGTGGACTCAAGACTACACAGCTATGGAAGCAAAACTGGATTTTGACTTCCTGAGAATGGGGCCAATATCATGGCATCGGCTCTTCAGAGTCCTTATTGCCTCCCCAGGACAAAGTGATGTGAAGGGCAGAGATTTCCTACCCTCCAGATGGT
>NW_008824309.1:1093939-1114062 GCF_000699105.1 Pygoscelis adeliae | reverse complement strand
ATCACCCTCCCCCTGCCTCCAGCTCCCAAGGCAGCAAGTTCAGCCGACTTGCCCGTTCCTCCTCCTCGCAGCAGACAGCAGTTGCCACTGTGTGCCTTTCCCTCGGTGCCGGGGACCAGTTGTTGGGGGTGGTGGCTGGGGGGGGGGGGTATGCAGACCGCAGCCTCCAGCCCTGGGTGTAACTAAGACTCGGGGATCATCCTTCAGGAGAGCTGAGGAGGGGTGAAGGTACTCTGAAGTTTGCAGAGCTCCAGTTCTGGTGCTTCATCCTCACAGCATAAAGGCTCTGAGTTTGGGACTCAGGATAACACGTGGCTCTTGCAGCTGCCTGACCACGTTTTCCTTGGTCTTGCTCCCACGACAGCTGCAGCAGAGGTCAGCAGAGAATTTGATAACTGATACGAACGTGGCTGGTTACTGAATTCTAATTTGAAAGTGTTGGGGGGTTTATTTTTATTTGGTTTTCTTTTCATCAACTCATTTGTCTAAGATCTCTGTTTCTGGAAAGAGGCAGGGTGAAGAATTTAGTTTAATACACCATTTAAATTCCATAAACAAGACAGAAATCTAGTAGCAAGCAGAGAATATATATTGCAGCAATAAAACTTCTCTGAAAGAATTGCAGCAGCAGCTAGGGAATGCTAATAAGGGTTTCTTTGCCTGTGAAGTAACATTTACAGGCCTAGGCTGGCTTGATTTTCATTTAATAAAAACACTACATTAATATTATCATGATTGTATTCCAAAGAGGAAACACTTTGGAAACTTTTTGATTCTCTTCATTAATTACTTCTTTCTCTAGCAGTACCACTGCACTGACGAGATAAAAGGAGTGACTGATATTGAGTTTCATTTTTAAAGGAAAATGTGCGTCTTTAATTGGGTTTAATATGTAAACTTTCAGGTAAAAGATGGGCTAAAAATAATTCTGAATTAAAACAATTAATTGCAAACCACTGCCTTCTGGTCAGACCTATCCCAAGCCATACACAGACCACCTACAAGGTGCAAATTGATGGACTTGCTAATTGTACAGAGCCGTCTGAGATGCTGAGAGAAGAAGTGATTTGAGATGGACAGTGTTAGTCCTCACATCCTAGTCTTCATATGCCAACCAGGTTTTCAGCTGGCATTTAGCTTTCAGAGATGCGATCTAAAAATTGCATTCAAGAACAGGATTTTTAATCTCTGTGAGTTCAGAATCTATAGGTTTGGTCTGAGCGATGTCAGCTCCTGCCTGGGTCTCCAGGGACTCGCAAAGGCTAGGATCTAGGGCCAAACCCAGCTGCAAATGTAGGGATAGCCAGAATGTTAGTCTTATTTTTCAGCTACACGGTGAATCAAGTCATAGCAAAGATCAAGCAGAAGCTGGAGAGCTAGCTCTGAAAGCAAAACATGTAGAAACAATGAAAGGAAAAAAGAAAGTGCTTCTGTATGTGAAAAGGGCTTTTCCGTATACTCTTAGAGCATTTTGTAGCTGAGGAGAAGTGGTCTACAGCATGGGAAATCCTCAATGGTACAGTTAAGGTGGTCAGAATCTAGATGTACAAGATTCACCGAGTTGGTTGGTGGAGGCGGGCTGTACAGACAGAGACATCATTTGCTTTTGCTCTTTGAAACCACTTCTGGCATTGTCCTGTCAGCCTCATGCAACTGCACACTGCAAGTGGAAATGGCAGCCCCACGTGGGCGAGGAGGGCGAAGACTGGCCCGGATGCTCTGCTGCCGCCTCGCACACCTCCCTCTCCGTACCAGGCTGCAGCTTCACGTTGGCTATGGAGTGGGTCACAGCAACATCGTCTGCCTTCACCCATAGGTATCTACCAGAATTTCCCAGTTGTCAGTGTCTTGAAAACAAGAAAACACAAAGAAGTTCCTCAGGAAACAGAACTAAGCGTATGCCGGGAATTCTCAGTGATAATGTGAAACAGCTGAGTGTTGCGCTCTAACGCTGCAACCTTATTCAGAAACAGAAGTTATGAAAAAAAAGATATTAAAAGCATAATGAATATGAGGAACTTAACATTTACTTCAATTACGGTGTCTGAGCCTGGTATTGATATTACATACCTTGCTGCAATTAAAGTCAGTAGCCTACCGAAATGATCTGCCTTCTCTTTGTTTTATATTTCAAGTTGTTGATGTATATAGTATTAATTGTTGTACATTAGCAGAGAGAAACAAGCTAATCCATGTGAAAAGACTGCTTCCCTTTGGTTCCCTGCCTGCCTGCCTACTGGCAGTTTCATGCTTAATCCACTGCTTCATTTTTTACTTCTCTCTTGCCAGCAATTATATTTCATTGGTGACTGTTGTAGTATAGAGTCGGAGGCATGGGCTGCTGCTTTACCTGAGAAGCAATATTTCATACTGTATATCACTTCTCAATGTATAGAATCTGGAAAACCAGTAATTTCTCATTTCATTTCCAGCATAATTTACTATGCTGAAGGAATAGTGCTGTCGACTTCTGTTGAAAGTGGTATGTGGTATGTTTCGTATCTAAAGGCTTGCTTTGCTTCTCTGTCCTCTCTCAGGTAAGGCAAATACACGTTACACTTCCAAAACAACTATATAGTTCTTGGTCACCTCATTTTGTAACTTTGTCAGAGGAGCAATGACTTATTGTTTTCCAGAAAAAAAATGTAAGCACAGAGCAGCCTAACTGGTATCTGTGCAAATCCACAGTTATATTTTTTTGTAAATCACTGAAACATAACACCTAAAATGAATGTCTGCACAAAATTTTCTCACTTTGTCCCTTTGGCAGAAAACTTAAAACTATCGATTGCCATAGACAATAGTAACTGGTATGATACATGGTATTGACACCATATAATACATAGCTATGTCAAAGTAAGCTGAAGTGGTGTTGTTCAGGGTATGGACTCTGTTAAGCTGAAATGTTTGATAGCTGATGGGAAGATCTTTACAATTAAAGAGTAAAACTTACAGATAAACTAGTGAAATAAGTGGTTAAAAAGATTAACTGAGTTCCAAGATTGCTCTGGGTTTATAATAACAGCTGATAGATGCAATGATCCTGAAATCTTGCAAACTTACCATTTGCTGACCTGAAGATCTGCTAAAGAGAAGGCCTTTGTGAATTGGAAATGACACTCAGCAAAAGTGGGGAAGTGGTCGTGCCCCTGTACTCGGCACTGGTGAGGCCACACCTCGAATACTGTGTTCAGTTTTGGGCCCCTCACTACAAGAAGGATGTTGAGATGTTGGAGCGTGTCCAGAGAAGGGCAACGAGGCTGGTGAGGGGTCTGGAGAACAAGTGTTATGAGGAGCGGCTGAGGGAGCTGGGGTTGTTTAGCCTGGAGAAAAGGAGGCTCAGGGGAGACCTCATTGCTCTCTACAACTACCTGAAAGGAGGTTGTAGCGAGGTGGGTGTTGGTCTCTTCTCCCAAGTAACTGGCGAAAGGACGAGAGGAAATGGCCTCAAGTTGTGCCAGGGGAGGTTTAGATTGGACGTGAGGAAAAATGTCTTTACTGAAAGAGTGGTGAAACATTGGAACAGGCTGCCCAGGGAAGTGGTTGAGTCCCCATCCCTGGAGGTATTTAAAAGACGTGTAGATGAGGCGCTTAGGGACATGGTTTAGTGGGCACGGTGGTGTTGGGTTGATGGTTGGACTCGATGATCTTAGAGGTCTTTTCCAACCTTAATGATTCTATGATTCTATGATTCTAAAACTTTTCTAACTAAACAATATATGGAAAAGCGTTTGTTTGTATTGTGTGTATGAAGTATTGATCAGCACCTCTATTTAGCTCCTCTTTACCACTGTTTAGAGACAAGCGATGTCCGTTGGCACTAGAAGTCCATTTTATTCAGAACAGGTTTTCATTGCCCTTGTCTTCCCCCCTCCAGCAACTGGAAGCTTACTTGGAAATCTGTAATTGTTTTGGCCTAAGCTAGGTTTTGTGTAATGTGCCGGGCTTGGGACTCTGGTCAAAACCAAGTAAACTGCTGAATTATGTATGTATTTGTGATAATAAGGTATTCATCCATAAGCTCCCTTGCTGCAAACCGAACATCTCAGAATCCAATCAGCAGTTCTGCAAGGTGCGACGTTACGTGAAACCTTCTGCGTACAACACGCGAGGCAGCAGGCGGTGGCTGTTAAACACTGTTCACATCTTTGAAACCTGACTTAGTAGCTACACTGGCACCCCACACACCCCTAAAGGGGAAGGTGTCGGTGTTTCTTTGGTGCCTGGTAACTGACATATTTCAGTGTATTTTGTGATGTTTTCCAGTCCGTGGAAGCCCATCCCTTGCTGCAGAATGCGTCCCTATCAGCTTGAATGATCCAAGCCTCCAGGATTTTGTTCACTGTCCATCCTGCTCAGGGAAGCATTTCGGATAAGAGCAGGACTGAGGTCTGGGAACTTGCCATCGCAATCATTTTCCAGGAGAAAATTCACTTGCCATAAAATTGAAACGTCCCACCTGAAAATGTAACAGAGAGTGCTCCCAGTCCATCCTCCCTGCTGGGCTGGCAGCACACGCAGGCTTCCTGGCTTCTTGGCATCGTTGGAGCCTGTCAGGCAAATTTCTGTTACTGGGGCACTGGGGACTGACCCAGGACTAACATGTTCCCTGACCCTGGAATATTTCGGGAAGCCTCACACTTCTGGTTCACTGGTGGGGATTCAGAGAATTTGAAGGCTCTTGAAAACATTTGGAAACACTGAAACAGAGTGAGGTTTTGATGGTTGCAAAATGAAATTTTAAAATTTTCATTTTTTATATATTTTTTTCCCAAAAAATTTATATAGGAAGAAATAATCAACATTTCCATTCTACGGCTATCTTTAGTTGATACCATAATTGTTCCTATAGATGTTTTATATAGACAAGTTAAACTTCTACCATTATACCTTTAACACCTAGAAGCAGTTGTTCAAGCTCAGATATGAGAAGTTGTACATATGAAAAAAAAATCTGTCTTTCTGTGCTCTAGTCACTTCTGAAACAGGACGTAGCCAGCCAGTGCATTAAGGCTCCCAAAAACTGAGAGAGATTATCTTAAAAAATGTGTCTTAAGTCTCACCTTCATCAAACAATTTTTCCCTTAATGCTACCTCTCTTCTGGGTCAATTATTGTGTGCAGATGGGTATGAACCTAATCTTCAGAATTTTTCATGAAAAGCCAACAAGTCTTTAAGGTCACCTCTTGCCTAGTGATCTCAGTTTTAGGAATACCATGGATCTCACTACAGAAATTGCCTGATGGACTGCTATTGATTTTATAATGCCTGCGGCAGGCTGGCTAATCTTTAGCTACTTGGAAATCACTTGACTCAATCTCCCAGGACTTTGGTAGCTCTTACGGTCTCCTTTGGTGGGCTTTGTGTGCCAGGATGTAGGGGACACCCACTAAGGCTTCCTCATAGCCTTGTATTATCCTTTTTGCAGTGAGGGCGAGCCAGATATCTGTGTGGACGAAGATGCATGGTGCCTCTCACTCCTCTTCCTCACGCAAAGTGAGGTGTTGCTTCTTCCTCCTGAAGCCAGGAGTCTCTGGAGGCAGCGTCATGGTAGAGACATTTCTCAGGCTTTGCCAAAGTTGTAGTACTATGTCTCCTCCAAATCACTTAGACATTAATTATTACCTTTCTGCTAGTGCTGTATTCTTAGTACAGAAGTGAATGTTGTATTCAAGCATCCATAGTACCTATATGCCCACCCAAGACTCTGTGAGGACTCTCCCAATCCTTTCATATAATAAACAGGTAAATTCCAAGATAGCGACCCCAAGAAGCACTGAAAATGGTGCTCGGCTTTCTTTTCCCAGCCGTGTATCAGTAACCGCTGCTGTGAGCAAGGCACGTAACTCTGGCCCGCTTTGCTCTCAAAACACCGAGGCACACAACAGCAAAAGTCACACCAGGTAGCTGGATTCTTACAGACATCCTGATGTCCGTGTCTGCCCAGCGGGAGCACTGGTCCCTCTTCAGACGTCACAGAAGCATGGTAAGGCAATTTAAAGTAGATTTTCTTATAGGGATGAACTAAGTTTGTATTAAGCACAGCTTTGCTCTGTTTGGTGTGTCAGCAGTTTGTTGTGGTGATTATAATGTTGTCCCCTTCACTTTCCTATTAAGCTGGTGTAATGTAGCCCTGATTACTGCAAGAAATGTTCTTTTTCTTGATGGTGCAATTAAGACCAGGATTCATTGCTGGGTAGATTTGCCCTTTTCTGTCAGTGGCTGTGATTTGTGCTGGTCATGCTTTCCACTCTTTGCGATGTCCTGGTCCCATGAAAAGATATAGCCTGTAGCATTTAAAGAACCAAATTGGAACCTGTGTTTCCTATATGTGAAAAAAACCCAACAAACAACCAGGTATTGCTTTTTCTTTGCGGGTATGGGGAACGGCCGTATAAACCGCACATCTTAACAGCCAGAAATCTCCTTTTTGCACACGTGCGTTATGGAGGCACAGAGCCTAGCTGGGGGTGAAGGGGCATTCCCTGCCTCGTTTTACACTTCCAGACGTGTTTCCGCTGTGGTCAGTGTGGTTTCTGTGAATCCCAAAATGGGATCTCAGCTCAGCCCCTGACCACGCAGCACCACCCTCTTCCCCAGCTCTTGTCCTCTGAGTCGTTCGGATGCCTTGGCAGCAAATACACTGTGAGTAATTCAGTAGGTGGGCGGTAAGGCAGTAACCAAATTGCTGCAGTAATACGTATACTATTTTCAAAGCATTCTGAATGGTCTATTAGATGTAAAATTAGATTAAAGAGAGCAATTAAAAGGGTAAACCTGTAAGAAAGAGTTATACATTGTTGCTTTAAAACTAGAATTGACCACTTGAACAGTATGTATCGGCCACATCTCTCTCCTTTTATTGAGCCTAGAGGAATTTAAAAAATATTTCATTAGCATTAAACCTGATAGATTCTTTCCATTAGACAAAGTGAAGCAAGTATAGTGCAACACAGCTAGTAGCATTGTAGCGGTGTGAATGCTAAAATATATAAGGTGCTTCAGCTGGGGTCCCACTGTGCCCAGTATTCATATTTTGAAAAGGTTTGGAAGCTTCTCATTAAGGATAATGAAAGTTGCCAGGTGTCCAGCAGCTCATGAAATGAAGGACTGAGTCCAAATTATTTGGTTATGTCTTGTAAATGGATTTCTGTTGTCTTTTACACAGATTTCCAGTAAATAAACTAATACCTCTTAACCGGACCTCTGATACTATGAGCCATTTGGCTGAATAAACTCAAAGATATTTTGAATACATTAAATATGACTATATTTACTATGAATATGCTCTAATTTATATAGGGTAGAGTTAAGATCTTTTTAAGTTTACTGGATGAGAACTGCTTTTATCTCCGTATTAATGACTCAAACGTAATTTCATCTGAACATTTAATCTAAATTAGCTGTCTTCTGAGGTGATTACATCGCTTAATTTTTTTTTTTTTCTTTCAACTGGACTGTGCATTTCCTAGCAGCTTAGTTTGCTGATATTTGATTTGTGGTGATACAGATCATACACAAGCTGGCTTGTTGTTTTTAATGAACTGGATGTGTTGTATAATAGAATTGCTAGGTTTGTGCTAAATTACAGCTTTGGGACTCATTATTGTGAGATGTTATCTACTTTGAACTGGCTTATTTTATCACAAAGAAAGAAATTGAATTTGCTTAAGATGGCAAATGCAGCAATGGATGGGTTGGTCGGTGAGTGTTTTGGGGCACCCTGTTGACCTGATATATATTTTATCTGATCTAATTCACATTCTGCTCAGAAGATGTATACACCCACACATATGACAGAGTCCATATAAAAAAAGCCTAAAGCAAACAACAAGCACAATATATTGTTGAATGGTTAAATGGTGCTCCTTAGCCACTGGTCTTTGACCATTTCAACTGTAAATTCATGAGCTCCTTTCCTTAGGGTGTTTTGTTCCAATTTTCAGTAATGTGCATGCAAAAGCTAACGATGGATTTCTTCCTGCACATATTTAGCTCCTGCATGCAAATATTTCAGCACATACGCAGAAGCAGTTATCAGGCATTGAAGTTTAAGTTTGTGCAGCAGGATAAATTGTGTAAAAGCCAAAAAATTATGTTTCCTTTGACAATTGCAGGTTTGGAAGATGAAGCCTGTGTGTGTCATTCTTGGCATTTCTTTTGCTTTGAAAAACATGAGCTTTCAGCCTAATGTAATGATGATATATGGGAAAATTAAATAATTTTGTTTACTGAAATAATTTTAGCTGCTCCGTGGAACATTGTGTAAAAACACTGCTGTGCATTGACAGAAACTATAGACACATGACAGACACTTCGTCTGCTTGAACAGTTTAAATCAATGAAAAAGGGGTTCAATTCAAAGGTGATTTTAAGAAAATGCTGAAGGAATGTAAATTGGTTATAAACTAGCGTGGCATATGCTTTCATTTGGCTTCTACTTAGCTGCCTGTTACAACAGTGCCAGCTTCTGTAAGTAGGTTGGCCATATAATATGTTAACAAGTAATAAATATGTAAAATATGAACAAATTCTCCAGTGATGTAAGTTAGTAAGAGAGTCGCTGAGATGGCTCTTCCAGCCTCTGACAGAGTCTAAAGCAGTGTCAGGAGTGGTACCCGAAAGGGGAGGAAAGTGCTCAGCCAAGCGGGGGGAAGCAGGCTTTCTCCAGAGACACAGCTTCCCACTCCGGCTTGCACCAGCTTACGTCAGGAGTGGTTCAGGCATGGAGCGTATTGCTCTAACGCTTCCCGAAGGCAATGAATTCACACTGTTAAGGGCAGGAACTTGGGGTCCTCTGGGAAGCCGGAGTAAAGGGAACCTGCACAGAGAAAGCGCCGGGAGCTGAGAAGCCCAGGGCCAGCAGCTCCCATGGGCCAGGAGCAGAGTCCATCTGCTTCTCGCTCTGGCTTTAGCCTCTGAGTCACAAGGCAGAAAAACGCCCCCAAGAAAATCTTTGGGGTCTTGCTGCGCTGCGGAGGCAACTGTCCCCAGAGCTCGCGTGTGGGTATGAATCCAGCCGAGTCACCTCAGCCCTCCCGGTACAGGGGGGTCGCTTTGGCACCTCCAGGTTCATTCCTGGCCATCGGAGCCGGTGCATCCCCCTGGTCCTTCAGCACACCATGTAGGACACCAGCATTTCGCAGCGATGCCCGTACTGTCTGTAGGAGCTGACGGTATTCCCTCGGCCCACTCAGTGCTTCACGTCTATCCAGAGCACATGTCTGGGCTTCTGGGAGCACTGCCGTGGCAATTCCCATTTTCGTGTAGCAGTGTTTGAATCACTGCAGTTAAAGTCAGAGTTTTATACTAAATGAAAGTTTATTGATAGCTATCGGGACTCAGGTGTAAAATATCACATTTAAGGTTGTTCTTTGCAATGCAGCAGAACTACCCTCCCTCCAAAAGAAAGCCAATAAGCAACAATAAATATTTTTCTTTCAGAGTGGGCCTAGTAACTCATTTTAAACGATTCTTCTAAACTCTCCGTGATCCAGCATCACATGCCACAGAGGGGGAAGAAATACTAGCTATTTGCTCTCTGCATTAATATTTGGGGTGGATTGTAATGCTGAAGCTGATATTGAACTCTGTGCAGTTAATTTGCTTTTGTTGAAATAACCTTTAAATTATCCTTCCCTTAAACAGATTTTTTTTTGGCATACTAATGAGTGCTCTGTCCCATTCATGTTCAGTATGCTGTTTTATATCCTTTCTCGCTTCACCCTGGCCACCGTTATTTAATAAATAGGATAGTACATACCATGTAACATGAATTTTTCCCTCACTTTGCTTTCCTGGCTTAAGAAAGTTCAATTTTTTGCATGACCTTGGTTCTGGAGGCCTTGATTTACATTGCTTTAACAGCTTTATGGAGTTGCTTTATAGTTTGCTTTATTGCAGAAAAACAGAACAGTTTTATTGATAGAATTTACTGTTCATTTTTTCCCAATTGTTTTTGGCATATGTTCATGTTTTGGCTTTTATATCACTGTTACTAGTAATTACCTTGCTTCCATTATTTTTCTTTAATAGAGGATAAATGAGCATGTGGTATTTTTCTTCAGTAGAGCCTGAGTATATTTGAGATATCTCTTACGATGGGGAGAATACTGTAGGCATGATTAATAGCATCATCATTGTAACATAATTTAGTTAGAAGGACTTATACAACTGATAAAGTGTCATGCACTTCTACTAAACTGCAGTCTAAGTGAACTGTATTTCAGGTTTTTATATCCTCATTTCTGTCTTCTGTAAAGATATTACTGTAAGATTCATACAAGCATCTTTATAGTCTCACACTATAAGCAGTGAAAGTTAAATCAGTTCTTGCATGAAACATCGTTTCTATAAAAAATGAGTAATTACAATTCTGAAAAAGGAATAAATTAGTTCACTAAATAAATTCATTGCAGACTGAAGTTGTGACTAGATGAGATCTTTTCTAGAATGAAAAGAAATTTAGTTTAAAATAAAGAAATCTGTCCTTGAAAGATGAGAGAGAAATTAAGTATTTACAGCAGATAATGCCTACAAAAACCTTCATTATATGTAGTCCATGGACCTCACATATATAAATTAATCAGAGAAAATCAATATATAAGTCAGAGACCAATAAAGGACCTTTTGTTGGTAATTAAAAACATCTCTGTCTTCGTCTACTTGACGCAATTCCTTGGGCCAATTGAAATATTGCATTTTAATTTCACCTGTGTGTGTTTTTACATGAAATCATCAGTTTTGATGAAATCGTTTCAAAACTTACTCACATAAAAAGAAGATTTTTCTTGGGTTTCGCTGTTTATTATTTCGTCTGGTGGAGCATTTTGTTTAGCTAAACTTTCCATTTGAGCCTTGCATTTTGCAGGGATTTTCTATACTTAATTTCGTCTTTCTTCATGGTTAAACCTACATAGCTGTTGAGCTCAGGCTGTCAGCCTAGCCTAAGCAGCTTGAGTAACCTCTAGCAATTGCTCTCCTGACCATACCCCGGCAGGTGAGCATGCTGGCACGGGGCCCTGCCACGTACAGTGACATCGTCTTTTCCACCAGTAAAGGGAAGCAAGCTTCGCTCCCGAGTCCCTCTCCAGCTCCCACCTTCAGGGACTCAAGATGGGCCCAGTACCACTCTTCCTCGTCTCCATCAGCTGGCACTTCTTATATTCTTATCACCCCATTCTCTGTTACCAGTTTTGTCTAACTGACATCCTTTCCCCTTTTACGCTGTCGGACTGCTGCTTTGCTCCGCCCGGTGTAGAGTCTGCTTCTTAAGAGTAAAATCATGCATCTTTTCAAATAACTCTGTAATCCTAAGATTGCAGAGCACATTTCCCAGTCAGAGCAGTGGATCACCTTTTAGGAGTCATGAGTATCGTGTCCAATTCTTCCCTCAGTTGGTCATCTGCATTATTTTCCCTTTCCTTTTCTGTTCGTGGGCTGCTGTATTTGCAGACACTAAACAATTCAGATGGAGTTGTTTTGCCCAGCGTGTAGCACGGTGGGGCCTCAGTCTTCATGACAGCCTTTATAGGCAACAAAAGTAGAATAGTAAATAGAGTCTCCACTAAATTATTGATTCTCATTACAGATTCTCATCTTGGCACTCCAAGCAGGGTGCTTGTCCAGAAATATTTATTGTGCATATTAATTAGGGAAGGATGAACAAAAATGAAAAATAAAAGATCCATCACTTCAGCACTTCTTTTTATCTTACCTTTTATCTGGTTTGTTTCAGCTGGATAAACTGACAGCTCCCTCGTTTCTGTATTCTGACCTCTAAACAGGGGTGCACACATCTGGCTCCGCACTTCAGCCGCAGAGCCGCAGAGGGAGAAAGAAATAGTGATGCTTCATCTGTTCTTGCTGCTGCTTGTACACCTTTGGCAGTTTCCTTGGCTTTATGCCGAGTCCTTGTACTCTTTTATTTCCTGTATTATCAAGGTGGAGAACAGAGTAAGTAGCTAGTTAGTAAGTACCCAGTTTTGACTTAACACATTGATTCACAGGAGCAACACTGTGTAGACCCAAATAGTCATGTAGGATATTCCAAATAGTCATGTAGGATATTATCAAATCTTTTTTATACAGAAGCAGCTTTGTAAAAGCTATGGTTCACACTATTTCACCAGCCTTCTACTGAAAAATGGAATGGGCTTAAAATTAAGATCCCCTTACATAATGGAAGTCATAATGAAGGGTATGGCTCATAAATTTCAATTGTTAAATTGTCTCAGCGGGAAAGGTGATTTGACATTCTCATATTTTAAAGATTTAAAATCCACATTCAACAATAATGGTAGAGAGTTTAATTATCAGCTTATATTAAGACTTGAATACGAGGGACATTTCAACTCTTCTTTATGTGAGCCATAAGCCTTTGACTGAAGATTTCTCTTACCTCCCACGACCCAGATTCTAAATGTATTTTATCGGGTGCCTGTTTGTAAAAGATACACCTTATGGATACACTTAGCCTAAAAAATCTGAACCGAGGCAGGTAAAAAAGAAGACGAGAAAGCCGGTTTAATAATTTCTTTAATGTTTGCATTTACCCAAAATATTTTCCAGGAGCACATTACATGTAAAGCCTTTTGAGAGTATTTAAGGAGACCACTTAATGGCCATCAGGCAAAGTAACCAGTAGTGCTCCCGCCAGAGCAGGGGAACCTGTGCCTTTCCACTCCAACATACAGCAACTCTTTGAGGTGTCTCGGGGCTCGGTGTACTAAAGGTGGCAACATCCATAAAGGAGCATACGTTGCAGTTGCCTGTTATTCAACACAAAACCATTGTGGTTTATATTTATCTGTGCTGTCTAAGTCCTACTATGGTAAAAAGTCCCTGTACGGCCCCTTCCACTTTGGGGGATGGAGTCTGTGGTTTTCTCTAGGTTTGGAAAGCACTGATCACATCATGGGCGCTACTGTAATATAAATAAATAGTAATGACAATAATAATAGTGTAACATTGCAGAAAGTGATATTGTGTTTGTAACCACTGCTGAAACAGAGGTAGTGAATGATGACCATGTTTAGCGAGACTGCTGATGCAGGAATACAGAAACTGGAAAGATATCAACCAGCCTGATTTAAGACTTGGAGAGAGTACAGAGCTGTGAGATTGATAGCACAGAAAGGAATCTTTTGGTTGAGGTCCATGGCCTGCATCAGAGCTTTTGGGATTGATAGCACACAGCACTATCAATCTCACAGCAGCAAATGGGACGACTATTCTCCATGAAGAATGGGCCGTATTAAATACCCTGACATCCACTAGATTGAGAACTGCAAAATGAGTAAGGAAGAGTACATGTTTGTAGAGATAATACAGTGCTGATTCTTCATGTAGTTTGTTTTGCAGCAAAAAAGCCTCAGTGGCTATTCCAAGCTCAGCTCCTGGAAGCTGCAAGTCATGCTGGAAATAATAATAATAAGCATAAAAATGCACAGAAGGTAGGGAATACGTAAGTGAGAATGACTACTTAAAAAAAAAAAAGTGCCAAAAAGAAGCAACACAGCTTATTGTGATCCGTTTACCATTTTCCCTTTGTGTTTCATTGGACATTTTGAATATTACATCCTGGCCATTTTCATGCTGCATCTTCCGTTCAGAAACTGGTGGCAAAAAGTCTGCTTTGTTGTACCTTGTGCTTCGATTCTCCTTGTGTTATGAAGCTTGTGAACCTGAAAGCTAAGTCTGATTTAGGTAGACATGTCTTACTTCAGGTCTATAGGATTAACTGCATGAATAGGCTTGCATTTATTATTTAATATTTTTATTTAATACAGCCATATATTCTCCTTCAAAAAGCCTATCCTATATAATATTATTCCATGAGCAAAGTATAATTTACTCACTCTAACATTTCAAGGGATGTGGAAATCACATTTTCCCCTGTGTGGACACAGTTGCCTTAGCAAACATTGCTGCTCACAACACTACCAGATGCATTGCTAAATGAACATACCTACCTCATGTAAAATGATTTGGATAGTAGCAATCCACAGACAAAGCCGTTAAAGGACACACCCCGAGCAGTAAAAACTGTTGTTGCCTTCCAACAGTAAAGAAGTGCATGAATAGTAGAAGATCACCCCTGAAATCTGGAGGTTATTTGCTCCTGTAAATCCTTACAATTTATTCATGTGTTTAGTTGCTCAGCAGAAAATTAGAGAGGAAGTATCAAACCTTTGTCAAACAAAATGTTTGTTCAGAAGTGTGTTTTTTTTCAGAAAAACTGACTTTTGCCTAAATTTAGCTTCTGTAGAGTCTGAAGGCAAATGGAAATGTTTATACTAAACAAGGAGTAGCCAATTGCTCTTGCTGGAGGGAATTCCCAACTTTGAATAATGTCTTACTAGGTTTTAATGATCATGTGCGACACTATTTCTTTTTCCTCTTTTTATACTCAAGTTTTTTACCTGTTTTTAGTAAGTAAAAAGTCTTATTTTAGAAGGCTACAGAATTACTTACATTATAGATGTGCCAGGCTTGGCTTAGATGGCATGACTCTTCTCTTAAACCCTTTCAGAAGATAAGAAGGACTTAAAACATGGTGCACCACAGCCAGGGAAAGTTCTCATTTCCAGTGATTCAGGGCAGGCCTAACTGAAAGGATGGTAAGCTCTAAAGACCTTTTATCTGAGAAATCAGTATTTCCTGCACGAGTGATAAGCATTCTAGATGATGCTAAATAAATTGGTTTATTGTTCAGACTTACTGTATTATATATACTGAGTTTTGGCACGAAAAAGTATTTTTTAAAGTATTCAATTTTAAATGTGTATTTTTGTGAACACCTGAATGAATGTTATAGGCTTGCTTACTGTAATGTACTGACAAAACCCAAAGTACAGTTAGATGCAACTGTAAGCATGCACGTGTCCATGAAACACTCGTGAGTGTCTCTCTCAGGGGAAAGTACCTGGGGATGACTAACTGCTGGTCTAGCAGTTCAATAAGAAAAATAAACTGTTGCTCTCCTGGTCATTAAGGAAGACATAGAGGTAATCGTATTTAGATTCTTAGAAGACTTTTTGTAATAGTCCAAAAGGGATTTTGAAGTCAAAGGTGAAAACTAAAGTTAGCTGAAGTAGTTCTAGTGCTTGTGTGTCGCAAACTCAGACTTCATAACGAATGTTGGAGCGAGGCTTATGCTGGAACACAAATGTTACATTAATGTCAGATTGTGACAGATTGAAATAATAGAGCTGTGCAGAGGAAGGCTGCAGCTGGCATCAGCAGAATATGCCCCTTAATCATAACCTGACTCTCCAAGTAGTAATGCTAACAACAACTGAGCGTGTAAAGAAAAAAATCCCGTGTGTACAGTATAGCTCATTTGGGAAGACATCTAGATTATGGGACCTACCAATGACAAATGAAATTCAGTCCAGGTAAATGAATAAACAATAAAACCAAAATAAATTCATAAACTGGAAAATTGCTGATATCTAGACAAATAAAGCAATCTAGGTATTTCTGCATTAAAATAATCCCTAAAGTATTCATCCCAATGTGTACTGGCAATGAAAAACAAATCGAGTAGTGGAGTGAATTGAATTACTAGTCCTATGCAATATAAATCAAAAGGAGATCCAAGCATTTTTATTACTCCATATGGTAGAGTTGGCCATTATCTAGAGTACTGTTTATAATACTACTCACATCAAAGTAGAAAAGTTATAACGGCTAGAGAAGGTGGATCACAAAACAACCCGGAACAAGAAAACTTGATCTAATCATTAACAGAGAAAAAGAGAATGACCATTCAAGTTAACAACAGCCAAAGGGAAAAGAGCAAAGAAGAACTGAATTAATGCCAGGATCTTCTGGTCAGTGAAGGAAATTTGCGACTGAAAACAGATGAGGAAAATGGAAAACCAAGAGGATGTTTAGGCAAAATTCCACATTCAAACAAAATGCACATTTGATGATACGTGTTATTCCAGTCAGTGGTAAGCTAATGGAAGTGGCATTACCTGGAGTTCTCATGCATGCCCGAAACATATCGAAGATGGGGACACGTATTGGATGAGCCTGTGAGCTGGATGCTAGGCAGCAATGTACGAGTATAGTGTTGACTCCAACATGAGTGTTATTAGAGAGATGATACTCTTCAGATCTCAAACACCAAGAGTGATTCTGCAAGAGTTATGAATGAATGAAATTAGGACAGGGTAATTTGTGAAATTAAGGCTGATTATGTCTTTAATATAAAGTTCTACTTCTGCCTCTTGGATTTCTTCATAGCATTACCCAACTTTGCACCATATGTTTGCACAGTCCTAGAAATTAGAGGTGGTTGAACTTGGTTCTACCAAGAATACTGATGGGTGTTGAGCTGGATCTGTTTCCTGCCACAACTTTTCTTGCTTATAATTCTGGAGGTCACTGGGTTGCCAATAAAAAAGAAGGCAACTCAGTAAATAGCTGAAAAGGCCAACACAGAAAGGGTTAAGGGCAAAGTAAGTCACCCTGCTAAATATCATCTGGTAGGGACAAACCCAGGTAGCTGCTGGGGAGGCTAATTGTAGCTGTCAAGCCAGTTAGAGATCTTAGAGTGTAAACAGAGGGGTGGCTTAAAATGAACTGGTGCTCCCTCGCAAGGTCGATTAGGTACACAGAGACCCTGCCAGTACCGCCGCAAAGCCTTGTTATCCCACAGTGGTCTTGGCAGAAAGGTGCTCGTGCAGCTGGCCTGCGAGCGCGGGTGAAGCTGAGCGGGAAGGAGGGTAAGGCTACAGACTGATTGAAAAGGCCTTTTGGTATGACTGTTCTGCAGCGCGCTTTGGTAAGCCTACCTCACAGGCACAGCCATCGTCTCCACGCTGGTGCCACTGGTTGCACGGTAAACAGCGCAGAGTACTTTAAGACCCATTCACCTTTCTACTTTTAAACTGGCAGGTGGCCTCTTCCTTAAAAAAGTCTTCAGGCACCCGCTGTTTTGTTTTTTTCTGTTTTAGCTTTGTGCCTAAGGGAGGGCTAGCTGATGTAGTTTGCTGATTGTAACTTGCCTCAGGACTGCTGAGTTTGCCTTTTGGAAGTTATAAGCTCAGATTTAGGAACTTGTGGACTAAAAAAGCTCATCAAAGTATGCAGATGGGAAAGATATTATCCTCCCTTTCCCCTACATGGAATGAACTGAAATTTGTGGAGTCTCCAGTTATTGAGTTTTCTTTTTTATGGAAGCATTTGGCTTATATACGTCTGTTAGAACTAGAATGAATTTTAAACATGTTTCCACTGAGCATAATTAAACATATTAGAGCCTCGATGAATTGTATTGTCCTGTGCCAAACTAAAGACTGCAAGGAATAAAAGGAATTAAAATGGATGTCAGGGAGAAACAAAGTTAATATTGAACACCTTCATTAAGATCAATAAAAAAATTGTTGTTGTTCAGTGAATTTAACAATGTTCTGGAGATGTGAAATGAAATGTCTCATTGTTGATTAAAATTAAAACATTGAAATGCTGCTAGGAGATCACAGGTAATATAGCTACCTGAGAATATATCACAATTCTAACAGCAACCTGATAATTAAACCTTTATCTCAAGTGAAAAACCTTTTGCATGTAATACGATACTGGAACTTGTGTAAGTGAAGTGATAAATGGAAGCAGATATTTTAATTCCTTGTTTTTAGACACTTTGGTAAAGAAACCAACATTAAAGCTCAATTCAGTGTATTGCTTTTTTTTCCCCAAAACTAATATCTGCTGTTTTTTGCATCAATAAACACAGTACTCAGAAGGAGGAAAAGAGAAAACATTATTCAATGATCCAATAAAATTCTGTAATATGAAGCTAGTAATGAATAAAAATTGATAAATGAACGAGAACAGTGATTTCAGATAAAAAATGTAGCCTTCCAATTCACTGCTTACGGTCTTTGAATGAGTTTCAGAATTTAAGTGTGAAAAATTATTCTAACCTATCCTATTTTTAAGGGTCCTCTGAGCTCTTACCATATAAATTTATAGCATAGTACTTAAATATTGCATGGTTCTATACTTTTTTTCTGACATGAGGGGGAACCCCTAATTAAAACAATGCACCATACATCTGGGAGAAGTATACGAATTTTTCCCCACCTTCGTTAAAGATTCTAGGGATCCTTTTGCAGCACTACATAACCCAAATTATCATATTAAATGTTATTTCTCATTGTAAAGGTGTTACTGTCCTCTTCTACTTCTTCTCGTGTACCTTGCTCTCTTGATTTTGATGCCTATTCTCCCTGTGTGTTTCCATTCCACATAAACTCGTAAGTCATTAACAGGAGTTTTGGGGTTTTGGGGGGCCATTTGCCAAACTTTTTTGTTTGCCTAAACTGCTTCAAGTTTTTATGAAAATGGAATTGCAGCAAGAAACCAGAATGCTTCTGACTTAAACCAAATAAAACTAGTATCTGATTTGCATTTCTTTTTCAGAAAAACATTGATGCTAACTGCGTGTTGTCAAGCTGTGCAACAGGCTTGGATGTTACTGTGCTAAAAGTGTGTGTTTCCTTAGACTTGTACCTAGGCGGTTTTCCATGTGTCCACCTGCCTGCTATGAGACAATAATATTTTAGTCTGATCCTCTGGGAAAAAAAGGCTGATGCAGTCATACAGCTTCAGTGCACACCTGCTAACAACTTTTGAACATGTTCAACCAAAGCTGACAAAGGACTCAGGGGTTACTCCTAGATGTTTTGTGAAAATAGCATCTCTCTAAGTAAAGAAGAGAGATCCAATCATTCTGAAAAGGCATTTGTCTATAGGACATTAAAATGCTTACACAGGATCATATAACTGTCCCAGTTACAAGAAGACTTTCTGAGTAAATCCAAAATAAAAATTCATTCGTGGCCAGGCTTTCTTAGTTCTGATGACAGTGATGCATTTTGTGTACATAGAGTATATCGGCTTTTTCTTTGCATTTATCTGTATGCACATCTAACAGTATGCAATCTTCATATTTAAACAAACAAAAAAGACACCGTGGTGTGCTAGGCAGGATAAAATCTGTCCTGTAAGACAAAGTCATAAAATGAAATTTATTTTCCATGTTCTGAGTTAAAATAACACACACTTCCCTTTTTAAATCAAATCATCTCACTTTGCTGTAAATTAAAGGTACCGATCCAGTTCCTCCAGCTTCTGTAAAATCTGACACCCCCTCCCCTTTAAATAGATTATTTTAAATTATGACAAGTATCTGGTAAAGATGAAATTTTAGACCACTGGAGCGTTTGATCTTTTGGTAGATTTTGTCACCGAGACATGTTCTCCTGAAACTATACTAATCCTGAAAAGCTGATGCAATGAATTTACGCTTCCTAGAAAAATCAAAGGGAAAGTTTCTGTTTTCAGTGTAACTCCATTGACTTCCATGGATTTTCTGTTGATTTATGGGAGTATGAATGAAATCAGAGAGGACCCAGTAGAATATGTTGTAGTTTACACAAACAGGATTTATTGCAAGGACTCATCAAAAGAATTTTTCAACATAATTTATAGAACTGTTTACTGACTATAGCTGACCTTCAGAATTGCTATTAAATATTCACTCTAAGGACTGCTCTCTATATTTAACTAAAACCTCAGTTTAGAAAGGTTACCAGTACATTTCTACTTAGCATCTATGTTTTCCTCCCAGTTTCAATGGAAGACAAAAATTAATAGCTAGAAAATACACATCTTTTCCACTGAGAATTGACACCAAGAAGCCAAATAATTTTTGATGAATAGTCTTATTTCATGACCCTAAATGTCCACCAGAATCAATGTGCTGGATTAGGCAATATTTTATTCTTTCCTGTTCCCATGATGTGTCCTTCTAATCATCATGTCTCTGAGAATTTGTCCTGACTACATTTACTGAAGTATATTAGATACTGTTAGTTTGTGTACCAATTGTGTGACTGAGGTCCGCACCTTCTTGTGTGTGCTAGGGTAGAATACCTTCACTGCAATTTTATCAGGAAAAAAGCTTCCTTTAACCGTATTCTAGTCAGAATATGATACTGCCGTGCTTTTGTAAGGTAGAAACACCCTTTGAAAAAATGCTAGAACATGTTAGCGAATCCTTTTCAATGATGCATTTTTACAGCCTAATCAAGATAAACCCCAGG
>NW_008824309.1:1060456-1093787 GCF_000699105.1 Pygoscelis adeliae | reverse complement strand
AGAGAGGTTTGCGGGATGGATCTGTGCCCCGTGTGGTTTTTCAAATGGATTACAAGTCCATTTTATTAACAGAGTGCAGCGTAGTATGAAATAAACCTGGAAGCATATGGTTTTGCCCTGCCGGAGAGCCATAGGTTGAAGTTCTGCTGTGATTTTTCCAGTCCCAACCTCCCTCTGCCAGGAAGCTTCAACAGCGTTGGACCAACAGCTGGACCTCACTGCTCCTGTTGTTTTGAGGCTACGGCGGTGGCAGTGAGTTGGATGGGACAGTGGTGCCAAAGTGACTGAGCCAAGCTGATTATCCAAGGCTGGAGCGGGTGAGGGTGAGAGCGCTTCACTGGAGGTGGCACATGGTTTTGGGTGGACCTGAGTCTTTGCAGACTGGCAGGGGAACATCCCCTGGGTTGTGCTGCGAGAGGGTACGTATGGTACAAGGCAGTATGTATGGTCTGCATGGCAAGAGCCCACCCCAGGCTGTGCATGGGCACCGTGCCGTGCTGCTGGAGTCACCTTGCTTCCCAGCAAGGACCATCTGATCCTGCGTCTGCTGCCAAAGGGTTGTCGGGCATGGCCCTACATGCCTGTGGGCAAAGAGAAATGACGTTCCCCATATGCCACTTCCATGCTATGGGCAGCATATAGCTGCAGCTGAGGTGGTTGGTTTTTAGGCAGCATTTCCAGCTCGAGTGGCTATTTTCTGTCTCTGCTGGAAAAAAATGAGCTTACTTGGTTACTTGGTATTCTTCAAGTCACCTCTGTGGTTACTGTGGCCACTGTGGATAGTCCTTGGGTGGGGTGTGCCAGTTATTTATAAATTAAATTTTATTAGGGGAAAATTTTCATGTGCTTTCTTCCCCGTTAATAGAATGGCTTTCTCTCTTGAAGAAAAAATCCGAGTTTGATCTCAAGATCTGTGAGTGCATCTGCAAGCTAAAGGCAAGTTCTTTTCAATCTGTCAGGGTCCTGGGACAATTTCTGGCTCTCAGCCTTTTTCTTCTTCAGCTACCAGGGCCATGAGGGATAGGTTTTGTTTTCTTTAAAGTGAAGTGCCATAGCATGGCTCCCACAAAAGGCAGCCAACACTACCTTCTACCCAGACCAGGGGAATGCTGACGTGGATATCCATTCAAGCTGTTCAAAACGTTCTTACCCATGTTGCAAACCAAGCCCAAGATTTCCTCACATGCATCACATAAAATATCCCACGTAGTTCCCTGGATTTCTGTTGTATTTCTTAATACTTCCTCCAAGAGCTTCAAAAACGTTTTAAATTAAGTCAGTTGCAGCTGCTCTGTCAGGAATTCACTAAGCACTGCAGCCACTGAAGCAATTAAAAAAATTGCACAGAAGGTAATTAAAAGCCTTACTGGTTCTTGCTATTAGACTGACATTTTAAATGCCTCTAGATGTTTTATTGTGCCAATAACCTATTTCCCTAGTCTCAAAGAAAAATACAACGGACATCAGTAATTTACTAAAGTATTCTACAGGTATCATAACGTTCCAACTAGAAATCTATATTAAATCACTGTGGTTTTCTGTTCTGCGCAGTCCTTGCCGCACAACTTACTGAAACAGTGGTTATTTGTTAATGGGTATTAGAGCTTAGTCTCTTATTTTCATTCCCTGTAGTGAGCTGTGTAATATTTGTATTACTTGTACACAAAGAGATGCCTTCTGGTTATCATGAGCATGTGGGCTGGAGGGAGTCAGGCAGAGATTCTTCTTCTTCCGTACAACAATAGAGCAGAAGTCCTGGTTTATCGTACAGGGCAACGCAAGTGGCCTTTCTCTGCCGCGACAAGCTTTACTGATGAGTAGGGCTGTAGGGTATGTGACTGGCTGCTGTCCACAAGGTCTGCGAGGACATAGCTGGGTTTCTCAGTGCATCTCCATCCTCTAGTCCTGTGTTTGCAGGCAGGCGAGTAGAAGGAGGGCTCTCCCAGAGACTTGAGTCAGTCCCCACAGCTAGAAAAGTTAGGCTGCCTTAGTATATCCCTTCCCAAACCCCATGTGTGCCCACAAAGCAAAGCTGGCAGGACATTAGGCAGTTTGCTACCTTTTGATTCAAGGTCCAAGCAGAGACTTTAAAAGGATGCAGGGAAAATATTTTCTTATAACGTTTTTCCTGATAGCCCCAAAACGTGAACGTGCTAATCCAATGACTTTTCAGTGTGCAAATGAATTACTATTATTCGTCCCTGATAGGAAGTTATAGGAAAACCACATGACAGAGAGGAAGATAACTGGAGGTTGCTTAAAGTTTTTCCTCTTGATTTATTTTGTAGATCCCACTGGAACATAAAATCAAACCAGATTTCAAGTATATTACACTTAGCTGTACAGCATACAGAAGCAAGGCGATACCAAACTGCATTGTGTTATAGATGATATAATGTCTTAAAATTTGACAGAAATTATTCTGACGCCTAAGCACGAGGAGCAGCATTAACGCTGAGCTTTCAACTTTTATTCCATTTTTTCTCTCCTGGGTCACCTTAATACTATGTAAACAGGGGTATTTTAGAAGGGATTTCAGCAATAAACAAACCCACACATATTTCTGTGACCCGTGAGAAAGCTTACACAGGCTAGCTTACATTGACCTCTGTGGTGTCTTTTGAATCATATCCTGCTGATCAACGCTACATGTCTCTACAGTTTGCATCAACAAGAATGTAAAATGGCAAAACTCTCTTGGCACTAATCTCTGAAGCCACGTCTAATTCTCTTTTTTAATGAGGCATTGAATTATTCCATACAGCGAGTTGCCTGTCAGTTTGCAGCATAGCTCCGTGCATGCTGTTATGCCAGCGGAGATAAACAATCAGTAGGATTGATCAGGCAGGCAATCAGTTAAACAAATCTGAGTAGAAAAAAAATTTGCACATGCACTGCTTAGGATGAAATAGATATTTTGATAAAGTCGCATAATGAAAATATGTGATGTGTGAATACAGTGACTGGCAGTAACTAATAGAGAGTCAGCTTTTGCATAAATGATTTATTTTCTAGAGTTGCAATGGGAGGATGGTCTAGGGATCACAACATGGAGATCCATGGTCAGTTCACCCATTTTGCCACAGATTTAGCCTTCAGTCATTTAATTTCTCCTCTGTGTAGCAGCTCCGCTCCTCCATTCTAGAAACAAAAATAATGGTGTAAGGTACACCTCCTTAGGGCAGGGGTGGCCCTTCGTTTCAAGGGGAAAAGGCAGAGAGTAAGTTATGTACTTCTGTGAGGAACATAAGGCAGGCAGCTATGGTGCTGGCCATCCTCTTCAAGGCTGGGCATCTGTGAGTGTGGCCAGGTGCAGGTGTAAGCAAGAGTCAGCAGACAGGTCATCGCGGTTATGTGACACTCATTATGTAGCAGTTATGTAGCATATAAAATTTTCAGAGGAAAATGGTGTCCATGTAGTAGTCTTAAAAGAAGACACACCACAAACCACAACCCAACTATATCCTCCCTACGCCTGCCGCTAAGCCATCCTCCCTATACTTGCCATCATGCCCATGGGCACCACAAGGAAAGAGTTAGTAGATGCTTACTCATTCCCCTAGGAAATGTTTCAAGTATTCCCGGTGATATATGGATTGCTGTTTAATAATCTTTGTCATGATCTCATACCGTTAAGCCAGTAGTGATTCAAGCACTTTAGTCACTCAAACCTGCTCTGTTGTTCATTAAGTCAGTGGGTTTCTATTGAGTTTGAAGGGCATCAAATAATCAAATCAGGCATTTTACCACCTGGTTTTGCTGCATCCTTGTTTCACTGTCACTGTTCAAGGCCAAGTGATGGATATATTGATTTCTGCATTTACCTACATCCCAGCCAACACATCATTTCCTTGGATTTATTTATGCTCAAAGGAGTTCTCAGCTGCTTTGTGAAATCTTTTTCTTTTTAAACTCATCTGTCACAAAAAATCTCACCAAATATCAAATCTCATTAAAAATTATCCTTGTCCTCTACTTGGGTTAGAGTGTATTGAGTGTCTTTTTAAAAAGACAGGGAGGATTCCTTCCTAGCAAAACCCTGTGAAACTGGGACTCCCATACTCTGTCATCTTTCCGTGCAGGAAAAATCACTCTGAGAAACAGTGATTCCTTTTGAGCTTGATACCATGAAAGAGTAGCACATCTGAAGAAGTCACTGTCCAGCTGCTTGTAATGGCTCTCGTTGCCAGAAGTTATCTCCCCTTCAGCCTGCTGGCTGAGCTGCTGGTGGGATTTCTCCAAACGAATCATTTAGCATGGGCAGCTTCAATAAGAACAGGTTCTCATCAAGCAGGTGGGGCAGCACAGCTGGATCCACCAGAGGACACGTGTCCGCAGCTGAAGGGAATATGGTTTTACGGGGAGCAGAAGCCAAAGCTCTTGAAACAGGTGAAATTCTGGTGTAAAGTCTGATGCTCTAAAGCTTAAAAAACATTTAAATTAGGAAACATATAGGTGGTTAAACTTAACCGAGTAATAGTCTAAGAGTGTTTGGGTGGGAAACTTGGGTGTTTTGGCGGAACTGTAAAGTTGTGAGCTAACTCACTGACATGCAGTGTAATTTGTGATTAAGGTTATCTGCAATATCTAACCTTTCAGTAAATGCCAGCTGCATAATGACTGTCAGTTTTCTCTCCTCAGATATTACATTGCAGAAGGTTCTATCTGACCATAAGAATCTATTTAATAGGACTCTAATGGGAAATGACCAGTATCTGAGTATTACAGATTAAAAGTGACAATGCTAATTGACTGCAGAGGTATCTACATGAAAAGGGACCAGAAAAACCATTTAAGTCTAAATGAAATTGGACTGATTTGATATTTGAAAAAGCATTACATTCCTCTTGTGTTTGGCAGTGTGAATTAATTGCTCCCTGTGTCAGGCAGAACCGGTTTCTATGTAGCGATAGGCTAAGATTGGTGGGGAGTGAAGAACATGAACCTGGGGGGTTTAGAAATATATATTAGTTTACTAAAATTAGAAGTATATGGGAAGGTTTGTATTGTATGCAATTTTTATGGTGAGGAATGAAATGATATTTCGTATATGCAGAAATCAAATTCTAGAAAACTTTTAATGATTTGATTGTGTGGGTTTGTGATTGCTAGTAAAACGAATGGGGAGCACAACCACATTTCTGCTCTGAAGATGCAAATTTAATTACCTTTTTTCTTAGCTTTTCAAAAAGCATTTTGCAAATAAATAGAACCGGGAAATAGAAAATCACAGTTATATTTTATGAGGAGTAATTGGTAGGAATCATAACAACAGGAAAATGATCGTACATGGCATATACTTATCTCAGAAATGACTTATAATCATTAGGTATCAGATAAATGCATGTGCTTAATTTCTATACAGTTTGCTGTGCACAAATCTTTACTTTCAGTCAAAGAGGTTGCAGTACAAGTTAATTTATATCTATGTGATTTTTTACAGGTCTAAGAAGGGAATCAGACACATAGCATGATTCCAAGTAACGTTATGTGCACAGAAAACGCAACATTTTCATACCAAGCTGCATAAAAAGTTTTTGGAAAATAAACATTAGACATCCTTTCAAAGTCCCAAAGATACTGAGAAAAATTCTCTTCTAGCATGGCTCTATGTGCTTCAAAATAGCAGGGGAAAATAGTTCTAAAGATACAGAAAAGGCTTAGGGGTTCAAAACATGCTGCCACTGCGCCGTCCCGCTCCAAAATCTAATCAAGTTCACTTCAGGAAAAGAGAAATATCTTGTCTATTGCAGCAGCACATAAGCCACCTTGCCAGATTTTATTTATTTTATTTTATTTTATTTTATTTTATTTTATAGAAAAATGAGTGTTTCAGTTCTCTGTGTTTGTTTTTAAAACCTACATGAATGCAGGGAAAACTGCCAATGAATTCAGTACAGAAATCAGTGAGTTAATACAGAAAACAGTTACGTGTGTGCTTAAATTCAGTATGTGAGCAATTCTGTTGAAGTTGGAGGAACATGTGGCATGGTTCAAACTAAATGGATCCATAAGTCTTTGCAAAATCATCTGCTTAGCGTCTCTGGTGGAAGATAAAGAAGGAAAGAAGCATGGTAATTTTACAGGAATATGCACTGAAATATGCCCTGCTTTTCACTGACCCTGCCGTATCCCCAGCTCATACCTAGGAATGTATGCGATGTACTCTGTGGGACCTTCTGCCAATGCTAGGAAGGAAATAAAGATGGGAAACAAAAGAACAATAATTCTAAATTCTTTGAAATACTGTAATTGTGCTATTGTACAATTTTCAGATTATGGTTTGGGTAATTTATTTTTAAGGTAATATTTTTTGTGTTCTGCTTATATAATGCATAGGATTAAGGCAAAATGAAGACTGTTCTTAGAGTTCAGAATACAGGTTACATTTACTTTTGTAGAAGAATTGATAGACCATTCATATAGCTGCTGCAGCAATGTAAACTAATAATCCACAATTACCTACACAGCATGGAGTTGGGAAACATCAAAATAATCAGCATGAAAGTGAACCATAGAATGTGTTGAACTTAAATATATGGCCTAATTCTCCCTTTGTGTCAGTTTTAGGTCAAAACAGCTATTAATATAAACATAAATATATTTATATAAATATAAATAAAACCCAAAAATGATTTCACTGATTTCAGTGCAGCTGGTCCTTAGATAAGTGAAAATGTTTAGACTTTCATTCTGTGGTCTTTAGTTTGAAATAAAATGTACAGTGTTTTTCTTGCCTTTGATTTTTATAATTTAAAATGAATCAGTACAGTGCTAAAGAAAAAAACTGTGTGAATATTAATATAAATACTGTAACTTTCGTTAAATTTTGTCATAATGGCCTTTGAGGTCTTTCTGTTCCACAAACTCAAAGCTTTTTGAAGCTGGTCTGCATAATTCAGTCAAACACAGATATCATATAGCTGCATATTTATGTTTGTTATTCAACATCCATATCTGAAGTCATATCTTTGCATTCAGCTCACTAGTAACTTGGCTTAGCACTCTTGAGGTTTAAATATCAAACCCCAGCCTTGGTCTTTTCGTAAGTGATCTATAAACTGCCACTTGCTCATTTTTGATATCGGGAGGAATATTTTTGAAACCTGGCTAGATTAATAAGTAATTGGATTGATTCATACATGTTCTGCAAAGGTCAAAATTGACCACGTTTTATTACAGGGTAACGTACCGACTGACTAGTGGCTAACCTGGTGAATAAAGTCATTTGGTTTTCTCTCTACAAGTACTCTATGGCTATTATACAGTTACCTTACCCTGTCCTTTCATCCTGGCTTGCCTCTGGATGAAACCGTAAATTGTGTTCCTTATGACATTTTATGGTGAGCAGTAGCGTGCAGAGGTTCTGCAGAACAAAATTTGAGACCGTCATCTATATGGTCTGATTTATTGGGCCAACTTTAGGGCCCTAACACCAGTTTATATCGAAACAAGCATTTTCCCTGCTGTGCAAGCTCACCTGCTCTTTGCTGGGCTAGGTGCTGTGCCTGCACATCTGGACATCAGCTGGGAAAGTCTGCTCCCCTCTGTGCAAATTACACCTAGATAATCCTGTAGCTGAATACCGGAGATGACCTCTTTCTCTTTCTCAGCTTAAAGCAGAGATAAGCGGTCGTTTCATGTCTTTTTATGCTTTTATGTTAGCACAAGATGTAATTGTAGACGGAAACAAGAATACCTTAGCACAAGAGGGAGAGCTGTATGAAAGTGCAAGACATGGATCCTCGGAATGATATTTATTAAACATTGTAGAGATTTTAAAAATATGACAGCAAAAGTCCTGAAATATTTTACTTTCAAGAGTTTTAGCCAGTTTTAAAAGTTATCTCTTAAACTAAGTGCAAAGCAGAGATGATATTTTATATTTGTCCCTTATAACATAGTAGAGGGGCAAGGAGAGAATGACTATAAAGGTAAGAAAGGCTACTTTTCCTGAAGATCACCGCTATGGAGAGGAATGCGTGCCTGCACAGATTTGCACGAATAGCTCCAGCAGGCAAAATACAGATAAATCATTTTTAATACCACAAGACACAACAAAACATAGTTCTGCTATTTTTTTCCCTGCTTTTTCTTCCTCAGTTTATATAAGAAAAAGGCACATATCCATTAAAAAATATGGTTTACTTTTCATTTTTTTAAACATCGATATTGTGCCAGAATCATTTTTAACCTGACTGTAGAATCCATCACTGTCAATAGATATAAGAATGGCTTCAATTTTTTTTTTCTTTCCAACAACTTACCATTTTGACATGTAAAGAAGAGTCATTTTGTAAAATTCTAAACTTTTACAAAGGTAAGAAATGGCAAAATAATAACAACATTTGTCTTCTGTCAAGAAATATTGACATGGTATTACTACAGCAAAATTGGTTTGTGTTGTGAAGTGTGTCTCATAGATAAATCAGATTTGAGACTTTTTTAAGCTAACTAAATTGTACTTTAGTATTGATATATATAAGAATATCAAGACACATGATATGGAATTTCTTTTTTTTTTGCTTTCTTTTTTTTTCACAGAAGTGGGATAAGAGCACTTCAGTTTGCAAAAAACATCTCCTGCTCTTTATCTGCCTTCACTTTTTTTACACTTCACTCCAATGTGATTCAATATGTCAATAAGCAGACAGTGCATGCCTCAGCCTCATATATAAACAAGCAGCGGTGAGATAGCTTATATACAGATTTACGGAAAGATGCCTCTTCCGTGTCAGATTAGATAGACATCATTCCAGCATTTTAGGATAAGTACATTTATATTTCCGCATAATTAAAATGTGGGTGAGACAAAGCCAAAATGGCTTTCTAAAATCTTTACAAGCATATGGCGTTTATCAGACCCTGGGCTGAATACTTCCGCATTAGTTGTAGGGCTTGGTGAAGGACTTGCCGAAGATTTGGAAAGTGCTGCTCCTGGTCGTGCTTTACTGCGAGCTGTTAAGCTGACATCTGGCTGAGCATCTTCTTGCTTCAGGGCATCCTCCACGCCATCATAGGAGGTGCTAGGCCACTCTGCCAAATGCGTGGCTTGAACTGGTTTCTTCATACCTTGCTCTGCAGAACACCAATGGCTTTTCCCCATGAACTTGAAAGGAACAGCAGCAAACAATTAGCAGTTCTTCAATACTAGAAAATATCCATCTGCTCTTGGCACAACTGTTTGTCAACATATAAATAGCTACGCTACCAGCAAATGGAGCAATTTTCTGCATCTGGCTCATGCTTCCCTTCCTCCCTATGCAAGTGGCATTTGCAGTTCAGTAAAAGGAATTAATATATTCACAAAAATGTCACTTCTTGCCACATGATTTTAAAAGGAGCAATTTCAGCAAATAAATGGAAACATGGAGATGCCGTGAAATTTTTTTTGTCTTGTTTTTTGGCACTGGAGTACACTTTCATACTCAAAGAGGGGTAAAGAACATATCTGATGGGCTGTGTTTAATTTTGCATTGTGTAATTAGTTACCTGCTGGAGTTTCTCACAGCTTTTCCATTTGCTCGTATAAGGGCTAATCCTAACTAAGAAAGAAACGAGTCATTCTGTGACCAGTGGAACTTATGAAGCTTCGTTTCCTGCAGCTCCCTCCCATGTGGTTTCCCTAGTGTCTAATGGCTTGGTTGAGTTCACGCTGCAGGTTCTCCCACAGTAAGATACCCAGATTAGTTCCCTTTCATTTGAGTTTCAATTTTCACAGAACAAGTAGAAATTTGCTGTAGATTTAACATAATGTGGAAATACGTTTCATTTCTTTTTAATAAATCATATAAAGACATTGGTGCTTTAGAGCAGCCACAAAACTACATTTTACTTTTTCCCAATTAGCTGATGATCATAAATGCTGCCAGCTGTGTGACGGACACAGTGGTAGTGCTTACATATCTGCAGTTGCCCTTGATCCCGCCATCGGGCTTTCTGAAACACTGCAGTATCTTTGAGCACTTGGAAGAGGCAAATAACCATCGTTTCCTCAGATATCAACAGATGTTGAGTGGGAAAACTATTGCTTTTTCTAGAACAGCCTTTGCTGTTTAGAAGACAGAAGGCAATACATTTTCAGTGTTTGCTATAGAGGATTCTTGGGATTCCAAGCCTTGAGGTTTGGAAGCTGTCACACTTGTGACAGGTAAGGCAGGCATCAAACCTAGATCTTCTGTGGAGGAAAGTTTGGGCTGGCCCAAGTTCTGCCAGTGAAGGCATGGGCTGACCGATGTATTTCCATCTGGTCTCTCCCCTTCCTTCCATAATTCTGTTTAATTGCATGAACATGCAAGTGATAACTACTCTGAGTGTCTGTTGAATGCTGAATCAATGAACCCTGAGGGTTATAATCTTATCAATACACAACATAGTAAATGACTGGTAAGTCTGGTTTAGTAAATTCAGTGTTTGTTACATTTTTGGACTCTTTGAAAGTTTAATCGGTGGGATCCTCTGCAGCAGAGTTGTGAGTCCGGTTTCAGTTAGCTCTGTTTAAATCTGGAGAAGCTTCATGGCTTCCAGTTTTCCCGTGAGCAGGATGCGTTTAGGGGAATAGGCAGAGTGGGTAGTTTTGTTTTGACTTGTCATTTAATGCACTTATTAAACATATCTGCACTAGTGATATATTGATGGAAAACTTTTACAGAAATAAAAGTGACAAGGCTCCAAGGGGTTCTCAGACTCCAATCCAGGTTGAACTGGAATTCTCTCTTGAACGGTCAGGTGTTATTGCATAAACGTTGACAGATCCCAGCTGGCCAAGCTCTGATCTCATACCAATTTCATTCACTTTCAAACCCACTGGCTTCTGTGTTTCCTCCATTTTAAATTGGCATTGCTTGGACATTCTCATCCGAAGAACTAAATGTTCGTGTAAAGCAATTTGGGAACTGAATGTTTTGCAAGTTTCTTCCTCGTGTGATGGTGGCACAGAGGTTTAGGTTTCTGAGGAAAATGCCAATATTGGACAGAAAGGACATAGGCATAGACTCTTACAAATGGGCCTTCTTGTCATTATTAGATCTTTGCAGATGTCTCTGTATGTTATCAAACTCTTTCCTAATATAGGAAAGTAAATGTAATTCCATGGGCTGGATGCTTTCTCTATAAATTGCAATCAATGTAGATTCCTGTTATTTGCAGGCACTGTGTGCTGCTAACCTAGTTTCTTTTAAAATCAGCATTCCCTTTTGAGGAAATGAGAAATGGAGAGAGGAAAAAAAAACTTGCTTATCTGAAATTTTAAACTCTCTTGGCGAAACACCAGCCGTTGGTGCCAGACACCCAAAATCCATAGGCTAGGACACATAGGCATTGAGGATCATTTAAATAAATGGAGTCTTTACCATTACCGTTGAGGAGTAAACACAAGGACACGCTCTGTCTGCCTGCAAAGGCTTGTCTTGTTGCAAATCTTCTTCCAGACCCACTCGTTCCTCTGTAACTTGTTGTTGTAGGAATTTGATGCTTTTTTTCCAAGCTAAAGGTGACCAGCCACCTTGCAGACATGGTGCTGGTGAGTGGGGTTTAAGCTGCATGCACAGCCGTCCTTGACCTGCAGATGTCCTGCTGTTGCTGTGTTTCTGGGCCTCTGACGGAGAGGCTGCCTGCGAGCTAACATTGAATTTGGGCATACAGCCACAAATGGCAAGACTGAGATTTCCAGATGAACTTCCACATAGGTTGAGACTGAGAGTCTCCAGAGATAAAAGCCCAGGACCGTTAGGTTTCAGCTCTCAAGGTTGGCAATAGTCTCTGTTGTCAGTATAAATTTGTCTGAATTTGGGACCCCTTAAACTAGGGAAGCACTCGTATCCAATTTGGCTCATTATTAAAGGGGGAGTACTAACTACTTTGCATCCAGATCATGTCTGCATAACAGAGTTTGAATATGTTAATTTTCTTCTAATCACAAATTTGTCACATGCCATACAGGCTGCTGCTTAGATTTATGGGAACCTGCCTGAGAGGATAGCTGATGCTTGTCACACTATTGGGATAACTGTGGTTTGGGAGCTTTTTAGCTGCTTAAATAGTACATTAAAGAAATACTTGTCTGTTTGTATTTACCTGCTAGACTAGATATTAACTGAGAAGATTTTACCAGAAAATCTTGATTCTTGGTCTAATAATGTTGATGATAATCAATGGCATTAATGTCAATGTCTAACATATATATATTTACATAAACTGTCATATAGTAGTAAATCACCAGACATTATTTCCTTCCTAGTAGCAGTTGCTGCTGTAAGTCTTGAGGAAGACAAGCTGAAGCCAAATCACTTTATTTTCACATTCTAGGAAAGCAGGTGATGGTATTCACATTGCTAGGTGGGTGCTCCTCCTCTCTACGGTGCCGTTTCACGGTGTTTGGAGAACTGGGAGACGTTTCATCTGCCCAGAGTTCGAACCCGGTGATCATTTCTCTGAGACTGATTCAAAAGGAAAAATTTCTCTCATGTGCAGAGGAGGAAAGATTTGATTTTTTGAGTAAATGTGATGTTAGAGTGTAAAACCAGGATGATAGTCTACCTAGGTTCCTTGGAAAAAGCAAGGTGATTTTCAATATATTTCCTTGAAAGAAGCGTAGCTCTTCCATTCAGTTATTTATTAAGACTTTTCCCTGATAAAATGTCAAGCACAACCTCGCGGGACGTGTGAGGACAATGTCTAGATGAAGAAACATGCATTTGATATATCCAGATGCAATAACAAAAAAGGAGAACTCAGACAGGAATTTCAAGCTACATACGTGGAGAGTTTCTTCCCATCCTTGCAGCCCTTCCCATTACTTTGCGGATGCCTCAGTGGATCTAGAAGGAGACAGACACAGTTCTAGTGATACAAAGCTTCATCTTGGTGTCCTCAGAGTCAAGACTGCATCCTGAGGCTCCGGGTTTAAGTAAGATTACTAGATCCTGGTCCATGGAGCACAGGGCTGATGGGTTGCCACTATCATAGTAAAGGAAGCAATAAAAAATAAAAGCAAACAGAAAAAGAAGCAGTTAGCGAGTGATAACGACATTTTGCGTTGGTGGCTAAGAGCTTAGTGCCTTGAAATATTGTGCCGAGGCTTTGCTCCTAGAAGTGTAAACACATGTAAATAGCACAGCAAACCATGATAGCACCAGTGGGTGTTCCGAGGTGTCATAAGATTTCTCAGGCATTTTCAGGGGGTTATAAGCTGCATGAATTAAGTAATGGATTTTTTTTGTAACCGTTGCCACTTTTTAATTTTCCGTATGACCACTCCCTTTTAATTTCTCACCCGGACCAGCAGAGCCCAGTGCAGAGTTACTGTGCATACGCTGTCAACAAGCTACACACGCACACACACGCATAGCTCTGTCTGTACAAACCAGAGCAGAAGCAGAGCACTGCTTCACAGTCAACATAATTGGCAAACAATGGCATACAAAAAATGATATTATTTTCAAAGGTAGATAGTATGGTTTTTAAGGGATTTTAGTTTGCTAAAGTTTAGTGGACTTTTAGTGGACTTTCCTCAGGGATGTTTAGGATTTCCAGAAAACAAATGATAATATTGTGTGCATTTTAAAACAAAAATCTCTTGCGCTCTGCTGAGAGAATAGACCTAACTTGGTATGTGTACACTTCCAGAATAAATAAAACCCCCATGGAGCTTAGTTATACCCTAGGTATAAATTCAGGCTTGATGAAAAGCTCAGGAGTTAGGAAATGCTCAGAACCAGGCAGATTCAAACCAGCTGCAGCCCTGACGGTCGGTGATCGAGGCAATGCCCCCAGCCCACCCGAGGGGCTGGGACGCCCCGGCTGTGAGAGCCCGTCCTCTGTCCAGCCCCAGCGCAACCCCTGTCTGCTGGGGGCTGGTGTGATGATGTTGTGGCACTTGTGCCAGGAGCCTGCAGTTCCAGCGTCTGGACACCGTGACGGCATGGATCCTTTTTTACTAAAATCCTGCACTAGAATCTAAACCTAGAGTAATTCAGCCATTGTTAACCTAAATATGCCATCTCATGTTTCATTCAGGCTTACTTCAGCGCGGTTGTTTCTCACTGATTGCAGCTGAAATGAAGACAAATCAGGCTTATTATGTTTAAGGGTTGTGAATATTTTTATTTTTGGTTTTTCAGTGGGCCTGATTCTAAAGTGGTAGCCATTTCCACCAGAGTAAATTGGGAGCAATCACCTTGCTCCTCATCGTCATTCACGCCGCGGTTAAACTAGACTCTCATTCATCGGAGTTAAAGGTGCCTGAGCCTTGAATAATCAGTGTAACGTGGTGGAGTAGTTAGCAGAGCAGGGACTGAAACACAAGTCCATCATTCCTGTAAGTGCCCCAACAGGAGCCTGCAGAAAGTGGCTGCTGTCACTTCTTGCTTTCTCTCTCTTCTCCTGTTTATATAAAAACTGAAGCAGGGGGAGAGTTTTACTTTACCCAGGAGAGAAACTTGGTGTCAAGTCACTATAGTGCGAGATTTGGGGTTTAATCCCGCTGGAGAGATCATGTGTTGAATCGGATACCTGTGAGATGAACGAGTTAAGCTGCTGGAAAGGCTTTCCGTTACAAAGGAGGCAAGCTGGGACTCTTCAGCTTGGAAAAAGCGTGATGGGGGATATGACAAAAACGTATAAAATCATGAATGGCAGGGAGAAGGTGAGCAGGGACTTTCCAGTCCCTCTTCCAAAACAAGAACAGGTTTAAAACAAACAAAAGGAGATTTTCCTTTGGTGGTACCCCCCCTCCCCCCCCAAAGCTGTGATTTAACTTTGGAGCTCCTTGCCAGAAGAGGCCACGGATGTTGAAGGTTTAAGTGGGTTTGGGTAAGACCAGACAAATCCGTGGAAGAGAAATCTTTTAAGGATTAGGGAATATGGAGAAATCACCCTTTGCCTAGGAAGTGCAGGAACTGCAGGCTGTTGGAGGCTGCAGTCATGTTCAAGGGGAGGGTTCGGACACTCCTGCCAGCGTAATGAGCTGCACAGAAAGAACTGCTCTGTTCCTGCCGTTTCCCAGGGCTGCTGCCAGAGACAGAGCAGTGAGCTGTAACACACCCTTTGTCTGAGCACCATGGCTGGTTTTGCATGGATAAGGGATTGGGGAGGGTTTCATCTCCTGCCCGCCCCCCTCTGAATCCTGAGCTTGGGCGAATTCCTCCCGCAAGACTGGGCCCCTGTGGGGCAATGCCGAGCCAGAAAATCCTCCAGGATACACACGGGAGAGAGCTGCCGTGTGCTCAGGGAGTGTTGAAGTCTCGTGTGCTTCCCTGCTGTTCACAAGCAAACCTTCACACATTTGCACATCCCGTGTCGCCCACAGAAGTGATCACAGGCCTGGGATACCTTCAGCTACAGGCAACAAGTTTAGACTTGGCTACCTAAATCCTTCCATAGATCCCTCCCTAGAAAACACTTCAAGGTCACCCAACAATGCCATAGTAAAAGATGATGGCTGAAATCTGTCTTACCTCCTGGGACCGTCCTCCTCTTACGATTATTGGCATAAAAGTTTTAATTTTTACAAAGATTCAGCAACGTGTAGAAAAAATAGGTTTACCTTTGGTAATGCTTGCTTTTTATTTATGAAATTCCCAGCATAAATAAAGTCTGGTTACTGTAAACCTGAAAAACACAAGGCTTTAAAGACATTTTTGTCAGATCATGGTAAGAACAACCTTGATGTGGTTTGCCAAGCTTTGAATTATAATGTATGTCATCAGTAATGTAAGTTGTTATAATTTACTTCTGACATTAAGATCTTGCTTTTGGGCATATAGTTGCAAATGTATCCTATTCACTTTCTTACTTTCTAAATGCCCTTCATGTTTCAGTAAGACAATCCAATCAAAACTAAAGACCAAATGCACTGTAAAACAAATCAAGCATACAAACAATTCCTAAGCGTTCCTCTTACACGTTAGCTTGCTTGCCCAAGGCTTCTACACTTCTTAAGCTATGTAATCGCGAAGCGTACAAAAGTTTTCAAAGGAAGCATTTATACCATATATTTTATCTGTTGCTCAGGTTGGAATTTATAAAAAGAGAATCAGGCAGATAAGAATTTATCATAAATCTAACCAGCCTGGTCTAAGACTCACCGCTACTGAACATCCTCATTCAAATTTTTTGTTTTTTTCTGATTTTCTTAGGTTGCAATTTAAAATAATAAGTTTTATGATGACAACATTTTGGAGGTGACTAATTGTGCTAAGAGATACGCAACCCCTGATGAAACAAAAGTCCCCCACAAGGAGAGATGCTTTAGTTTAATGATAATCATAAAGCCAATTTTTAAAGCTATAAAAGTCACTGATTCTCTGTCTTTAGCCTTAGGCTGAATCCCGTATTCTGCGTGTGCTTTCCATCAAAACCATTTCATGTCCTGCTCATAAGGGCAGAATATGTGTGGTTTTGCTTTTCCCACCGTTTAGTACAAAGCATGTGATTTTTTTCACCAAGGATCCATGAAAAACACTTAGAAATCTACGGCGGGAGTTTGGTCTTTACTAAAACTTGCTATTAACCTGCGCTCCAGAGGCACGGGGGCCACAGCCCCTTTGCACCACCGTGGCGGTGTGAACACACGGTCCCTGGTTTGGCGGTGGCTGTCTGCGTTTGCAGAGTATCCAAATCGTTCCATTCATCTGTTTCATCTGGCAACTGAGACAACCGCTGGGGATATTCGCAGCCCCAACGTTAACGACTTTGTTGCCGAGTGAAACATGGGAAGGAGCAGCGGCTTAGAGATTTCCAGGACAGGGTCTGCATTCAGGGAGACTGCGGACATGCGCTTGCAAAGCCCCTCTAAATCTCTGGAAGAAATCGCCCCCCTAAAAAGCCACCAACAGGAAAGGGTCATGTACTGACAGGCAAGTTACCGGGGGACGGGACTGAGGTAAGTACAGGAATCCTAAACCGACTTCCCTGCTTTGGGGTTTAAGCTGATAAAGCAGAGGATTAGATTTTCCCTGTGCGATAACCATCTCCCTGCCCTCCTCAGCTGCAAATAATTAAATGAGTTTCAGTAAGTGTGACATAAGATCAGATCCCAAGAGCTCCTGCCAAAGAGCACTTATAAGGCATGAATTAAATAAAGGTTGAAGTACTTTTAACCAATCAGCCGGTTTCTCGCAGGGAGTCAGGAGCTTCTTCATTTAGGAACCTGACATTCCGTTCGAGTTCTGCTGAGCAGAACAGATCACACCAGTTAACGCGGTAATGAAGAAGTGATGGTGGTATTTGCACTTGACTCGAACATCAGCATAAATTCTCTTCCTCGTCCAGATGAGCACGACTTCCCTGAAATAAAGCATATTTCAGCCTCATTAACCAATTTAAGATCTAAAATGAAATGAGATAAATTTAACTTAAATCCGGCATAACCAGGCTGGCTTTAAGAATTCGTTTCTCTGGGTCCGTGAGGATACTGCCAGTAGCTGGTCCTGCAAGGTAATCTATTCTGAGCTTTTTAATGGGCCCAGCTACCCACAAAATTCTAATTGTAAACACGCGGGTCAGATATATGGACTTCTGCTTTCTTAACGTTACTGCCACCCATGAAAACTTGCAGTGTTCCTGCATTAGAGTTTCAGGCAATAAATGAATTTTAATGTGTTAAAATGGTACATTTATCATTTAGCCGCCAACACAGAATTAGAACAATAAATGAGTTTTAAAATAATTACTGCACTTTAGAATAGCCTTTATTTCAAACTACAGATTTCAGTTGTGTTCGTACCACACAGTTAAAACTATGTTTAAATATTTTCACTTTTCAAGAAGATGGGCACCCGAAGTGGATGTCGGAGAAATAAAAATTGTAATGAAAACCTTGAAAGGAGGTTACGTTTGCTAAGTTACTTGTTGTGAGAACAGCATCATGGCTCTCAAGGCTCAGCCTGTTGGGATTAGCCAAATAGGTATAGTTTCTTCATAAATTAATTCATTTTCTCTCAGCACTAATACAGCCAAATGTAATACTCAAAACCTGTTTCTAAGGGGTCACCTCTATGTGACACCCCTGTATTGGTGTCATCAAAATTAATAGGAAAACTTGCCTTAAGCTTAATTGGTATTTTAATGCCTACATTTTTAAATTACTTGAACACTTTCTTAATTAAACTGGAACATTAAAAATGAAACTGCTTTTTATTTTTTGCTGTTTTCTTAATATTAAAATATTTCAAAGATAATTGCAATCCATATGCAAGAGTGCTTTTTTAAAAAAATTTTTAAAAAAATGTACTCAATACTACATGTTCATTATAAGAAGGAAACAAGCAGGGAAAAAAATGTAATGGTTAGTCCAAAGGCCAGCAATGATTTCACCTGAATGATTGAAAATAGCAATTGTTTCCCAGCTGTTTAGATTGTAATCTCCTTGTGGATTTGTATTGCTTTCACTGACTGTATCTTTAATATCTACGTGGACAGATGCTGTTGTGGTTGTTAAGACATTTTAAGAAACTTGCATCTTCCATCACCATTGTCACAAGTTAAAGGTCCGCAGACCTTAAGCTGATGGTTCAAACTCATCTTGCCAAAGCAACACAGTGAAAAAATACATATGTTTTTCCTACTGCTCATTTTAAAGAATGTGAATGATGAGATTTTCATGATTTCAGATGAATGGAAGTGAGTGATGAGATTTTTCAATGCCAATAAAGTCATTCTTTCCCTCAGTTTGCAATGTTTGTGGAGCTTTATTTAACGGATAACTTCTGACATCTTTCTAATCTATGGATCATTTATTGTGTAGATGTATTTTATCATCTACCCTGTTCTTGCAGCCTCACTCACCATCCTGAAATTAACCATATTCATCAGATAAACCACATCCTTGTGTTCACCACGAAGTACTACAGTTAGGGATGGAAATGTGTTATCGAGCTTAAATTAATGTACCAATTCATTAAACAGTTTCAAGCTGTGTGCCCATATTTGTTAGAGGCAAAATATTAGCCGATTGCAGTAAAAAGCCTTTTAATGCTCCGATATAAGCAACTTAAGTCGCCTCATCTTCCAGCTCACACAAACCTAACCCACACTGAGCTGCGGTCGCTGGAAATTAGATAACTTTCTACTGGTTGTTTTCATCTGGTCTCATTCCCTTTCAGGTGCACCAGTGCCAGTTCAGAGTGACTCCGCCTTGGTCTGGGTTATTTTCAGTTTTATACGAGCGTAAGCAAGACCAGAATCAGACCCTGGTTTTTCTCCAATGCGTTGAACCAGTTTTGGCATCGTGTGGCTCTTCATACAGAGACCCAGTGGCTTATAGCGGAGTACCAGGCTGCAGGAGGTTTGCCCGTCTTTCCTTCTGAATCTATTTAAGCTTGGTATTTGCTTAAAGAAAAATACATCGCTAGTGCCAATTAGATAACTGGATCATTCTTTTTCTTCCATCAGAAATTTCTTTTTCTTTTAAGGGCCCAGCTTCTAAAGCATAATGGTGCACATCGAACTAAGTGAGCTGTTTGTGAGATTGAGCTCTGAAATTATAAATACCCTCTGAGTTTGTAAGCAAGTAATATTCTTCAGAGAAATTTGCACTCCTCCATTTTTAAAATGGGGACAAAATGGAATTTCCATCATCGGCTGAGCTCAGAGCTATTGCTGTCTTTTCTCATCTAAACCTGCTTTTTGCTCAGTTGCTAGACCAGCCTCCCTCACGAGCCTCTTCCCGGGAGAAGCAGCAAAAAAGGCAGAACTAAAGGAGAGGAGGAGCAAAGGTGGTTGTTTGCCGCTTGTCCGTGTCTTGTCTTTTGAGTAGAGCTGCCGTTTTTCCCCCATGAGAAGCCAGAGCAGTTAATTGCCTGCTCTGCAGCCCCCGTCACCCACAGTAGCTGCAGCCATGTGCCGTCGCCCTGCTCACCGCAGCCCGATGCCCGTTCCTGCATCCCGGCGATGCAGCACATGCCGCACCCGTCACCGCAGGGGAAATCTTCTGGGGCGGCTTGTCCCAGCCCGCACATCCCGGAGCGGGGCCGCTGGCCTGTCCCTGGGCAGGGGACACAAGCCGGAGCCGCTTGCTCCTCTTGTATTGACAGAAATGGGAGAAATTCTGCTGCCCTTGTTACTTCGGTAGGGGCTGCGACCTTTGACTCGCTGGTTCTTGCTGCTGGTTTTTTTTTCCCTATTCTTTACCCAGCAAAATAACTTGGACAGCTGGAGCGCTCCGAAAGCGCCTCTCTTTTCCTCCCGATTAATTACGCAGCTGAGTCCGTGGTCTTTGATGTTGTTGCTGTGAACACTGATAAAACTTGAGGAGCTTTAGAACATGAGAGTTTCTGCAACCGGTTTTTCTTGCTGTTCGTGTGTCAATACCCTATCGAGTCAGCAGTTATCTTAAACCTTTATTGCAAGGCAATGTAAAATAAAGGAAAAATTTCTCCATAATCATTTTTTATAAGACCCTTCCGCAAGGTCCCGCTCCACATGCAAATTCACATGTGCTTGCTGGGTTTTATAGCATTCCTGGAATTACTACTCAAAATGTTTTTACTGTTACTTCAGGTGCCGGTGAGACACCCTGACAAGCATTTAAGAGGGAAGGGCACGTCCACCCGGAGACACTTCTGACCAAGCAGTGCCTAGCATTGCTGGCAGAATTTACCCTTCTGCGCGATATTGCCTCTTTTTGCATTTGTAATAATATGTCTCTTTAACACACTGGAAAAAAAGGTTCTGCATTTAAAAATGCCACAGGAGCGAAGATGAAGAAAGCAAGCGCAGACGCCCAGCTGTTGAAAGCAAAAGCAGTATGAAATTGGGGGTGGGGGACCAAATTAGCATTCTCCTCACACGCTCACCGCCTGCTCTAATCACAATGCAGGCATTATCAGCGAGCGCTGAACCTTTGTATTATTTCCAAGTTTCCCCTATTGTCAGTCATTGTGACAAAATGCAGGACAATCTGACACAATGATGAATCACTCCAGACATTGAGTTTTCACATGGCTGTCAGATGATCTCAGTAGGCTGTGTCACCTGAAAATGCCACAAGACTAAAACTGTGTTGTACTTTAGAACGAAAAGGGAGTTTGGTATGAACTCCACTGATTCAGGACATAAACATGGGAGTCTGGAGGGCTGCCTCAGGTTCCTCTTACCCGGGAAATCTCTGCGTTTTCATCCAGTGCGAATGAAATCAGAATCAGAGCTTGGGATTTATTAATATGTCTTGCATGCAAACCAGGAAGATACGTTGTTTGGGTTTTTAAATTAAATTCCTGCATGGAAGGATTTGTATTGTGCGCGTTTTTTAAAATACCCTGTTCAAGATGTAATGCCTGTCGAAGTATAGGGTATTTTTTCCTAATAGTTTCAGCTGCTTATATAAAAATGAGTTTCTTGCAGTTTCTTTTTCCTGCATTTCAAAGTTATCTAGCAGGCTTTTTATTTTCTCTAAGGGTCAGGTAAGATATAGTTGTACTAATAACTGGTTGCTATATAGTCAAATGCAAATACGCTTGTTTAAGTACATGCCTTGCCTTCATGGGTATTTGCTTGTTGGTGCTATTGTGAGTCCAGCCCAGAAGAACATTGCTCTCTCCCACATTATTATTCGCAAAGGCAGCTTTCTGAGTTATTTCTGTTCCTGCACAATATTCAGATAGCAATTTGATACCTTAGCAGTTTCAAGGTTATCAAGTGATTGAAAATCCTACTGCTTACTTCAAGGTGTAACATATAAACTGTACTGCCATCCATTCTAGTAATATAATAGTTTTTCTTAATGCCTTTCATGAACTCCTGATTTAAAGTGTAAGCTAACTTCAGAAAGGGCTTATCAGCCCCAGACTTCCTCGGTGCTGTTCGGCTGTTGAATACAGTCCCCTGAGTTTGTATCGCCGCATGTAGCACTTAAGCAGGCAATATTTAATATCTTTCAGAGATATTGATGCATCAGCTCCTGAATGAGGACATTAAACCGCAGTCATAATGAGAAACAAAGAAGTGGTTATTTATCTCACATGTCGAAGGGCTAGCGCTCCTTTGATACGAATCTCCAGAGCAAGAATTGCAGATTGTAGATCATGGGGATTAACTTCAGACCAAAGAGCAGCTATAGAGTCATATGATACAGTGGTGTTCGTTAACGACGAACAAATAAATGCCACTGAATGCTTAATGAGGACGTTGAAGAAAAGCCCATCATTTCTCAACCTGTTTCGGAGGCTCCCAGCCACCCACTGAATTTTGGCTGCGGGTGTAGTTTGGGTGGTTTCTGATTGGTGGATAGTGTTGCTTGATGGAGTTTACATGGTGGCATCTGCTTAAGTAACAGATGTCTGTGCCACTAAGGTGCTATGTCCTCACTTTTTATATAGAGAGAAATTGCTTCTCAAAGAGTTTTTATTGTCTTTATGCAAATTAAAATATAAAATTCCTCTCCTTAAAGGATCCTCATTATAACAAGAACCTTAAATAATCATAAATACATATGCAGCCTCATAAAATCTTTTGCTCTTTGGATATCAAGGAAGTTCCTTCTGCTCTGCCAATTGTGCATGAAATTAGTTCTTATTTCAACCACCAGTATGAAGATACTAGCTTTTATTCAGTGAAGCCCCACTGGATTTCTAAACAAATAGTGCAGAATAGTTGTTTGTGCCAAAGTATTTCAAGGAAGAAATTTTGCATTCTGTTTCTTATGCAGTGCTGAAGAGGAAGATAGAGCTCTGTACTTATTTCCTGGAAGCCTGATGACAGAAATATATATGGTTTTTTATCTTTCCTTTGCCGATTTTCTTTAGTAGGCAAATGCGTGACGTCTTTACGGATTCTTTTTTTTTTGACCAAGGATTGAAATCTGTGAAGGAATTGTGCCTAGAAAAATGCCCACAGATGCCAGCCTACTTTGGGCTGAGTGTTAAGGTACCCAAGCCCTTACGTTCCTGGTTCATCTCACATCATAACGTTGCATCAGGTATGACTTAGTGCCTTGCACAGCACCAGATTCCCTGTTTTGTTTATTTCCAGTGACAGAGAGGGATGAAGGACCTTTATCCTGTGTATTACCTATGTATGGACCAAGGAAGATGGCAGGTGCTCCGCAGCACAGCACCTTCAGGCAGGATGAAAAGAAGGGCTGCTAAGGGAGGCCATGGCCCCAACCCAACCAGACCCTGAGGCAGGTGAGACTGTACTGTGACAGGACGTTTTGGGATTTTCTCCTACGGGCTACACAGTTCAGGACAACAGCCCCTGAGCTGGACAGAGTAAATGATCCTTGATGAGGAAGGGAAGACAGATGTGCTAATACCAGCCTAGAGCATCTACCAGCCACATTTGCAGAAAAATGCGTGGGGTTCAGTCAACACGGAAAATCACCTACGCATCACCTCACCGCCCTTAGGCAGAACGAGTTGCCTCACGAGGACCTCTGAGGTCAACTTCATCTGCCAACCCCAGAGATGGTTTGGCTGCCCCTACCCCTCCCTGCCACCCACACAACTGGGGCAAGCCGGGCACAGGGCTGCTGCCCTGGGGGATGTGTGCATCCGTGCACCTTCTCTTCCTTCACGTGGGCTCAACGATGAAAGCGATGGAAAACTTGAGAGAAATGGCTGCATTCTTGCAGAAAGGGGCGCCTGGATCATGTCTGGTCTCATCGTGTAGTTTGTGCTTGGTTTTGTCCTTTTAGAATATGTTGTATTGAGGGAAAATAAATTGAAAAATAAAGTGAAGGGAACAGAAATGCGAGTCTTGATTTTTTCCGACCTGTGGGATGTGATGCTGTAGGAGTCAGAAGCCAAAGTCTGCACAGTGTTTCAATGGGTAAACCTTATTTTAGATAGATACTTCTGATATGACCTTTTCCTAACAATGCTTTTTTCACATATCTACCCAGTAGACTGAGTAAGGAGGTGGTAGATGTGCAGTGTATTATTAACCTGGTGGCAACAACATTAATAACATAGAAGGGTGCTTTATTCTACTGCTAGCGCTTGCATCTGTTTCACAAACATTACCAAGATAATCACATTTTTCCTGCATCTGCTTTGCTTTAGCTCACACAAATAATTCAAGGGTAATGCACCTTGTCTAAGCTAATTCTAAATACATGCCTCAAACACAACAAAAAGTGCTTGGTGGGTATTTTGACCCAATGCACTACATCAAAGTAACCAAGTAAGCTGTAAATGCTTTGAATAAAATTGGACAAAGATTGGCATTTGTCCAGCCATGTTTCTGACTGGCAGTTGTTTGAGTTTTAAACTTTCCCTTTATGTGAATATATATCAGATTACAGTGCAACCTGTAAGTTATTCAGGTGCTCAAGTGATAGCTGTGCTAAGAGATAAAATATACAATGGACAGTGTGCTCTCAGGTCTAAGACAAGTCCTGGAACTGAGTCCTGACCTTTTCAGATAACCTGCAGGTTATCAAAATTGCCTATATGGGATGACACCTTTGAGATGATGTTCCTAATGTGGAGGAGCTCGGAGCCCTCTGGGTCCAACTCGCTGGGACTTTGCTCAGTGGATCTAGATATTAACTCCTGAAAAATGGAATAATGCAGATGATTTTTGAAGATGAGGTTAAATGAAATTAAGTGAAGTTGATAAACATAGTAAATGATGTACTTATTAAAAACAGAATGTTTGTTGTTCATTGAAAATCAACAAGAGGTCCCACCTCTGGAGGAAGCCTTACATCCTCGCTGAAGCTGTGCTTGTTGCGCACTACATGTATCCTGGTTTGTATGGTTAAGAAATATCAGTGACCATTAGTATGAGCAGCTTCTGTTAGGTACTGTGATCAAGTAATAATCAGAAGCTTGAAATGACTCCATTAGAGCCAGAAGAGAATGTACAAAGGCATCATTAGCATTTCCTTTTCAAACTTCATGCAGATTTCTTGGAGGAACATATGCTGAGAGTCCTCCGTTAGCACTTGGAGCCAAGAGGACTCTCCTTCTCAACACCGGCTACCGCCTGTCATCTTCTAAAAAGTATGCCATATGGTTTCAGATAGCTAATACTACATTGAACAACATTCCATTCGTAAGCTTGATTTCTTCTAATCATAACCCATTTTCAAATGTTACTACTCCCGATAATCAGTAGGATAAATCCATTTAAAAATAAATTATTAGCACTATTCCCATTTGCAAATACATTCACCTAAACTTTATCAGTAAAGTTTAACTTGTGTTTGACTGATGGTACATTAAAGTGCCCATCAACATAAAAGAGCAAATAAAAATGAGGATTTTTCAACCAACTCCTGAGGTTGTACAGACAGCAGAGACAACTCTGAATCTCTCCTAAAATGAAACCAGTTTGTATGTAGCAGATCAACATTTGGAAACACAAGATGGCAAAGAGGAGTTTGAAACAGGCCTTTATTCTGCATCTTTCAATGCTAAAATACAGAACTGGGCATTTGAAAGCAAAAGCAACAGAATATGAACAGAGAAAACATGTAAGTTTGTCCCCAATAGGAAAATTACTTAGTACTATATAAAGTGATCTACGAGTTATCTTCTTATTGCACTAATAAATAGTCACAAACCTGCAGCACAAATTGGACTTGAAGAGAGTCCTTGCTTTATCCTGGGGAATTGCATCAAATGGAAGTGTGTTTGTTCCAAGGTTAAGAACTGGTTAACCACTAAAAACACATCTGGATTTGATTGCTCATCTCACCAACATTGTAGCATTGAGTTTTGGGGACTAATTTCTGATTTAACCCAGTATAAGTGTGAGTTAATTTAGGCCTATTTTATTTTTCTCTGCTCTCACTTGTTCACGTCATTGATATTTTCCTTTCCTGCCTTTATGCCTCTGTTGTCCTTTTTTTTCTACCTATGTAATTTTTAACTGAAGATTTTTATAACATTCTAATTACTCTAATTCCTCACAAAAAGCCAATGGAATTCTATCAGTAGTTAATCATTTAAATGAAAAGCAATATGTGATAGGAAAACTTAGGAAAGCTTTGAGCATACTTAGTCGTACTCAGATATTGCCCAAATGTAATCTTGCCTGCAACTGTTGGTGCCGTACGTGAGAATTCCTCATGGCCAACAGGAGCAAGGAGCAAACCCGGATGAAAGGCTAGATCCTTCTGCAGCTTGTAGGAAAGAGATTTTAAAATGTCTTGTTGAAACATGCACACAAAACACTGCCCTGTCATTGGGAATAATAGGCAACAAATTGATACAGTCATTAGGGAACTGAAAATGAGAAGTACAGGAAACAGCAATTAAGCAATTTCAAGCCTAAATCATAACAGCGCAAGAGAAACTCCCCAGATGCCTTCGCAGCCTTTCAAATAATCACTGGAGAAGTTTTGCCAGGAAAAAAAAAAAAAGAGAAAAGAAAAAAAAAAGGAAAGCAAAATCAATGAGTATACTCAGGAAAACACAGAACTGCAAAAGCAAATTAACGAGGGGAAATTCCCAATGGATGGAGGAGGAAAGGACATGCGAGGACTGCACAGTCCCCCGGGGCAGTGCTGCAGGACACGGCTTTGCAGGAAGGGCCATGCAGGAGCTGCGTGGCCACCAGCCCCGTCCCCAAGCCCTGCTGCTGCCCCAGCATGCAGTGCCCTCCCAGGGACCTCCTCGTTTTCAGCATGGGATTTCTGTTACTGTGTCCACGATGAAGGAGATTCACCTTCAATGGGTGATTCGGGGGAGTGGAGGGATCTCCTCCGGGAAGCTCCCCAAGAGCCCGCTGTCCTCCTGGTCCCTGCAGCCTCTCCTCAGGCTTACGCCCAGTTGATCTGATCGCCTCATCTCAAAACACAGAATTTGTGTTTTGAGCCAGAGCCAGAGCATCCCAAAATACCCGCACCTCCAGAGTCCAAACTGGCTGATCCAGGCAGCCTGGCAGCCAAGGAGATGTCCTAAGCAGAAGTTTAACAGCACTGCCACCCCTTGTCTGACTCTCTGCTTGTGAGTTCACGTTTCAGTCATCGGAAGCAATACTCGCTGCTCTCCCAGTCCTCTAAATCTATGCGATTACTCAGATTTATCCTTCTAAACAATCATGCAAGGGAAATAATTTGGTTGTCCTTGATGAATTCTCCAGGATAGTTTAATATGGAAGCCCTGAGTCTCTGTGCCTGATGATGAAAAAAATACTGGGGTTTAAGAGGCTTGATGTTTCTTGTTGTTTTTCTGGTGATAACCTGAGTTGAAGTCCTCACACTGCTGTGTGTGTAAGCTTTCCTAAGACCAGCCTCATTTTCTGCCAAACAACATTGTCCATGTGTATATTGAGAATTTGGGAGTTTTGTCCTGAAATCTTAAACGTGTTTCCAAACGAACCCCATGACTTTGCTAAGCAGGAGTCTAACGGGGGGTCAGGAGTGGCAAATACCTCGTGTCTGTTGGCGCTATGTCCAGCATGGCCACAAAATGATGCTCATCCCTTTTGAACTGCAGTTACTTTGTGTATTCCCAGAAAGTGCCGTGTTTCCGAGAAAAGCTGGATTTGCAGACATGTGCTGACCATCTGAGCAGCATGCATGCAGGAGGGCGCACGCCTTCGGAAGGAAGGGGACCCATTACACACAGGCGTATTTCTTTACATCTAATGTGAAATGTCTTGCCAGAAATGTGTAATTTCAGGACGAGTAAGAAGATGATGCAGTGGAGGTCTTGAGCATATGTTTATCTTTAACAGCATAAGCAGAAAGTCATGGAAATCATTAACAACAACAACAACAAAAAAGAGACAGCTAACTATATGAAGTCTTAGCTCATATAGTTAGCTCCAAATCTTAGCTCCAGGTAGCGCAATCATCTGAATATCTATTTCTTCCCATTTGCATGATTAATTGACATCTTGTTAACTGCTCATTAGGGACACTGCAAATCAGTGCGGAACAAAATAAACACTTCGCAACAGAGAAGAGGGTCTGTAACTGTGAATTATACTGGAAACAAAATTGGATTTTAAAAATACATTTAAGGAGTCAACCTGTGTAGCATGCAAGGTAAACTGGAGATTGAAAACTTTCTGAACTGCTGCCGGAGAGCATATGCAGCAGCCTGCGCTGTACTCACGATGCTGCTCTGCCTTTGATGAATTCCAGCCTGTGTATTGTGTCTGGCCACTGATCTGAATAGCCAGAAGTATTCACAAAAAAATGTTTTTTAAAAAGGTGTTCAAGCTTATTGACGTATTAGTCCACTGGAGTGTATTTCCTGGTTAATTTATACATATTTCTGAACGCTCAGGTTTACATGTGAATAAGATTTCCAGTCAAGAAATATCTTGTTCTAGTGATGCAGGCTCTGCTACAGAATTGTTATCTGTAAGTATGCATGCTGCATATAGAGCAGGAATATCTAATCTATAAAGTACCTGCTTTACACTGCACTTCAGAGGTAGTAGTGCTGAGGGCAGAAACCAGCAGTGGTCGGGCACGCAGGGATCCAAGGCTTAAACCCCTTCTGAAAGGTCCCCAGGTCCCTTCTCTCCGTGTCCGCAGGCAGACGTCCATCACTTCAACAGGACCACGTGCATGCCAGGGGCATGCCTGAGCAAGTGCTTTTGCTGGGCCGCGGTTAGCACACAAGCCATCACACTGATATTGGAGGTTTGGAAACCAATTAGTGTTGCGCGAACCAGACTGAGATACTCAGATGGAAGGAACTAGCAATGGACCGGGGTTACTTCTCTTTGTTATGCTACAGTGGCTCCCAGGTATTATGGTAATAAAATAGAGTAGTAGTAAATAATAATAATAAGTAAGGAAGGTATATAGCTACCAACTTCTGTTCATACAATAGGGTTAAAATTATATCCCCTTTATAGCCAAAGTAAGAACATCGCAAGCGTTAGCCTAAACCCCACGCGATGCTTTGGACCTGTAGGGGTGGTGGTGTGAGGACGACTGTGATTAAGGAGTCGATGGCTGCGGTTCTTCCTAACTGTGGGGAGGTTGAGTTCAACGGCCTGTGGGCACGCGTTAAACCCACGGGCAGCCCACAGCTCCCTGCACAAACACACGGCAGGGCTGTGCCCCGGAGGACGGCTCTGCATGGGTCTATGGAGAAGCCAGCTGCGCTGTGCTGGCAGGCTGCCGTGCTCCCCTCGGGCACGCGTTGGGAAGCGCTTTGTGTGCTGCAGCCTCCCTGGAGAGTTTCCACCACGGTACCCGTGGCTCCCTGCACCCCTTGCAAAGGGAGCGGTACGAGGAGGAGCAGGCGAAGGTTGTGCCTTCCCGTGCGCGGTGCTTGGCCAGGAGAGGTAACAACCGCTTAATGCTCTTGCACGTCGCAGCAGTGGTATTAGGAGATTTTTCTCCCCGTTGCAGCCTGGCAGTTCCAGCGGGAATTCTGGACTAAATGGCGTTTTCTTTCCACGCACCAGAGAGTAATTGAATTTGTTTTCTCTCTTGCTTGTTTTGTATTGCCGCAGCAGAAAGGAAAATGACTGATAAGGGGAGAAAGCAAGAGAGCTGCGGCAGAGATTCTCCATTTTATTTATGGTGACACTGTGCAGCAAAACGTAAAAACAGGTCTCAGCGCTGACAGTTTTGTTGCTTCTTGATCTCAGGCTGGCACTTCAGAGCTTCCACCTCCACCACCTGTGAGGTGCAGTGCCCGAGCAGAGGGATCGGGCAAAGGCCTGCATCTGATGAACAGGGCGACTTTCAAGAAAGCAAAGGTGAAAACAAACCAGCGAACAATTTATAGTTTCTTTTTCTTGGAGAAGACACCTCGGGCTAAATCTTGCTCTCCTGAAAAGGAAGTCAAAGGGATGAGTTCTGTGAATGATGAGAGAGAAGACTGGGAACTAGAGACATAGCAAAATCCTCCCAAAAGAGAATCTGAGAAATATCATTATAGCTGAAAACAGAAATATCTGGCTTCTGTTACAGCCTTTTCCAAATAATACCCTATTTGCATGACAGGTGAGCAGTGAATCAGAGACTTTTTGATCCAAAAAAACCTTGCTGAAGGAGACAATGAACATTTCAAAATAAATGGCCTGAACAACCAGCAAGGTATCAGTGTCGATGACCACCCACTTGAAAAAAAGCAAACAAAAACTAGTGGAGTGCAACCCAAGCAAGTACAGAATCAGTGATATCATTAGCTTTTCTTTTGAAAACGACTCTTACAGAAATGCACGTCTTATTCACTGTACTGCCTGCCCATGCATCTTAATTTATGAGAACAAAAAAATATTTAGAAACCATGTAAGCAAATATTGAGGGAGAACAATCAAATGACAAAGGAGACAGAGAATGGTCATGGCTCCTTAACTCAGGGGAGGTGTTCACAAACCACAGGGAGAGAGAACATGTAAATATCTTTTCAAATAGGGACAACAGTATTTAATGGCATGGATATGCCTTGCTTTTTTTTAAAAAAAAAATTATTGCACACCGCTGGAGGAAGCAGCTGCAACACGCATTTTCATTAACGCTGCAGGTGTGATGCAAGTATTGCCACACTCTGCTAAACTTTTGATGTCCTCAAGGGACTGCACGGGGGAATGACTTTGATGGATCACAGTTGCACTTGAAACCAAGCTAGGAAAGATTAGCGTGTCTCAGGCAGAGAGATTCCACTCACCTGATTTTTTTTTTTTTTTTGTTCTGGTGAGATAATTTTTCTAATTAACCTTGATAACATTTCCAGACACACAGGCCTATCCACACATAGACTGAAATACATTTAGAAAAGGACATTTCACTTCTACCCATGTTTTCTAGTAGCGAATACAGAATTTTAACACCTCGATTGCCAACTGACCCATTTAGGAAACTAAAACTGAACCTCTTTAACAGAAGCAGAAGTTACCCATGAGAGCCTTTGACAGAAATCCACGCTTCCATAGGCATCAACGTGTTCTGTATACGCTGATTGAATAAGGAGAGCAGTATGAACTTAAGAGCGACCTTAGAGTGTCAGGTGCCAATTTCTGTTTATTCCTCTTTTGATGCTTATCAAAGAAGTCAGTGATACTGTCTGAGCAGGGTCTGAATGACTGTAAAAACATTTTGAAAGCCAAAGCATGCCAGTACCTGGTCCTTTGGAAATGTTTGGTGTTGGACCTTGGCCCTTCACACCATCCCGCTTCGGAACAGGAAGGACCATCTCATAATCCCGCTGAATTCACACAAAAATCATCCTGGAAGCAAAATGAACCATTCCCCCTGCTCTCACCTGCTTTGTTCAGTTTTAAAATTACTCAAGTGCCCATCCAGCACTGCTTCCAGAAGTATTTCAAAGCTGTCCTGAGTCCCCTTGCTCTTGCCTGCTTTTACACCATCAGCGATTTCCTGCTATGTAGAGCTGGAAAAGCAGTTCTCTGCTTCCCAAAAGGAGCCATGACACCTGTGAGAAAGAACAAGTAACTCCCTGGTTGTCCTTTCACCATATCCTTTGAACCTTCTGCGGGTGAGTTGAGGCGAGAGCTGCTCTGAAAAGCTTTCCCAGGGCGCTTGCTGGAGGTAGTGTTTTTCTCCGATACCTGAATGATGCTAAAGCTTGCTGAGAATGCAACATAAAAAATAATCTAACACATTATCTAGGCTCAAATGCGATAAATGTGAATTTATTCCTAACCTTTGATCATATTTCTGAGTCTCTGAATATAGTGTTTGAAAGGAGCCACAACATCATTTCATAAACCTTCATACAAGCAGAGGAACCAAGAAACTGTAATATTGGTAACAACCTGCATTTTCCCTAGGAACTGGGAATTTAGATTTCGGGAGAAGGTTTAGCAGGATATTCGGCACGAACTAAACAGAACTTAAGGGAGGGCCAATGTATATGTGAGATTTAAGAAGGCAGCAATTTCAGAGATATCACAATTCTTCTCTACCTCTTCAGAGGTTGTGCTGGTATGACATCACCGATCTGCCTTTCCTCTTCTCCGAGAGAGAGAGACCCTACTCCAGTTTTTGCTGCAGCTCTGTTTATACGAAACCAATAGTTAGCTGTCCACTTTCATATGACTTTATATGTCTTTTACGGCATCTGGTAAAAGATGTAATTACTCTGGGTAAGCATTACTCTGTTAGGCAGAAGTCATCATTCTGTAGGATTGACTTTCTTTGCCTGTAGCAAGTTTTTTGTGTTATTTTTCTCAAAGAAATCATTGACACTGTCCATTTCTGAGCCAATTTTACACAGACTGTAAAATAAAAGTGTTTTGAAAACTAAAACATGCTAATACTCAGAAATTACTTATTTTAAAACCCAGCTGTGCCATTGATCTGAACGTGCTAGTGAGGAGGTGCCATTCACCCAAGCCCCAAAGACATTCTTCATGATGGTTCACAAAATAATTTGCAAAACTTTCAGGCTTGATAGTATGTGTATATTTCTTTGCTCAATGGGTAACACAGTTCTGAGAATGTATTGTTTTTCCAGACGTACCTTGGTGAGAGGTTTTGTTTCACTTTGCTCATTTCTGAGGCATACAGTCTTTTTACCTCATCAGCCTTTGCCATAACTGTTAAAGGACACAGGCAGAGAAAGAACAGATGGAAATAATGATAATTGCTTGCTTCGAACATAGCAAGAAATGCACAATGCCTATAAGGTCTCATCCAAAGTTAATGGAAAGACTATCAATCTATTGCACCTATATTGCCTCCGTTACTGTAGGATCTGAGCACCTCAGCAGCTTTCAGGAATTTATCCTCAGGTCTACGTGAGGTAGGGAAGCATATTTTTCCCCATTTCATTGAAGCAGAGAAAGACTTTTTGTGCTTCCCAAGGTCATATACGCTGATGGAGCAGGAATTTAAAGCTGGGTGTTTCAAGTCCTTCAGTTGCCTTGATGGTAACCAGATCCCGCGTGACCTGCTGAATGGGTAGGTTCTGGATCCAGCTCACACTGACAGGCATCCGTCATCTTTAATCCCAAACACTTCAAGCCATATGTGGAGCATAGTACCAAGTGTGATAACCAAGTGGACCATAACAGCTATCTAACCATCTCACATGCCTCAGCACATCAAAAGTTTGCTCTAGTGAGGTGAATCTCAAGAAATTACAAAGGCAGTATGAATCATACCAAAATCCATGTGACTTTTCTACAGCTCACTAAAAAAAGTCTTGTCCCTCTCAGATGAAATGCATGTTAATTACTGAACAGGGCGTGAACAGAAAACCACTGACAAAGGAGCTTTGCTACCCATTAATAACATGACCTGTGCGATAATCAGGAGCAAAACCTGTGAGGACATCTCACTGACGCTTCTTGCTCATGTTTCACTGCCCCAAGCATCTGGTCCTACCACGTCTGTCATCTCCTTTGATCCACCTGCCACATTGCTGTTCTGGCTCGCTCCTGCTTTCTCACAGGACGTTCCTGGGGACAGGGTTTCCCATTCGTCATCTTTTGGCATATGTAA
>NW_008824309.1:1056023-1060353 GCF_000699105.1 Pygoscelis adeliae | reverse complement strand
ACAGCACCCCTGTAACATGGAGCAGCCATGAAACTCCTCCACTGTCCCCCAGCCCACACAGTGCTCTGCAACACCCTGCTGTTGGTTATAAAGTTCCCTAGTAAACAAAGGGGACTGTGCACAATAGTTTAGGATATGGAGGCCTGGGTTGTCATGAAGACCCTCCCGCTTTAAGCAGCGTGTTTGGGCTAGTCGCAGCTGAAGATTTTACTCTGCTAGAGGAATCAATACTTCATTCGTGCACTAAGTGGTAGATCTCACCTGTTATGTTTTGCTTCTGGATGAAAGCAGTGTGTAGTTTTTGTGACAAGCAAGCCTGCAGCAAATGGAGTGTCACCAGCATCCACGAAAGTGATTGTTTCCGAAACAGGAGGCGAGAACGTTGGGTCTGAAAAGAAATGCAACATTTTAAACAACACAGAGGATGTAAAATGAGATTTGGGGGTTAAAGGTTTGAGTGATTGTTTTGTTTTTGAAGAAATAAACCCAGGAATAATATACAAGCATTCATCAAACATCTAGCTACACACCTACTACATGTGCAGTACATGAAGAGTGCAATTTTGGGGCACCATGTGCCATACGTGTACAACAATAATATAGATATTAATTTGAAGTAAATGTGTACTACATACAGTGCTCATGTCATTTCCAGGAACTACATAAATATAGCTTGAAGGGCTTAGCTATGAGGATTGAAATAGTAGGGAGAATTCAGAAACCATAGTTAAAGAACTTAAAAAGAACATCTGAAAAGATGAACCTTTTGATAGGATTTAGACTGCCTATGGGATTCAAGAGCTTTAATCAACAAAAGCAGCTTATTCCATCAATGTCGTGGGCAATAGCAGAAAAGGCATCATCAGTGAAGAACACTGTAGCAAACAATTTCTTTGGTTTAAAAAAACTGTTTAGAGAAATCTGAGACTCCTCCCTTTGTCTGGTGACCATCTGGATGGATTTTGCCTTGGAAAGCCTGTCTTGAACTTGAAGCAAACAAACATTTGTTCACATGGTGGGAAAGAAAAGATTGAAGCAATGTGCCAGAAGTGGAAAAGCTGCCCATGCATATCAGTATATTTACCTAGAGCAAGAAAAATGTGTTCTTCATTTCTGGGACATTATCTTTAGTCCCCTTGCAAAGGTCTCCTTGGCCATCCTGCACAGCGTAAAGTCAGGGAAAAGATACTTATTTTTTCCCATATATGACATCTATTTCTGTAACATATATTTGCATCAAAGATCCATTACCGGGAGACTCTCTCATCATGTAGGAGGCTGCGAGGGTTAGTTTTTACGTTCCTTAATGAGGTTTTGGTCACCCCAAAATGAGTTTGTGGCGGGCAATTCCCTGGGGGGAGAGATACCACCCTGGCCTGGCAGCGCTGCCGGCAGCCGGGCCCCGGAGCACACCGCGGAGTTTCTGGCGAGTTTTGCAGGACCGGTAGCCAGCGAGGCGGCGGTGCCAGATGGCCTCCCCTCCGCCAGGCCGGGCTGCCAGAGCCAGACCCCGGCCATTTCAGGCAGCTGGCTGTTGCGCTGATGGACCCAAAGCCGTCAGCTGGTGCCAGGGCCCTATCCAAGACCTATAAAGAGGGATAGACAGTAAACTCCATAATGGGGAGGAAAAATGCAAAGAGGCAGAAGTGTTTATTTTCCTTTTCCTTTATGGTTAGCCATTATGAATTTGGGTGACGCTGTTTTGGATGGACCCTGGACAACTCTGTCTCTGTGCTGCAATATATTCACTCAAACACTCCTTTAAATGACCTGGCAGTTCAGGTGATGGTTGTTTCCCGTTTCAAGCTATTTAGCATCCCTGGCTGTTTCTTCGCTAACTGAAATATCTGATATCCTTCAACAAAAAAAACAGTGACTGCTAACAATATACACATCAAACCCAGACAGCAACTAAACTTTTATGCTTTTTATGCATTCCCAATTGTCAATATTTACTAGACCTCTGAATCTGCCTCACCCAATGCACAAAGGCGAGAGGAATGTTGTATTTCATATTTTTTCTTTTCACAGCTTTGAGTATGGTGCAAGTAACCTTTCCTATAAAGCCGGCTAATATGATCCTTCATCTCAGACAAGAATAATTTGCAAATGTAAAAGCGATGGGTCATCACATTTACATGAATCCACATATAGGGTGAAAAGTTAGAATATTTTGGAAGGAGCTGATACATCCTCCACAAAGGACACTGATAAATCGTACATTGGCTCTTGCTTATTTGTGCACCATCATTGCTCTGGCAGAAAGACAAATGCCTTGCCTGACTAACATCAAGTAGTTCAAGGCTACTCTTCTAGTGTACGTTTTGACAGTCTAATGTGCATTTCTGCAGGCACAAATATAGATATGTCTAAAAGATATACCTGGAAGATTTTAAGTTCAAGATGAAACACCTTTTCCTTAAAGACAATTTTGATTTTTTTTATTTTAAAATTACCTTGAAGTGAACTACAAATTACTCAGTGTTAAAATGAATGGCAAAGGATTAAAAGAAAGTATATGTGTTAAAATGCTTTAAATTCCAGTAAAATCTTTCTGAAATTTTTAGAGCAAATTGAGGGCACCTATGCAGGCACATTATTACCTTCCTGCCAGCATTGCAGAGTCTGAGAGCTGAATTATTAGGAAAGCTCTTTTTCTGGATTTGAGACAAATCACTTTAATGTGCCAAAATTGATTTGGCATGAAATCAGCAATAGATCCTCCATAATACTAATAGCATTAAAGGCAGAGGCCAGGACTGTCAAACTTGCTTGGCTAAAGTTAGGCTCATAAATTAGTAGTCAGGCATCCAAATTAAAGTCTTCTGCTTCCAGATGTGATGCATGTCTCTTGGTCCAGCTGAAGAGATTTCAACAAGTGACACAGCTGCACGGGGGTACTGGGAATACCGGGGACGAAGGGAAGACTTTATTTACTGGCTTTGCTTCTCAGCTCAAATCTTCATCTACAAGCCTCAGATGCTGTAGGTAAGCACCCCAGGCAGTTGCTAAGCCACTGTAGTTCTGTGCATTTATTATCTTTTTTTAACAAATCCACAGATCTTGACTCTGAACCACACATCTTTCTTTTCACCCATTGACAACACTGGCGCAGCCCAGTGCTCTGAGCAGAGAGCAGAGAGCTGACAGGTGAAGATCACCAATCTCTTTTCCCAGCTGCTCTTTCAACTCCCCTCGTGCCCTTGGGTGAAACTTCTCTCGGCCTCTGCTTTCTTGTCCATAAGACAACGATGATGATGCTTATTTTCCATGTATGCTGTGAACATCTCATTATATTCAGCTACTTTCCCCAAAGCACAAATTTACTGTAGGATCTCTGGTATGAAAGTATAGAGCAATTTTCTTCCCCCAAGCTAGTTGTATTTATGGAATTTAAGAGTGTGAAACAGCATTTGGACTAGGTCTTTAGGCAATAAGATACACACATGCTATCTCTGTAACATTTAGGGACAGGAGCCTTGGGCGACATAAATCTGCTTTCTTTAATTTTAGTGAAGTTGAAAGAATTTCCTTTGGTGGAGATATTGATTCAGTTCAGCTGAGGTCCAGGCCTCTGCCTTTTCAATAGCAACGTTTCCTAAAACGATTGGGAAAAGTACAGTACAGGAGGAGATCTGCAGTCAAGCAACAACTCAAGGGAACTAAAACTGTCATAGCTGATTAACAGAAATGAAAGCTGCTCAGAAACAGATCTGAGTATGAATTTGGAGCACAAGAATTAATTGAGAAGGGGATTCTCTTTGTACTTCTTTTAGTAGGTCAGACAGTTTATCCACTAAGATGCCTTTGAAGCTGCCAGCAAAAAAAGCATCACTGGAAAGATGAAACGAGCCAGTGAGTGAAGTCATCTGTTTGTCCTAAACCCCACTATTCTAAGCAAATTAGTTGCACAGTGAATAACAGAAGCCTAAGCCAAGGATGCTCCATTAGCCTTTCCAAAGAGAGGGCAAGAAAGGGATAGCTGTGCCAAGGGATGAGCTGACAGTAACACGTAGCCTTAGTGCAAGAACGGGGGCGTAATGCTGAAAGGTTGAATTTCTGCTTCGTTCACGCAGCTATGCAACACTTCTGCTTTTGCTGCAGAAAACACCAAAGGGTTGAACACAAACTCATAGCACTGTGCTCCCTTCCTGATGGCATTCCTTTAACGGTGGTGCGGAGCAGGTGAAAGTTACAGTGATATTGTGGTGACAGTAGACGGCTATTCACATAGCCACGAATTCAGCGGGAGTTTTTACATTGATTTTAATGGAATGTGGCTCACAAGGAGGAAAAAAACAGATGTAGGCGCAGGAATTGATCGGTAGCA
>NW_008824309.1:1019051-1055976 GCF_000699105.1 Pygoscelis adeliae | reverse complement strand
CTGAAGTCAATGGGAGGAAGGGTGTTCACTAATAACATACAGAAAAGTATTTGAGAAAAAGAAACATGCATTCAGAGCAAAGCAAATGAACTGTTTGTTTTTGCTAAGACTTGGCTGTTTGAAGATATTGGCAGTAGAAAAATTCACTTTTGAAAGCTGCCTCTATTTTTAATGCATAAAGACAATGTGGGATGTTTGTCCCAAAGAGAACAGGAATAAAAGAAATATTAAGATCTCACAGTCCTGCTCTTCCTCATCAGAGAGGAGTCATGGCAGATCATGCCATCCTCTGTCTCCAGCATCCAACCTTGTACCTAAGGAACCACTCATCCTCTGCTGAGAATCAATTAGGTATAAGAAACGGAGGAAAAGAGGATGCAGTCACAGAATATGGCACATTTTAGGAAGTAAATTGTGAAAAAAATACTTGCTTTGCCCATAATTTTCCGTACCTATAGCTCCAAAGCCAATAAAAGAGGCTTTTGTCATGGTGCTGTATTATGTTGTATTTATTGTTTTTTCCAGCCTAAAGTGCTTTGTGTGTGAGATTAAAAAGCTGCAAGTCTCAGGCCATCTGGCCAACCAAATGGATTTAGTGTACAGGATCACTGCCAGATGTATGCCAGTTGTAAGTTTAATTTTTGAACATGTAAAGTGCCTGGGGCTCTGTGTCTGTTATTCAGAGGAAATCATGTTCCAGTTTTCCAAAAGAATATAGATACAGTTTGAATCCAGGTGTATGGTCTTTTTCTCTTTCACATGGTTTAAGGTGTATTCTTTGTTTCTCATAAAGAGAAATGATGGCAAGAGGATTTTGCATATATCTGACATGTTACATATGTTTGAGCACATCTGTCTGACTTACGGAACAGTAGGAAACACAGCAATAGGTTTTCTTAAGGAGCTTCATTGAAGTTGTTTGATTGAAAGATAACATTTCACAGAGTACTTTAGATTAATTTGCACTTATTTATTTATGATCAACTTGGAGAATAAATATGTTTTCAAGTATATAATAGTTTATAATGTCTTAAAAGTGATATTTAATTGATTTGATTTATTTTAAATGAGGAGCTAATGGAAGATGAGATATATTTTTAGCTTTACAGACTGTAAGACGGATAAAGCGCATTTAATTTTTTATTTTGCATATGTTCTCACATAACAAGGTCTACAGCACATCACATATTGTGAAAATGAGGAAAGGTGTGAGCACAGATAGCTCTGGGCTTTGCAAAAAGGTCTAGAGGATTTTGTTCAAAACACACCCGTTGAAATCCAGGGCAGAGCAGGATTTGGGTGATGGGAAACAGTGATTTGCGGGTCTGGCTCTCCTGCCTAACGCGCTGCTGCCCACATCAGTGTATTTCTTTGCCACTGAAATACTGAGGTTGAATTACTTTCTCCTAAACAGACCTGAAGGCCCAATGAATCAGAGATAAATGTTTGCAAAGGAAAGAAAGACTTGTTTGTCAAGGCAGAGTTATTTTCCCCTGTCTGACGGAGCAGCAAGGGAGGAGCTGGTGAAAGCCAGATATCTCGCAGCAGCCAAGGGCTCCTGCAGTGGATCTTGGTGCCCCCGAGAAGCACGGCATGTGGGACAGCCCAGCCCACCACGCTGACTGGATTTGGCAATTTCCATCACAATCAAGTTAAAGTATCTGTAGACAAAAATAGGTTCAAATGGAAAAGGAGAGTGGTGGCAACGTTGCTAGACACTGCCAAGAAGCAGAGCCTCCGATAAGAATTCCTTTGCAAATGTCTCTGACACTAAAAACAAATCTCAGCCTTCCAAAACAAGGGCTGCATTACCCTTGGAATCAGCAGGTGTAATTGCATTCTTGCTCCGGGAGATACACGGGAAGTTTTGGTTAGCAGCTCAGATCGGTATGTTAGCAGCTCAGATGATTCCCAGTGAAAAGGGCTCCATGTGGTTTTGGGTGCACCTTTCCAATGAAGAGCCATAAAAGAAAAGCTGGCACTGTAACTTGTAGTTTATTTTATTCTTGAACATAATTTTCCCTGTGATATTAGCCATTTTTTTCTCCTGCAAACTCGTTCGGGGGTGGGAATCAGAGAAACCAAACAAATAGTAGATTTCATAAGGGAAGGAACAGCAAATTGAGCAAAAGGAGGATTATAAAGACTAAATCTTTTGTTCAAAGGGTGATTAAAAAGCATTAAGTTGGATGAAGTCAATCTAGAGCTTAACTGCATGAACCTTCTGCCTTGTTTTTCTTCCGTTTGGTTTACGTGTATTGAGAAATTAAAGGAGTGGGAGAGACCTCTCGAGGACTGCTGAGGCTGGGGCTTTTTAAATATAATAGTTGAGAAAGATCAGTTGGACATAAGCTCTGTTTCCTGGTTTCCAGGCAATGTGAATTGTCCCGGCCAGCTGTGTCCAAGAGCAGCAAGAATAATTTGAGTGCTCTTTTCCAGCAGAGGACTCAAGCAATTCACACCCAAATGTATGTGCCGTGGGGATTCCTCCAGGCAATGAAATTCTGGGACTTGTAGCCTCCTCTCCCCATGGCTTAAGTGAAAACAGTTCCCCTGCCCAAAAGCAAATACAGCTGCAGTTCATTGCTGAAATAAGGAAGTGTCAGGGTAATTGCTATTTGCTTTGCATTCAGAATACATTTTTTTTCTGTGCTTTTAGATTAAATCTGCACAAGATGAGGGCGTCCAGCTCTCAGGGTGATGTTCACCTTAAAGAAAACTGTCTGTTTAGAGGAGCACAGCTCCTTTGTAGGGAAGAGCGACAGTATGAAGTAGGAGTTATCAGTGGATGCTATATCATAGCATATATAGACATATATCAAGAGACTAAAACCAACAAATAGTCAGATTTCTGCACTCTGCTTGTGCACAGCACTTGGAAAGCTCTCAGCCTTTTTTCCACACTGTGTTTATACAGAAAGATCAAGGGTGGGTGACAGACTACAGCTGTAAACATAGATGAAGTTGATATATTTTTTTTCCCACAGCTTTTCTGTATTTACTGACTTAATTGTCGTCTTCTGTTTAGACTGTGTTTTTAAATGAATTGCTTGTTTGATTTAAAACTAAGTTAATTTCAAAATCCTCTGTCTTCAGCCATTTCTCATCATGGGCTCTTTGGTCAGTACATTTTCTTATCCTCCCAGTTTGGCCTGATGACATTTCCTTCATCTGAAATATTTTTGTTTCTGGTCTTTGATGTTCTTATGAACATGACTGAACATTTCAATCTTTACTGCTGGAGAGATTACATGGAGCAAAGGCTCTTAACGGAGCAATTCAAAACTCTCCCAGTTGCCAGCAACATTATACTGAGTTGTACTGAGCAAAAACTTCGCCCTGAAGCCTTTTACTCTCCTTGGATCTTATTTTCCCCCTTAATTCACACTTCTTTTTCTAATGAAGACCAGAAAGAAGAGCTTCTCCCTCCCCAAGGCACTTGAATAGAGCCTGGAGGAAAGCTATTTGCCTTCCAGAAATTGTTTTTGATATTTCATCATCTTTCTCATTCTGTGATTGGGTGAAAACAGGGATTTTCGTAAAAAGGAAGTTTCCTTCTCCCCCAGAGAGAGCTAATAAGTAGCCTTGTGACTAGGGCACATGTCCTGAGCAGAAGACACTGAATACCTCCTCGGTCTGGTCCTTACCAGAGACTGAGCTTAGCTCTCGAGCAGTGCAGGGCCCGGGGTGCCTGATTGTCTTCATCTCCCCGCTTCTTTTCCTCCAACCATTCTCACCTCTCCCCCAAAATCACTGTTATTCCCATGGAAATTTGCTCAACCAGCCATCTAACAAAAAATTTCATGTGGTTCTAGCCAAGAACGTTGAAAAACTGAAACAGAACTTGAGTTGAAGAAGTTGGTTAGCTCCAACCATAAGGGATATGCATATTTATATTGGCTTTTTTTTTTTCTCTTTCAAGTACAGTGGATTATCATAGAATCATAATGTCCTCTCAGAGTTGCTTTTCCAAGGGGTGATGTTGTATAACTCATAAAAACTAGACATGGAAAATGTCGAGCATGTCCCCTGGTCCAACCACCCGCCAGGAGAAGATTGCTCCCTGCAGAATTTTCCCCAGTGCTCTGCTGTAGCAAAGCAGCAAAGAGATGCTTTATCTCCAAAACAGCTCCACGCCTGTTCATAGTCCTGCAGAACTCATTATCTTTAGTTACAGAGAAATGACTTTACACCCCTGTTACAGAATAAGGTCCCTCTATCCACAGTGTCGCAGCTGAGTTTGCCCAGGTGCGCGTCCCCAAAGCCACAAGTGTGAAAGCTGATATGCATTTGCAGCTCGATAATTAAATCAGAAACATATCTTGTCCGCCGCAATCACATATCCTGCCCTTCCATAACACATCGATAGCCAACCGGCAACCACTTGATTACTCCCCCGTGAGTAATAGGCAGCACAGCAAAATGTTCCTGTGCGTTTAAAGAAGAGAAGGAGCATTTCATTACCAGATCCTCTCCCTCTTTGCCAGAAGCTACCAAACAATAAAATGGAAAGGAGAGATATAGCTTGTGGCATCTGTCAGTGCAAGCAGCCTTTGGTTCAACCTAGGCTGTTATAAATATTATATTAGAAGTATTAGCAAGAGCAGATTGGATTGCAGCAGGTCCAAAATGAGACAGCCCGAAGGCTGGCAATAAAGATGGAAGAAATGAAATGGTTTGGCATAGGTATCTTCTGCTTTGCATTGTGCAAGGAGTGAAGAGGAAAGAGGGAAATTTTTCTGCCTTGATTCAGCTCATTTCGAGCATCTATTTAGCAGATCCGCTTTTGCCACCTGGGCGAAGATGGACCGCACCTGCATGGGCAAACACCATGACACGTGACACCGTCCTCGCAGTCTATTCAATTACCCTCGTCACTGTTTTGTGCTTTTCTGGGCATGTTTCTCTAGATTTAACTAAGTTTGCATCACCATTTGATGTGGGCTCAGTCAGCACTTTGGGCCAGAGCTGGGAGTGCAGGTTCAGCTTGCACAGGCTTCATGGGTGAACCTGGGCACATCGGTGAGGGACAGTGTTTGAAGACATTCAGGTACTGAAAGATGAAAACATATTTACTAATTCCTCTTGGTTTCACACAATGAGAGCTCCTGAAACGGACATTCAGTTTTTACTCTCAGCTTTAGACACAACAATTATTTTTTAAATCTGGTTCAAGTCTCTGCATCTTGGTCCCCCACCTGTATTATGGAGAGAAAATTTTTTCTGTAGCCTGAACTTTTGCGAGAAGCTAAGAAACTTCTGACAGAGGCCATGTGAGTGCCTCAACTAAATAGGAAAATTCATTGTATACGTTGAAATTCTGACAACTTCAAGGGAGTAAAGAAAATCAAGGGGATGTGAATATATCTCATATTCCTTCCTGTTACTGCAATTTTGGGTGTTACTTGTAAATAAATATTGTTCAGCAAAAAGTTTGATGTTTTAGGTTCGCGATGTTACTTCCAAAAAAAAAAAAAAAAAGAAAACCAAAGATCCTCTAACATTCTTCCTCCAGGAATGAGAGAATAAAGCAGGCAAAAATCATTGAAGAGGTAGACATTCCCAAACCACTAAATAAACCCTCCGCCTTGCTGTGCACAGGGGATTAGGAAAGACAGATGCCAGAAATTGGCTAGACTATATTTCCCTAGAGGCACAGAGAGATATTGAGGGAAATCAAAATCATTCTGTAACATGTGATTAAGAAATCAGGATTTGTTTTGGTTTTTGGGGTTGTTGGTTTTTTTCATTTTAAGAATGCAGCAGACTGGATGGGAACAACCTGAGAAAGCTGACGGCAAGAGGAGCAGGGAGAAATCCTTCCAGTCAATACTTCTGAAGTGCGGGCTTGCATCGTTTGCGCTACAGCGTTTTTATCATAGCAGAAATGCTCATACAGAAGAGAATAGCCTTGATCATCTTGGGCAGAAGGCTATTATATAAACAAGTATATATTTAATTGCCCTCTATTTGCTCTCTGGAAGGACTTTCCTCCCACTTCAAGTTGGAGGTAGGTCTAAACTCAAGAGCACTCTGCACAAAAAGGCACTCGAAGTTTTCTGTTTGAGGATGTGCAGTTGCACAGCCTCTGCCAGCAACTTTATATAGGTGCTGTGAATGGCAAGTCAAAAAGCTGCATTATCATTAGCTTCCACCTGAGGGTAAAAAGAAATACACTGTCTGACCTTAGATGGATCAGAAACACTGGCTATCAAGAAAATGGCAGTAAAATATCCCCGACTGCTCTGCTACTGTTAACCACTTCTGGTATTGTGCCTGCCTTATAAAATGCACCAAGGTTAAGCTCCGCTTGCAGGACTGTAGCCTCCGCAGGACAGGATGAGGCAGCCGTGCGCCCTGCGCTGCAGTTGTTGATGCCCATCCAAGGACTGGAAATGGTTTTCCATCGCCACTGCTGACCCTCCTGGACTGTCAGTTTGCTGGTTTGAAACGTCTGGCTGTGGACCTCTTAATCACGACCCATCTTGGTGCCAGCAAATGACCCCCTTGCAGATGTGTCTTGCACATCTGTCAGAGCAGGGTGGTGCTCCCATCTTCCCAGGTGACACAAATTTATGGTGTGAGATGCTCCTGCCCTGCCTGCCGCTGTACCCCGCCGAGCTGTTGCCCACCAGGCAGGGCCATGAACAACCTGCCCAGCACTCGAGCACCATCCTGCTGGGATGATGTCCAGTGCCAAGCCAACAGGTCTGGCCACACAGCCTCTTGCCGTCCCTTTGCTACAGACAGCTGCTATTTGGGGCCGTATTTGTGTCCCCTGTGCAGCGTAGGGTACGTACAGTCATTTCCCTTCTCTGACTTCTCTGTTCACACTAGACACTGCAATTTGTGCTTTGGCTCTCTTCCTAATGACCGTAATATTAGCTCTATTTTCATCTCCTCTCAGCTATTTATTTTGCATAGAGTTATTTTGGCTGCTGTGCGTATCACAAATTGAGTAGCTGAACCAAGTCCACAAACGCTAACAGAGAAAGCACGTTGAGCAGCCCTTGTCCAACCAGCATCGTTTTCACCCTCGCATGTGCTGCTGCTCCCTGCCCACGCCGGCATCCCGACCGCCGTCCTGCTGCATTTCCAAATGTACAGTGGCACAGCGAGGAGCAGAGTGACCATATGGCCTGAGGCAGCTGGGCCATATGACTCTCCATTTGCAACACCTAGTTTGCGCTTCCTAAGATGCAGAAGGTGTTTAATATGTTACGTGTCACTTTATGGGCTATTCCGGCCTTAATTACAAAGTCTGAAATGGTGCACAAAAGCTGTCCTCTTGAATGTGCTCCCTGCAGGAGCAGGAGGCTTCGTCCCTCAGTCACGGTGTTTTTCTATTTGTATCCAGGACATCTGAGCAAAGCAGCTGACACTCTTCACTATTCAAGGTGGCTGGTCCTACCGTTTGTCATCTAGCCGTTTTCCCCTCAGCAGCCCATCAGTGCTCTAGTTTTTTAGTACAGCTAATGGAAATGTGACTCACAAAGGGGTGGGAGAGGTCTACAGGGCCCTCCATGGGTTTATGGAGGGGAAAAGAACTGTGTGACTCCAGTTTTCTCCTGGTCTCCTGACACCTTCAGACCATAGAGGTCTGTTATTTAGGTATGGCAGGGATGGAGTCATCTTGAATTCACCTCTCACAGACCTCCCCAGGTTTTTGGAAAGGCCTCATTTACATATATGTATTCCCAAAATAGGTCTCTGGAGAGCCCTCACTGTGATCAGCATCAGGTATGAGCCCTGCAGTCTGCAACAGCATAGGAGCTCGCTGCTTCCCCACTGCCCATCAACAGCTAAAATGGGAATTTCCATCTGCACCACGCAGTTTGGCTCCAGATTGTTCATGTGGAGGGAATGAACTGAGAAACGGGGAAGGAGCCCTCACCTTCTGCTTTCCTGGGAGCAAAGACTTCTCAAAGATCCTATTTTTCTCTGGCTCACTGGAAATCCTTGAGGGAATGAGGGGAAGAAGGGTATTAAGAAGCTCCCTAAGAGCAAACAAAGCAGGAGCACCCCATTGCCTAGAGAAAAGCAGAGAGGGACCGAGTGGAAAGGAACAGAAATGTGTGATGTCCATTCAGCTCTTCTCTTCCCACTAAATGAAGCCGAAAGCTGAAAAATTAAATAAAGCTGCCGATCTCCCAGGTTTTGGAAGAGGAAGGAGCACAGGTGTGTGTGTTGTTACGAAGAAGTCTTAGCTAGAAAAGAGTTTTCTAACAATTTTACCCCCCTCCCAGCCAATCCATGGTTTTAGCAGCAACCTGGGGTCTTTGGTGGGCGATAACCCACTTCACAGCAGAAAGAACTCTACGGAAGCTGCGTGCAGTTTTTAATGTTTAATGACACAAAATCAATTGGAAGTGGTTGCTGGCTTCCACAATCAATTTTAGGAGATCTCTCAGAGAACAGGAGAAAGTGGGAGAGTTTCCATTAGCCCTGAAAATCTCATCAACGATAGGAAAATGGTTATAAACAACCCTGCACTCCCATAAACGTATTAATAATCCTGTCCTCATTCATTTCTCATGTCTCTGTAAGAGGATACAGTTTTGTCACCATTAAGGTCGTACCTCGGTTCCACCCTTTCTTTGCAGACACACAAACATCCATGTGGTTGTGAGCACCTTAACAGAGCGAGCTCTGAACCGTGGCTCACGGTTGCTGCCCCATGAGCTGTCCCTGGTCTGGGAACATCTGAGGGGCAGGAATCACAGGGGGCTAATCCCCCTGCCTGCGGGCTCTGCCCCATAGCAAAAAGCCCCTTAGCCAAAATAGAGGGTAGGAAGCTGTCCTGCCCTATAGCTGGGTGGGAAGGGGCTCCCTGGGGAAACACGGGGCTCCTCGCCCTGGGTGCGCGCAGGGGCTAGCGCGCCCAATTCACCCAAACACTCATGGGTGGCCACACTCGAGGGCTATGGGAAGGTGTCTGCTGATATTGATGGGCTTTATGCCGTTTGCCAAGCTTAGTGCTGCATGGCATGAAGTGCCCTTTTTCTGCCCTTGTTTTGCTCAGACTGGGGGAGTGTGATGCCTTCTGCTATCTGGAATCTGCAAAACAAAAAAGGTTACTTCTTGCATCTTTTAAAAATCCCAGGACTAAGCAAAGTTAAGAACAGCCCTGACTGCAGCTCAGTACAAATCAAGAGGCTGTTTTCAAATTTTGCAGGTTCGCTCCAGGACTCCAGCTAAATGAAGTCAAGGCAGGGTTTGTAATGCACAATTTAATCAGTGAATTTGTAGATCTCAAAAGACGTGCTTAATTTAATATTGTTTCTAATGGCTATTGTCTTCATGCTTGCCTGTTTCCCCTGTGTTTTTCCCTTTTGTAATTACTTGAATGGGCATTTCCAGGTGCACTGCATATATTAGCAAGCACTTTCATTTTAGTAATGAGTGAGATGCTTTCAGTGTTTATTTCTTCATTGCCCTGATACTTTATTAAAGGTCCTGAGTCTTCTAAAGGAGAAAAATGAACATTTACCACTCGTTTCTGCCTCATTTTCCTCTTCTACCTTATGCTGCCCTTGAAAACAGAAGAGTTAAATTACTTACTGGCCAGGGTTAGACCAAATTTAAACTGTCAAAGAAAAGTAACACTAAAAGGGGCTGCTTGGTCAATGCCTGTCCTCACCCATTATTGGGATGAACAGTAAGCACTTGCTGAGCTTAAAGCCATTCCCCTGGTCATCAGGACCTCGGGGCTATTTTAAGCTCTGTTAGGGGTACCTGCAGTGTCCGTTTCCTACACCCCGTTACCATCCCTTAGCGTTAATGTGCGTTTTTCCACTCCTTGCCCCGCAGCGTGCAGCCTGGGGACCCGTGGGGCGCAGGAGACCGAGCCTTGCCAGGCCACCCCAGGCTGCTGATTAGCGCTGTGCCAGGATTTCAGCATCAGCTGACAACCTTCATCCTGCCACTGAGCAGCGTTTATTATACATGCACAGCATCCTTTTGCCACACGCTAGTCTAATTTTCAGATTAGCTGTTTATTAGCATTATTACAAACATGGCTCTTCATCTTCTATTAAATGGTACCGCAGCCACTGCGCTCCCACATGAAGCCTGTAAGGAAGCACTTGGTTCACTAAATTACCCTGCAAATGTCAAACTTGCTCCGTATTATTAGCTGTAGATCTTACATCCCTTTTATTAGGATTTTGTGTCTTGAGGGTGCCCTGTGGCGTATAGATTTTTTTAAATACAAACCAGTGTCATTTCGCTGTTTAAAAGAACATTTAATTAAACTGGATTCATTGCTTGTATGGGGCAAGTTAAATGAAAACTAAATAGATGGCATATGATTACATGTTATTAAGAAGAGCGACTGCTCCAGAGACCAAACTCTTTTAACACAACATTAAGCTGAACTCATTTAATATGCACAGGTTAGCTCTGGCCTATGAGGAGAACATATTTTGAGAAGATCAGCAGAATGGTTATGGGCACTAAACAGCTTTTAACAAAATGCGTGTTTCAGGGAAGAAACCTTTCCTAAGCTAGACTTAAATATGCTAATGACAGAAACCAAAGCTTCGCGCTGATTCTAGGTAACCTTTTAAAAATTACCGCTTTTATAGTATCAGATGTAAATTATAAGATTGGCTTTGTTTATTATTTCACTAGCTATAAATTAACAAAGGGCCACAATGAGTACAAAAATAAAATTTGAAGTATTTTGTAGGCTTGAGTCATTTGGTCACATAATGACTTTTTAATGGTTTTTAGGAAAGCAAAAGGAAGCGTAATTAAAAACTCCATTACACAATTTCCTATTCCCTACTCCATTTATGTTAACACTGTTGGTACAATCAGATTTTTTTAAGAAGAGCACTCACCAAGGTTCCTTTTCAGGCATCCTAAGCTGTTTTTTGAAAGTCCACCACACCCATGTCCTTCTCCAGCCCTGTCCCTAAAATTCACCACGGCTATGAGCCTACAAAGCCTTCAGCAGTGGTGTGGCACACGGTGGGCAAAAGCTGCTATTTTTTACATGTATTGCAGCCATCTCATCATAGCCTTATAGCTACCAGCTGCTCTGAGGTTAGGAATGCCTTTGGTGTTTTTGCCCGTTATTTGGAGCAGGGATAAAGGTTTGGGTGTGCATCACTACCTGGCATTGGCCAGGTGTCGTAGCCCTTTCCCCCCTTCCTATGCACCCTCCTTGCCTGTTGATTTACCTGTTACTAAGATTAAAACCATGACAGTGACAAGCTCCAGCTCAAGCCCTCTTCAAATCCTCACAAGGACACCACATTTATTTTCTCTGCTTGCAAGTGAGCATGCACAGCTAGAGTTCCAGAGGCAGGTCTCAGCATGAGGTTCATGACCGAAAAGCATTAGACGATTGAGATCTTGTATCTAAAACTGGAATTACCTGTTTCTTCCAATGAAGTAACTTAAAATCAGGCTGTTTGGCATGTAGTTACTGGTGGGACCAGCGCTGCGTGTCCCCAGTACATGTTCCCTGAGCACCACTGCGTTTCATGCAAATAATACATGTCAGCGGTGAGGACATCACTGTGGGAGGATTTGGCTCATAGACCTCCTCCAAATCACATGGAGAGCACAAGGAAGAGGTTTCTCATATGTGAAGTAGATGCACTCAGAGGTGAGGCTGCACTTAGGCTTCCCCTGCCCTCTCTGGAAGGAAGCACCGATCACCCCGCTCTGCCTGACTCCCCCAGTTCCAGCAGAAGGTTGATAAGTCCCTTGGCATGAAGATGGCTAATGACTAGAATAAATACCTATGTCCTAAAAATGATGGGGCTTAACTCCTCTGCTCAGCATTCCCCTGAGTGGGTGTGGACGGCTCTGCTTGCTGCCCTCGGCGGTCCTGGCATGGCCCCGGGGCACCTTGCTGCTGGGAGATACAGCCTGAGCCCTCGGGCTGCTCCAAGGGCTTGGGCTGCCAAGTGCTGCCACAATACATGTCCCCGCTTAATAAATACCTTCCACCTGTGCATTAGGCCAGACATGTCCCTCTACCTCTATCTAGGTCAGCGAGAGCCTTGGGAGTGCAGAATTGTGCTTTGAAAAATAAGAGGAAGAGACCTTCCTATTTTAGGGTTGTTTTAATTGCTTTTCATGCTTTTCACAACATCTGAGAGGAAACTCTTCCCCTGGAGTGCCACTTCCCCTACTCACGCCTCTTCTGGGAAGACCTGGAGATCTCAGCCTCTCCTGCACCACAGCCCACTGGCTTTGCTTCTCTTGGAGTCCCTCTCTAGCTGATCTCTCTTGTCTTCTCAGCGTCTACTTTTTATCTTTCTTTTTTGACTGCAACAGAAACGGAGCCCTTCCATGCATTGCTAATGTGAGCATGCAGCTACATATACATGAGAAACTGAATTATAGCAAACAAATTGAAACAAACAAGGCAGTCTTGGAGCAACTCTGCCTTCCAAATGGAAGTGTGGTTGTCCAGAGGTCAAGCAACTTCTGGGCTTTGAAACAGGCTCTTAAACGGAGACCCTGCGTCTTTTTTGTTTGTTGACACAATCCACCCCTGGGGCACATCAGTACAGCTGCAGCTTTGAGGCGCATTGTAGTCAATATAGTAATGTGCAGGGACATAATTAGCAACACTGGAAAGGCCACTGTGGGCAGATGGGACTCAAAAAGCCTGCGTTTGTTGTGAGACAGGCTTTTATATGTATTGGCCTGGGAGTCTAAAGCAATGTGTGATGAATGACCTTACACATCGATAAACCATTTGAACAGTAAACCATGGCATCTGTGTCCCTTGCTTGGTTACAGGGCAGTTGTACCCTCTCTATAAATCATGCCAGAATGAGGTCTCCCTCAGTATTCCGGGTTAACCTTTCCTGCTGTGTGGGCTAGCTACGCAAGGGTTTAAATCAACTGTTCAGCCAGGTGGCCTGAGGTTTACCTGCAAGGTAAGAAGCCCCAGATTTCTCTGGCTGAGGTCCTTTGCCTTCCAGCGGACCCTGGTTTCTGCCTTAGAGCAAGGGCTGCCTTCAGGCACGGCCTCAAAGCCTTTGACCAGACCTGTAGGAATCAGAAATACTGCAAAATTTGTGCTGCAAAGGCTTCGCCTTTGGCAGAGTACAAGCTTTTAGTTGTATTTTTTTTTAGAATCATATTTTGTTATCCCCCCATACCATTGCCTGCTGCCAGCCGTGCAGCGTTACAGCAGCCCGAAGGTACCTGAGTATTTATTTCATAGTTTGCCTTCTGCCCCAGCAGTACGTCCGTCTGAGCAGCAGTTCACCCGATTTATTTCAGGAAAGATCCCAATCCCAGTAATAGCTTCCGATAGAAATATTCTGTGACTGCTGACTCTCAAGCTTTCTTGGGTTTTGTTTTCCAGAAAGCTGTAATTTCAGGCAGTTTTAGCATCCACCCTCACATTGCAAAACCTGAGAGAACCTGTTTTATACACATGTACAGCAAAAAGCCTTTTACTCAGAATTTGCTTGGAACTATTACGCTAATGCACCACTGCCTGTGTCTTTCTTGGGATTAAATGCAGGACGTCAGGGTTCATGCTCCCGTGAGCTGTGCAAGCACTGCTTTCAACAGTCTAATACTTCCCCTGGGCTCAGATTTCAGTCATTATCAGGAAAAAAGAGTGAAATCGAGGAAGAAGAGATTTAGTGTGTAAAATGGGTAACAATACTTCTGTGCCTCAATGTCTTGCATAGTATCTCCAGTGACGGTCATTTCAGATTGGGCTATAACAAGCTCGAAATGGTTGGACTATCATGATTGTTTATTTAGTGTTTCTCCAGCTGTGGTTACAGGTGAGGACCTAGGAGAGAGTATCCTATACATCTTATACATAGGGCAAGCATGTATGACAGTTTTCCTCAATATTTTTCCACCTATTTCAGCTCAGGGACCTCCTGCACTGGACACTGGGTGTTCCTCCTCAAAACACTTCTCGTTCGCTACATCGTTGTCTTCTCTTGAACCCATGTAAAGGTTTAACATCTGTTCCTCTTGCAGGAGGAGTCCCCGAGGTCACCCAGCTGCCATGGGAAGAGCCACCTCTTTCTTTGGGGTTTATAGGTCTGAGCAACAGCAGCCATGGGGGAGGCAAATGCTGTCAGCAAACTCATCTGCAATCACTGATGCAATTTTGGATCAAATCCTTACAGTTCACTTCCATAAATAATGCTCTGTCCTTCACATAAAAAAAAATATCATTTGTTATTTATACAACAGATGCACCTAAAAACCGCCAACCAAGATGAGGACTCAATTGTGCTAGGCACTATAAAAACAAACAGTAATCCCCCAAAGAGCTTTTAAATTAAGGAATTGATAGTTTAGTTCTTCTAGGAAGACTACTCACTGTGAATCTTTAAAATATATTTTTATGCAGAGCAGAGAAAGTTGTTGGGCTTTCATGCCTTTCCGTTCTTGATAGCACACATAAAGCAACAAGCACAAAAGCTAAGTGTGACTTTGCAGCTCAAATCTCAGACAGAATATGTGTGCAAATCCTGCCAGACACAGCCATTGACTTCTAAGCAGAAATTTCTTCCTGAATCAGGAAAATGACGAGCCGGGCATTGCTCCTCACTTAAAATATCAGCCCCACAGTGGCAGATTTGATTGCGTCAGGCTTCATAGAGAGGAGCTACCCAAAACCCTTACCATAAAAGCATATTTCTGACTTCCTGCTGTTGCATTGTGTTCATGGACGTGCCCAAAACAATCATTTTTAGAGCAGTTCGACTCCTGAGCTTGCCTCGGCGTGCTTTGGAGCGGTTTGTTCTAAGCAAGTCATGTTCACTATCCTAATCTGACATGAAGCCTGATGGAAAAATCTGTGATCGATTATAGCAGCAGGACAAAGAGATATGAGAGGAAAGCAATGCAAAAGAACATATATCAATCACTGGTTTGCAACGAGCCTAAAGAAGGTAGCTGGTGGTATTACTGAATTTGAAGGCAGTGTAGCACATCTTTTTGCTGTGTGTAGGTAAACACTCCGAGCTGCAGACTGTTTGTCTTACAGACAGACCGATTTGGTATGAAAAGTGGATTTTGAAGTATGGATTTCATTGGAAGGGGACAAAATAAACTATTGGTTTGTTACCTTGAAAATGGTGTAGCATGTAATGAGTGTTTGCAGCGATTTCACAGCCGCTTATTACTGTTATTTTTAAGCTTCCAAGTGTTTTTTATATTTACAATTTTTAATTGATTGAATATGAAATATATGATGGAACAAATTCGTATTGAATAAGAAATAGCAGACACTATGAACAACTCTTTAATGTTGAGTTAGCTTTTTTCTCATTGCTGGACAAGATCATACTTCAAAGCAAATTAAAAATGTGAAGCCAAATTCTGATTGTAATGCAGGCAACAGAAATCTTCCTGTCAGCCTCAATAAAAGCAGGTGTACGTTCTCAATATTAGTCCAGTCCATCCGGTTCACATGTCTTTCTGTCTTTATCTAATCTAATACATGGTCATGAGATAAATTACAGAAACGTATGATAAATTGCATTGCTATTCATTTTTGGCAAGATCACCTATACTCTGGCCACTAATTCATCTCCGCCAGGATCCATTGTAACATACCAGATCCTTGAAACAGCCTCCACATAATGTCATTTGATTTTCTTTAAGAAAACAAAGAAATTTTATCTGCTGGCAAATATCCTGCTTACCCTCACCAAAATAAATGATACCTCATTGCCACCTCTGCAAAATCATGGTTATAAAAATACCAAAACGTATTCATAGCATTAAGAGTCTCAAAGATATTAGGTCCTTATATTCTATTTGAGTGGGAAACTATGACATGATTTAGGTTGAGGGATTTCAAAGTGGGAAAGGATGACATGGTTTAGGTTTAGGGATTTCGAAGAGTTATTAATTGGTTATTTCTGTGTTCTTTGTTTTTTTGGCTAGAGACTTGATAATACAGATAGAACACACAAAACTGTGTAAGAAATCCGCAATATGCTGTAACAATTTTTTCCGGTGCTTATTTAGAGCAGTTCACCACTCTTGAACAAAAGCACTGTCCTGAATCACACCAGTACCACCTTGGACCCACACATTCATGCATCTCTGTTAGGTACCATTCATATCCATCTGGGGGTGGAAAGAGGAATACCCCATTAAAGCAAAGAAGGACGATAGATAACTTCTTTTCCCTTACACCCATCAGATCCATCCCTGCCTTCCATATGAACTCTGCTGGATAGTGAAGGCTGGCGGTGAAGTGCCTCTTGATGCGCAAGGAGATTGTGAAGACTTGAATGTGAGGTGTTGGGAGGTACGAGCTAATGAAGGCTGAATTTGTGAGTTGTAGGAGAGCTCCCCATTGCCACTAGTGTGAAGGAGCACAAGGACACTGCAAGCAGGTAGGACTGCAACACAAAAGCTGGTGTCAAGCCCCTTGATGGTAGACACCGTTGGTCCCACCACCAGCATGAGCTGTTGGACGTGCCGGGGTGGTGGTGGGCACTGGGCTTCATCCTGAGTCAGCCCCATGCCCTAGCCCAATGTCCCACCACCCCGTTGCTGAGGAAGAGGGGAAGCAGTAAGCCGATGGCAATTTTGGCCGGAGGAGACATGGTAGCGCCCGCCCCTGCCCCTGCTCAGTGCCAGCCCGGGTAATTGCTTTCTGCTTCTCGGCATTGCCACTTCGGCTGCAGAGAGCCACCTCCTCCTCCTTGTCCTGCCATAAATCCCTGTGAAATGGTGCTGTGAACCATCCAACAGCAACCCAGGAGGTTGCTGCACCTCAGCAGTAAGGCAAGTGGGTTTGCATGTCAAGATTTTAAAGCAATTTGGGGCATTTTGAGATGGAAGACACTATTGATGCAAAAAGATGATTATTATATTTACTGCAAAATCCGTTAGCAACCCCATGAAAACACGAGCAGTGCTTCAAGACAGAGCATGTATTGAAGGCTGATGTGAAAACCTGGCCTTGCTGGTGGGAGGGAAAGTTTTCCTGGTGATTTCAGGGAGGTGAAGGCTTCATCCTACACTATTTAGGAGCAGTTGAGGCATAATGGTTACCTCCAGCTAATTGGATGCATTGCTATAGGCACTTGAGAAATATGATAGACAGATGCATTCAGCTAGATAGATATCCTCTGGTGTAGCGAGCTGAAGTCAATTACGGAGTTAAATTGTGAAAGATTTGACCTGATGTCATTTATATCTCGAGTCATAATTAACACTCAAAGTTCAACTCTATGGCAATTTTCTTTTAATAACACTTAAAACCTATATAGAGCTCAAAGAATTGCATAGACATGATGAAGGATGATTTGAGTGGATGCCAGAATTTCAGCGTTAGTAATTAATCCTCAAAACACCTTTGCAAGGCATATAAGTAGCATCATTTCTCTTCAGTTTCTCCTTTGAAGAGAAGCGGGGTTTGCCCAATGCCTCCTCAAAGTCCGTGGCACCTGGAGATAAGGATCGAGGCTTTTTCAGCTGCTAAACCGGCAAACACTCAGCTCAACCCAGCTCCCATCTTTGTGTCTTGATATATTTTTAAATTCTACCAAAATCTTTAGAAAGATTGCGGACAAATTGCTTGTCAAATGGCCTGTTTTTTTCCAATTAGAAGCTATGCAAATGCAGAAGAAAAAATCTGCCATAAACACAGCTTCTGCTTCTAAGATTTTCGTGTAGATGAAATATGAATCTTACTGGGGGAAGAAACATGCTCTCGGACTGAGACCTTGTAAGCTGAGATTCAGCTTGCTGCAGATTTTTATGGTCGTTATAACTGCCTGTATAGCAGGGGTTTAAAATGGAAGTGCTGACAAAACTTTTAAACTACAACAGTGGAAATGGCGCCGCAATAATTTATAATCTGCAGGCAGCTTTGGATTTATTATCACAATGACAAATGCACTGTCATTGTTAATAGGATATTTCCCAGCGAGGACTTCTTGTTATGCAAGCCAGGTTCACTATGTCATGCAGCATGATAGCAATAAAGTCTACAAGAATTTGTAATGAACTTCAATTACTAATAGATTATGGTTAATGGGAAATATGTGCAGTAAAGATATGGGTTTTTATATGCGCCTTCTGGTACTCTACAAGGCAATGATTTATTCTACAATTTATGTTAACATTCTCCAGTACAAAAAAAAGCCTAAATTGGTGGAAAGCCACTCCATCCATAACAAATATTTAAGATAATTTTGCACATCATGTAAATGAAGATGTAAAATTAGATATTAATCCATTTCATTTTAGCATTTGTGTTGTTATTAAAAATGAAGACTTTGCCCTACTGTGTAATGACATTAAAAAATCCTATCATGGGCTGCAAGCATGAATTACACCGATGTAGAAATGGCGACAGCAACCACGCTGTAAATGCATTTGTTCAATTTGCTGTTGTAATTAACAGAGCAGTGAGAATATTTTTTCTACGTATGATTTAAAGTAACAGCCCTGGGGCTGTTCAGGCAGATGTTTTTGATGCGGAGGGGATATATACATGAGGACCGGGCTCCTTTGGAGGGGGTCAGCCTTTTCCTCCCCCGCTTTTGCTCTCCCCCAGCCTTCCCGCATGGCATCGCTCCGAAGCCATGCCTCATCCGCGGACACAGGGCTATTCCCTTCCCCGCACAGCAAACCTCCCGCGGGAATTACTTTGGGAAATAATCACCTGACGCAGCATCAGAGCCATGAGCTCACGCTTACTTATCAGAGGGACACAGGCCCGGCTGTTTGCCTGCTATTTCAAAGGAGAGTTCCTCCTCCTCCCTCCCTCCAGGTTTTTTCTCCTGTACCTGTAATATAATCTGTATATTCCAGGTTTATGTGCCTGTGAAATGAAAAGAAAAAAGGATGTCTCCCAGTTTAAAAGCAAACACTGTTCAGAACCATCTCTGATGAACGTAGAGATGCAATGTTAAGGACTGCATTTACCCAGAGTCACATTTCTGCAGAATGTTTACTCTTCATATCTGAAACATATATTCAGCCAGAAAGGGGCACCCATGCATGAAAAACTTGCCGGCTCATTTCTGGTATATTTTTAATACAAGTAGCCTGACGCCGAGCTTGTTTCAATCAGTGTTATGCTGGTGTAAGCCCATTGCTCTCAGCGAACCTCTGTGTGAAGCCTATAAATTAACTTTCTAGGGGTGCGAGTGAGGAAAACCCATCCCACTGGCTCACACATCCAGCTGCGGCTTTGCAAAGAGCAAGGCTGGTCTGGAGATGTGCTTTTGGAAGAAATTTCTGCTGGTTGAGATAAGGCAGGCTTTCTGAGAGGAAAACAGTTCAGTGCAGAAAGCACACAGGTAAGCTCAAAATTGCCATATAAATCCCAGTCCGTGGACAGGCTGGACTCCCCAGACACGCCCTGGAATAGCAGTATCTCACTGTACAATTAAGGATGATTCTCACATGAAAATGTGGCTCTTCAGTCTATGAGGAAGTTGTTTGAGATTTACAAAAACTACTTCAGTTTTTATGGTCAAATGAGCATAAAATTGTGCTACCCCACACTCATTTCCTGCTAAATAACACTTACAGTACTTACTTCTTGTAAACGTGTATGTTACAAATTTAAAATTACAAATAATTTATTCCTTAAGGGTGCTCTTCTGATTCAGTTTTCCCCCAGCCCCTTAACGGAAGCAGCTGCATATACAGAACAGAGTTTAGTATAAATTTTTTCCCCTCAGTTTTTTAATGAAATTCATAGAATCATAGACTCATAGACTAGTTTGGGTTGGAAGGGACCTCTAAAGGTCATCTAGTCCAACCCCCCTGCCATGGGCAGGGACATCTTCAACTACATCAGGTTGCTCAGAGCCCCCTCCAACCTGACCTGGAATGTTTCCAGGGATGGGGCATCCACCACCTCTCTGGGCAACCTGTGCCAGTGCTTCACCACCCTCAGCGTAAAACATTTCTTCCTTATATCTCGTCTAAATCTACCCTCTTTCAGTTTCAAGCCATTCCCCCTTGTCCTGTCACAACAGGCCCTGCTAAAAAGTTTGTCCCCATCTTCTTTATAGAAGCCCCCTTGAAGTACTGACAGGCTGCAAGAAGGTCTCCCCAAAGCCTTCTCTTCTCTAGGCTGAACAACCCCCAAAATTCTCCTCAGAAGCAAAAGCAGTGGCAGAGGACTGCCCCGACATGTGTGGTTTTCGATAAGGAGTTTTCTTCTCCAGCCTGGGGTGAAAGTGCCTTTTCCTTCAGTGAATTCTGCTTTTAAATAAGACCCTGTGCAACTCCACGCACCCAGCAAGCGCTCCCTCTCCCCGGCCTCTCCCTTTCTGATGCAGAGGGGAAGGACCTCTCACGTGTATTCACATTGAATCTCCTTTTTTTGTGTGTGTGTGGTCATATCCTCCTCTATTCTCTCCAGATCATCTCTGCTGTTCCTTATCCTGCTCTCTCCCACATTTTCAGAACAAACCTCCCCCAAAAACTCTAGAATGCTTTTTTTCTTGTATTTTTTTACTTCTGCTAAACCAGAATGCAAGAGGACCTGCATGTGCATCTTGTTGCTGGGTTTTGTTGTTGGATTTGGGTTTTGGTTTTTTTGTTCTGCCATTTCTGTGGCTCCCAAAGATATGTCACTCCTGACAGGTTGATGTGGCAATATTCAGCGGTCACCTCCTTCACACACACCATTTAGAAGAGGTCACTGACAGCACAAAAGAGCTATGAAAATAATTGTAACTTCGTTTGCCGTTAGAAATGCATGCAGCAATCTGTCCTAATGAGAGATTTTCTTTCTTTCCCACTTCAGCATGTCACCGTAACAGCTTACAGATATACTGAGGTCTTCTAATGCAGGAATCTGTACATAGCACTGTGTAAAAGCAGTAATAGATTTTGTTCTGTTCAACAGCTGAGAAATATCATGGAAACATTCTAAAATACACTGGAATTAATGTTTGATCGCTAGGAGAAGTGTGTTTCAAACAATTCACTCTAAAATGAATATAAACAGCTATTAACACCCAATATGGTCTCTTGTAAATCACTTCAAATCTTTAATAATCTATATTGTATCAGAAATGTATATGCAAAAATGAAACATAATTTCTTGCAGCTAAAGCATTACCTAAAGTAAACCATTTCAACATTGAATCAAATTATTTCAATGGCAGAAATCACACCTGTGTCACCGGATAAACTGAGTATTCAGACTATTAAATGCATTCAAGCGACTATATTGTATTCCACCATGCATTGTGCCTTGTAGAGAGCATAACACGTCTTAAAACCGTAAAATCATTTAGCAAAACAAATGCATCAACTACCGGAGTGGAGACAGCCCCACAAGGAGAAGGGACCGAGGAGGTGAAGCACCTTCTTGCTGAACATCCTATACTACCTATTGGACTGATTTACCTGACTTGACCCCATTGAAAATGAAACAAATCCCACTGAAACCTGTCAGTTTGGCATCAGAGTTCATTTTTACATCTTCCGTGTTACAAAGCTCACAAGCCATGCATGGCCCTTGCTGCCAGGCTAGTGAAAGGCTGTGCCCTGGAGGTTTGTGTGTTTAGCTGAAAATACCAAAAAGCGCTATGTGACAGCAGCAGCTGATTCCTAACAAAGGCTTTGCATCTGGGCTCGTTAGTGAAATCCACCTCTCCAGGACGGTTGTTACTACTGCTGTGCCTCAACCATCTTCAACCGCTTCGCTCTTGCAGTGCCAGTATGGACCTGTCCACAAATTGCTCTGCAGACGTAACATCATAAAAATAAAGTGAAAATACAGGGAGAGGGAAGCACTGCCATTAAGTGGAGTGGGCTCCAGAGGCAGGAACAGGCAACCATTGCACGCGCAGAAAGTGTCAGGCCACTTTTAGAGCAACTGGAGATATGATGTCTTGAAGTCGCAGCAAGCTCAAGAGATCCCATTGAGCAGCCACCCAAATGGTTGGTCGTTCTGAGCCTCCACTCTTGCCAGCTGCACTGAGAAGTTGTAAGAGAGTTGGTCTGTAGAGAGTTTTTAAATGAAGATGATGAAACCATGTATAGTTCTTGATTATTTTCTAGCAAATGGTCAGGTTTCTGCAGTGCCTGAGTGGACGGTCCAAGTTAATCTGACTATACAACATTCAAACGATAAAGCACAATTAACTGCTTAGTGAGTTACACATTCATAGATTAGTACAGAATTAATCACATATTAAAGCTCACTTATAACAACAGATATTAATACTGATTTCTTAACAGGCTCCAAAAGTTATATATCAGTACTGAAGTAAACTAAGCCATTTATAAAGTATGAAAAACATATTTCAGCTGTTAACAGTTTGTACCTGACTTTTCGCTTTGGATCAAGAAGCAAGAAGAGGTTAAGTCATGGCTCAATCACTATTACACTCAAGTTGTTATTAAAAAGCACCTTCCCATCTCTTTCTTCACTGCATTCAGGCTTTCTTAACTCTTCCATTACCTGACGCTTTAGTTCAGGAGGAGCAGTTTTAGAAAACTCGCAAGTTTCTGTCAGGAAATCCAGCAACAGCTCCCCATTCTTGTTCCCTTCAATAAAGCAGCTCGTTATGTCCATGTGGGATGGGAGCTCATGGAGCTGGTACTTCAGCCCGGCGGAATCCAGTATCCTTTTGATGTCAGCAGAGGAAACATATAAGCAGAGATCATCTAAAGGGAAGGAAGACCCATACTTCTTCCACAGCATTTCCCAGCCACTGGTTCCTGAGAGATAAACCACCAGCAAAATGTTCGGGAACAAGGAAGAACACTATTTGAACAAATTTTTGATCATCTGGGTTTTTTAGCTGTTGCGCTTGTTGCAAGCGGGGTCTCCCCAGAGTTGGGACATGCGTCCTGGGGCATGGTGGGGACGGCTGCCTCCCTGCTTCTGTGGGGTTGGGGGCTGCAGGAGGGGATGGACACGTTACCTACCCAGGAGCTCCAGTGCCTCCCACTGAGCCCCCAGCTGAGGCCAGAGCAGCTCAGTGCACTCAATCCTCCTCCCTTCCACTCCCAACACGCTGCACCCCTCTGCTTCATGCAGATAGGCAATATCTCTCAGGGACATCCTTCTATAGTCCACATGCTGAACACTAGCTATTCAGTGCCACCTTCTTGATTTAAACTGTTCCCTAGATTTCAGCTGCCTGTTTGGAAGACCAAATCCTCTCCTATTCCTTCACCTCATTGCTTTGTGGTTGAGCTACATGTGAGCTTCATTGAAACACTTATTGCCGGTAACCTATCTCTCTGCTATGTGAAATACGTGGGATGCAAAACCCTGATCACATTGTCCACGTGGCTGGATGTGTGGTGGAGAAAAGGGTGGGATGGACATGGCCCAGGGTGAAGCTGCACCATCCTCCCAGGCTTCAGCCTTCGCTCCCGACACGCTTACATGCTGTTGGGCATGGGCAATGAGAGGGCTGCCCCTCACCCCAAGCAGACCTCCCCAGTGGTGCTAGAAGGACGTTTTGGCTGTGTACTATTTGGGTGTGCAAAGATGAAGGGTGAGGAAGGAAAAGGCTCCTGCTGCACCGCAGTCACCTCCAGAACTAAGCCCATGCCAAGCCCATGCCTGTGCACGCACCTCTTCTCACGGAATGTTTTACAAAGAAAACCAGCTGGGTAAGCTGAAAATTCCCCAGATACGTCTTCACATCTTTATTTTGCCTCACCCTGGATCTGTGATTCAGCATATCTGCTATAAATCATTTATAAAAGGATCACCCAGAATGACTGGATGGGATGAAAATAACTTGGAGCCTAATGAGCAGCTCTTGAGAGTTATGACAATAAATCTCCATAACTACTAAAACCAGTTGCTCGGCAGTTTTGCAAATGCTTTCTCTGCAAACAGTTATTTATAGTCAAATAAACAGCTTGGTGTTTATAAGAGGGGCCACAATATTTTCTTTCACCTGGTGGAAACTGAATGCAAAGCACTAATTGCAGAAAATTTGCTGGTGTCAGTGTTGTGTGACTCAGTGCCATCTCTGAGCCGAGCAATTATACACTACCTGAATGAAGCATTATTATAATAGCTCTCAATAGGCTCAGCATATGGCACTACTTTTGTTTTCAAGGCGATGTAAACAGATTTTTTAAAAGTGTTAAAAATAATGCTGCATAGCTCTTGCAACTCGCCTGCTCTCCCGGCAGGGACGGAGCAGGGAGGACTGCAAGCTTTACCAGCTGACCAAGCCCTCTCCTATCAATCCTCTTCCCAGACTGGTTTTTAATTAACACATCCTAATGTGTTTGTGTTGGAGATGACATTACCTTCATTTTTTGAAATTAGCTTTGCTCCGCTTATCTTTCAGTACCTCTTTTTGCTTCAGTGCTCATTTTCATAGCACTTCTTCCTTCCGCTCTCTATACTCTTCTTTCCCCCAAGGTTTCCCCCTTCCTTTCCTCTCTGCTACTCTGAGCCCTACTCCTCTCTCCCATTTTCTTGCTGGCCCCAGCATTTTCTGTTCCATTCTGCTCCATCAGAAAACACAGAGTTGCCTGGCCCAGAGAGGACTTCAAATACTTTTCATGAATTCAGAGTTTTAATCACATTAATTTTGAATAGACACACGTTCCTCCCTGTATTCACATTTCATGAATATCCAAAGGGACAGGTTAAGCAACTGGAAAAGAGTTTCAATTAGCCATACGCAGGTAATCAGCAATAGTCTGATATTATGATCTATTCTCTTGCAGCCAAAGAACAAGAACAGTAACTCAGATCATTTAAAATACAGATTTCTTGTAGTGAACTGCCTGAAAATACTTTAAACTGAAAACATTGTGGAGAAAAATAGTTTGAATAAATTCAGGTCAGAGAAGTGCCACTTCGCTGTGGACACTTCATGAACACAAAAAATGACCTTCACCAAACACATTACAGTTTGCAGACATGGCCAAATTCAATAAAAAATTAAGCTACAGCGTCTGAACAAATAACACTTAACGTCCCTGACAAAACTATTACATGTGACCGTTTACACAAATAAAATTTCCATAGCTTGTGAGGCAAATTAAAGGCTTTCTAGAGTCAAACTATGCCCCACCATTGCCGTATCTCCAGCACACCTTGCCCACAGTATTAAAAGGTCATCGTTTACTCCGCTCCCATATTTCCTGCTGGATTGACCACAGAGCATCTCTTTGAGATCTGAAACAGCCTAAGAATGCTGTTTTCCACCCAAAATGATGATATTAAGGAAATGGGCAGTTTGAGAAGAAAATGAAACATATGTGCTCTAACACCTGCTGTGTGGCGCAGCCGAGCCCCGCCGTAGCCATTTGCTTAATGCCGCAAGTCTCCAGGAGTGAGATAATGTGGTGCCCAGCCTGAAAAGCCTTTTACAGAAAATAGCAGAGGCTGAAGGAGCTCTTGCGAGTGAGAGCCACGGGATGGAGCCTCTTGACTGCTTCAGGGCTCTCTGCTGCCATCCATCACTGGCCAGGCTGCAGGATGGGGAAGGGCAGAGGGCAAGAGAAAGGCATTGTTGATTCACAAAGCCTTTGGCTTTACAACCTGCAGCATGGAGCTGCACAGATAGAGATAGCGTGCAGATTTCAATGGTTGTAGATGAGTGGACACCATTTATTATGCAGCCAGTTCACCTCTATAGGTGATAAAGGATGTTAAAATAAAAATGTGCGTTGGTTTCTAGCTGGCCTGAGTTGAACTCGCAGGAACCCCAAAGGTCCTCAGGGCTCTTCCCTGACTGAGCAGCGCTGGTGGAGCAGCTCTCACCTGACACCAGGATAATGAGGAGCTTCCCCTGCGCTTCCAGGAGGCCGTGGAAATACCGGATAGTCGCTGGGACATCTTTCACATAATACAACACCTGGAAAGAGCAGAGATGCTTACAGAGATACGGTGCGGTCCTGGTGAATGTTATAACTGCTACCACTAGGTAAAAGAAACCAAATGGGGGCAATCTTGAGAGAAGAGCAGCGGGATGACAAGACACATTAGCACAACACCGGGTAGTAGGCTCACGCAGCAAGCTCGGGGCTGTCACTGCCTTGCCTGCTCTCTGGCTCTCCCAGGACCAAGCTCATGTTCATTCATTAACCTAAGATAAAAAGATTTGCCTTTCTTAGCAGTGAAGATGGCTTGTAATAGCTTCAGTAAACTTGGAAATACAAAGGCAATTTCACAGAGAGGACAAGGAGCTTTGAAAACACTAGTTAAAATGTATTTTTAGTTGACTGCCACCCACAGCCTGGTTAATAGGACTACTGTGCTCAGAGTTGCTTTGCTGTAACTCATCTTTCATTTTTGCAGTTCACTTACGCTTAAGTACTTTAAATTACAGGGAAATAAACTCACCTTTCTTCCCCTTAGAGTGGATAATGAAGTCACATACTTCATGCATACTTTTAGCAGCCAAGTCTTTGACAACATTTACTTTGCAGAGATTTTTACCTGGATCATGTGAATGAAGTCCCATTTTTTAGACTTCTTTTCTGCATTCATTCGACTTTCATATTCATAAGCTGTCTCCTCATGCCAGGTAAACTTTACGTTCTCGAGGTTTGATGTCTCAGCCACACGCTCTGAAATATGGGAGAAGGCAGGACAGAGTTATCTCAATTGCAAATACGGGACCAGCTTCCATTCAGAGCTTTAATACATCCAAAAGTCACATTTAGGTAGAGACTTTTGGTACCAGATTAACACAGCAGTGGAATATTTAAAACCTTGAGCCTGTATGTGAGAAGGGGGCTGTAAAGGTCTTTGTAGGATGAAGTCTTAAGAAGGTCTGATGTTTTACTCTTTGCACCCTCATTTGGGCTCCTCCAGTCTTTACCTGATGAAAAAAAAGAAAGAAAGTCTTCCCCATGACCGGCTCAAGCTGCATTAAAAGATGTTGGCTGGGATAAACAGTTATGAGGCCACGAGCAGCACATTTCATGCTGAATGGGAGAAGAGCTGGTGGCCCCTTCGCTTAGGTGCCGTGCAAGACGCACATGGCTGAGCAGAAGCCAGGCCATGGCAAAGAGTTTTCCAGAGACTGACCAAATAAATACAGAGGTGTGAGGATGGATCAAGGGGACTGTGTTTTGGAGAGAAAGCACAATTAAAAGCTCGAGAAGGGCAGAGAAAGAAATGGCTTACTCTGGGAATGCATCACGGGGATGGTGGGAGAGGGGAGGAGCTTTTCTCCGTGAGCGAGGACACATATCTTGACATTTGGCTTCTGCTGTGTTCAAATAATTTTTCAAAAGCCCACAGTTTTGGCTAACTGCTTCAGGTAAAAGGGATAACAGTGTTTTAAAGCAAAGACTAGTATAAGGAGTGACACATGGAGTGTTTTCAGACCTCGATACAATGCACATCCAGCAACTAAGGAAAGCAGAAAGCTGGAGAAATGGATTCAAGGAATAAGTTGTAATGAGGGCCTGGCTCATCACTGTGTTTCTTTGCTTTTTATGGGAGCAAAACTGAGAGATAATTTCATAATTTAGGGGATGCCAGAATACTAATGTCCATCTGCTGGCATATAGAGCTCATCTGACTGCGCTCCTGCCTGGCGCTCGGGATTGCTCCAGGACAAAGCTACCCCTGATGCGATTCCTGTGCTTCACTGGAGTTAACATAAATTTAAAACTTAAATGGCCCAAAGGCAGACTGAGCCTTAGCTACAGAACACATGTTCAAAACAACATGATTTGCTAAGACCAGCGCTTTTACATCACTAATCACAGTGTTTCTCCTTTTGGGCTCTGATTAGGACATATCCCCGTTGGACAGATGAGAAATGCTCCATCAGTGCTTATCTCCTCTCTTTTATGGCTGGAAATGGGCCACCCCTTTCAGATGCTGCTGCTGTTACTCTGTTCGTTTCCATTTATCAGTCACTGGCCCCAGTGCTTGCAGTTCAGATTTAATTTGCTGTTTTAAACTCAGGCTTCATTCAGCAGCAGTTCATATCACCATCACAAATAATCTGGTGCAATCTGGTTCAGTTCAATTGCTAGACAGTCTGCGAGGAGACACTAGGAAGAAAACGGAATTGCTTGCCAGGGTGGGCTTTTAAAGTCAAAATTTCAGAAGGGGCAAACTCATTCTGATTATGGGAAGTTTCTGCCCAAAGATTCATCTGAAGCCAAAACATATCACCCTAACTGTTTTGAAAAGTTTTCCTCGATTTCCTCCTGGGCTCAACCCAGATTGTTGTCTGTGTCAGAAGCCTGTCACGTGCCCCTGACGGGTGCCATCAAAACCAGACTGCCTGCAGTTGTGCTGTGCTGTGCAGGCAATGGCAGCGCAGCTCAGTTGTGGTGTGGCTGACGCTCCAACCACGGTCACCAAAGGGCTTCACCTGGACATGGACCAGGAATGAAGGAAAGCCACAGCCTGGCCATGGGACTTTGAGGAGAGCCTCCGTCGTACGATGCAACCTAAGGTAAACCTCAGTTTGTCATCACTGCACGTCCCACTACGAAGTTTCTCTTGTGAGCGTGGCTTCTCCTTCCCAAGGAGAAAGTATCTGGTTAGGCAGAAAACATAACTACTGAATCCTCAGAGGCACAGATAATGTTTCCAATTCTCCCCGGAAAAACTTAGGGCTCAGAAACCTAATTAATGATACCTACTGGGGACATGATTAATTACCAAATAAGAAAGTTTAAAGAAAGAAATTCAGATGAATATTTCATTTCTAGTTTAGCATAAAACTTAAAATAAGGACAACATCTTACATTTTGTTTAACTTTCTTCTGGAAAGAAACTCACTGAAGTAGGATAGGACTGCCAGTTAATTGGTAGTAGGTGGTGAGACCACCAGGAAGATTCAGTGCAAATCCAGTCCCACGTAGCCTGTGGTTAATGGCCCAGACAGGACAGAAATGCTATGTGCAAGTGCCCAAACTGTCTTATAAACAGAGCAGATGCTCTGTTGCCCATCCTTCACCATCTCAGCCTGGAGCAATGTGAAAGCTCCTGGGTTTTACCACGAGCCGTCTTTTCAAAGATCAGGTCCATGTAATACAGAGGCAGATATAAAAAAAAGATGTGTTTCCTGGGAGCCTTTCATGCTTCCAGTGACTCTGAACTCCCCCACTGCAGGGAGAAAGGGATTGTTACTACTGCTATCTTTTTTTTAGACTTCCACAAGTTGCTTCATATGGGGAATGCTTCGTTTTTAAGGACTTAAGCAAGAGTAAGAGTTGGAGATTTACAGCGTGGTTTTGCAGTCTGATTTTTACTATGGTTTGGAGCATTTCCAACAACGCAGACTGCTGACGAGGTTCATTCATTACTGCCACGTCCATTCAGCAGCCGCTTTCTGGCAAGGTGTGCTCTGCTCGGGGCTGCTCACAGCCTGTGTGGTGTAGCTAGTGTCACCTCCGTACAAGACCGTAATTACCTGCTAAGGTAAAGCCTGGTAGGTGTTAATCCAGTGATAATCATACTGTGGATTGATATTTAATGCTCGCTTTGTAGGGCAATTTGACCAAAGCACCCCTGCTAACATTCAATCCTCCTTGGAAAATGCTTGGCTTTCCTTCATGAATGTTGCTCAGACCTTTGGGCTGCTGGAAGGAAACAAGCTCTAAGCCATGGAGCACACAGCAAAGGCCTTTCCTATCCACCTTGCTTTCCTTTCCATGTTCTCAAATTCAAAGGATGGTAACTAATTTAGTGCACCACTGTGAGGTTTAGCTATTTGTTATTTGGAAATTATTTTTAAGATACGTAAGAATTACCATGAGACACTAAAATTTTCCCTTTGAAGTTGAGGAAGGATCCTGATTCAGTGCAAGTTGAAGGAGAAAAACTTTCTCTCTGAAATGTGAGGATTTTACTCTATGTCCATACAATCACCCACCAGTTCCCACCTTGCTTAGCTTTTAAAATCTGTCTAGTCCAAAGCGTTTGCCACGCAGAGTTCTTTGCAGTGTGAGGGACTAAGATTTGAATGAGAGGCTGAGCATTGTTGAAAAGCAATGATGGCAAAAAAGCATAAAATAGTGACTTTTTTTGACTTTTAAGAACCAATTCTGACAAGAATGCATTTGAATGTGGGGTCATCCAGAGTTCAACTCTTTTTAATGCACTTAGCGTACTTAATGTAAATTTAATTTATTTAATGTAAAAATACCTTTGTACTTGAAGATTTGGTCAGCACTTGGCTCTATCACATCGTTGCTGATGGTGACCCCTGGATATCTGGCTTGTACTTTTGAGAGGATCAGCAGGTCAATCTCACCTAGGGAAGCAGGCAACATGAAATACAAGATGAAAGCAAAGCTCAGGCAAATGTTTTCTCCACTACCATCACATCCCCAGTTTTGAAGACTGATGCCTGCCATTCATGTACAGAAAATGTACCACACGGGTACGTGTAGCTGCTCTGTATTCTCAGCAGATTGCCATTGAGGGTTTAGCTCTAGGATTTGAGAACAATTTAAATATCAGTCCCAACTATCTTCATTCCTCCTCTCTGACTCCCACCATCAGTGCCAAGGGAAAAGCAGACACAGTCATGTAAAGGGCGTGACCTCATATTTTCTGGACATGGCCTAACGTCCCGGGAAAGATCCTAAATGGCTCTGATGGTACCAGTTCTGATGGTCCCAAGTCACCAGCAAACCTGGCAGGATTTCTTAGGAGTCAGTAAGAGCATTTTTAGCCAAGCATCTCACTGGTTACCAGGTCATGTGGGTGAGGGAGAAGAGAATATGTGTTTACACTGGAATCAGAAACATTTGTCTGTTTGTCTTTAGTGTCGTGTGACTTCTTCCATAAGTATGATGAATAGTGCACATACCATTTATGTTTATCTAACCCCTGTCTACAGAATACCCCGGAGCTGACTGTACTTTCTTTGTGAGGAATAGCTCTCTCTGAACACTGTTCAGGCCGGCTGCAATTATTTTACCGATGGAAGTACCAACAAACGCAACATTTCAAAATTTAAAAAGAGATGCCATCGCTCTTGACCACCCCTCCCCACCCGCAATATAGGAAGCTCGGGGAGATGGTGCTCCTGACTGAAGCACGGGTCCAGGGACAACATCGTGCTGGCTTGCTTAGCTTTCTTAGGGCTCAATTCTGCTTATTGTGCTTGAATAAATTTTAGGTGGAAAAAAATAATAGAAGAAGAAATTAAGGTAGAAAGAGTGAAGCAGAGGGTAACTGTGGTGAAAAATAGACACAGGGGTCATGTTACAGACAAATACTGGCTTTGTCCTGAAAGATGTACTTGTGCTTGCACACAACACCACGTTATAAAATTCCCTACAAATGAACAAGATTATGTACTGAATGGAAGATCACCCAGCAAACCCTGATGGCCAGACAGGCCCTTGCTGAGGGACTGTGGAGGGAGTGCTCTCGTTGTATTTGCACGACCTCTGCCCATCCTCCTGATTTTCAGTGCCCCTGGGCTCCCACCAGCCCCTTCAGCATTAGCTCCATTTTCCAGAAGATTTAAGGTACAAAAGGAAAATATTAGGGATTAAATAGCCACGATGAGTACCCCAGAGCTCAATCCAGCACACCAGGTCATCCCCCGGGAGGGTTCTTTTCACTACAAAGAGCTCTCTGCCTGCTTCTGGCCCCACCACACATCACCATGGGTCAAAATCAGGTACCCCAGCCCAGGTCTCACCCGCTCATTAACGCCCCGAGAATTTACCCAAAACATTCAATCTTTTCAGACTTATGTGTCTTTCTTAAAGCAACTAATAACACCACAATTTATGTGGCATCTGTGCAAGCACGTTCTTTGAAAGAGGGAAATTGGATTTCTGAAGTAGCAGAAATAGCTGCAGCTTTGCTATCACTGCAAACGCTGTATTCTCTTGAAAAATCAGAGCAAGGTTAGTCATCTGCAGGCTGCCGTGGTACAATCTGGGAATACAGAATTTTTAATGAACTACTGCAATATTTTTTATTTTGGTTGCTTTACCAACTTTCTGTAAAATGGATTAGCCCTTTGAAAAGGCTGTGCAGGTCCTGATAAAAAAAAATTGAATTTTGCATTTCCATATGTGGATAGGTTAATATATCCCCTTCCACTCTTCTGTGGCCCAACCACCCTGGTATTGTTTTTAACCAAAAAAAACACCTCTTTGATTCATAATTTAATCCACAGCCTTAATTGACTTCAGTTAGCTCTTTTATATGCAAACAAGTGTCCTGAGGCATTTTACAGTCAAATCTGTGGCAGCTTGCATTAGCAACAATTTGGCAATTAGGCTATCCGAATTATTTAAACTCTCCAACACAATTACCTTTTAAAGGCTACCACTATGTTCACCATTAAGTTTCTAATTAAACATTTTACGTAACGGGATAGTTTATAGCACAGTTGCTACTTTATAGCAGCGTTGATGACTTTTATGGTTTTTAAAGGTACAGAGTGCTGCGCGCCGGAGTGTGAACTTAATAAGGCAGAGGCTGTAGGCGAAGGCAGGCGCTGTAGATGGGCGGGTGTAATGGGATATGATGCTACATTAAATGGTTTGCTTGTCTCTCGAGGTGGAAAAGTGGAAAGGAAAGGCTTTCCTTCCGTGCTCCCTCCCTGCGAGGCGCAGGTGCGGACGGGGCCAGGGCAGCTCCCTTGCCGGGGTTAGTTGGGGGGATGTGGGAATTTGCTGCCTCCTGACCCCCCAAGGACCTATGGTGCGAACAAGCCCGCAAGAGGCAGGGTTTTGGTGGTGCTGAGGTTTTTTTACATCACAAAATGAGCATTGCCTGCACATTATTGATTGAATATCCATCATGCTAAGCTGGAGCATCCCTGGTTAGGGAGTAAAGTACCTCACTAAGTAAAGTGTTCCTGTTAAAAGCAACATTTTTTTTTGGCAGAAGAATGGTTTCCCTTGTTTGGAGAGCAATGTTCCTACTCTGTCACACTGTCTGTTTTATAACTAACACCCACCATTTACATACAACTATTTTTACTTATTAGGAGAGATTGACAAAGCTGAGATTAGTCTTTGGAGATGGTATGACTAAAGCATTTAAACTAAATTAACTATTCTTATAAAATTTAAGTTTGATGACTTAATGGGCAGAGCAGAATTAGAAAACATAGGCTTTAATTATGGGGAAACTTAAGCAAGAATTTAATGAGAAGAAGCCACTTGATGTTATTGGTATTGTTTCTCCACCTAGTGAACTTCAGATAGCAGACTTATTTCCTCTGATTTCTTCTGGATTTCTTCTGGAGCTTATGTTCAGCTCCAGTGTTTTGGGGGACAGTAGCTCCAGGACGGTCTTGTGCATTGACTGTGGTCAGCAAGTACGTACAGGCAAAACAGAGGTCAGCCGAGGCTGTCACCTAACAGGGCAGGAGGCAGCAATGATGAGGAGTTACTACATCAGTAAATAGTTACAGGGGAGAATAATTGCAATGCAAGTAAAAATTTAATATTCTGACGCATCTAAGACATTATGGTGCTTTTTTTGCACAGAAACACTATGGGGTGGTTCAAGCCTCTCTCTCTGCACTTGAGTGATGGTGCAGAAGGCAGTTTCTCGTGGAGGACATACAAGAATCGGGGTGGGGAGGTACAAGCTGTTTTCAGACGATGTGGCCACACAGCAGCTAACTCCGTCTGCTCCTGGAGCTGATTTTTCAAGAAAAGACTTATTTCCCACTCTGCTCCTTTCTGCAATTTGTAATCCTCTATTCTTTGAAAAAAAGGGGAAAAGCATATCAATACTGAAGTTCATAGCATACCTGCTCCGCCACCAACACTTAGAATATTGATTGTAGACTTCCCATTTCCAATACTGAAAAACATTATTTATACATTTTAGGAGAGCTACCCGGTAGAGAGGGTTACATCCAGTTTGTGAAGCACTGATTTCCAGTTATTTTGGCAATTTGTGGAGGAGTTCTGCTTTTATTACGAGTGCGTACAAGCAGCAGCAGTTACATGCCTTCTCATGTCTGTGCTTCGAGGACCAGAGACCTCCCTGGGTCTGGACCAGCAGCTTAAAAATTATTTGAAGTTTTACATTTTGCAAAATGGGGAGGAAGAGGGGAGAGCATAACGTGTTTAAAATCCCTTAGTGAGACTTTGGCAGAGCCATAAACCCCTGGGCCCAGGGAAAGGCATCCCCAGAACCAGGATTTGAGCCCAGCTGCCTGCTGCCCAAGCCAGCCCGCAAAGCAAGGGGTCCAGCGAAAAACACGCACAGCAGGCAAAGCAGAAGCGTTGTTTATACATACTAGAGAGAGCCTAAATATTACCTGAAAAGATTACTTTTGAAAAGATTACTTTTAAAAAGATGCTTTCAATCAAATTTAATGTTAGAAGGTAATATCTGTTATTGCATTTTAGAATTGATTCGGGGTAAGCTATATTTGCATGCAAGGCAACAATTCAGCCTTATCTCCTCCCTGCTAGGCAGGATCCTTCCCGAAGAACAGCCGTTCAGCAGCGTGTACAAATGAAATCTCCAGCCAAGCCCTATCAGAGACCTACAGACGGGGCGGCTGGCAGGGAACACCAATCTGCCGCTTGCAGGCAGCCCCCCGAGCCCGGCCGAGCCCATCACCGCCGCAGGACCATGCCCCGGGCTGTCCTTCAGCTCGATGTGGCTACCTCCATGTTACCTCGCTATCACGGCCGGCAGCTGCCCCTCCATGAACTCCCGCATGCACTGGTGCTCTGTTGAATTCGTGAGGAAGAGGCGGAAAGACTGGACGTATCTGGAAGGGTCGGTGAGCAAGCTCCTCATGGGCGATGCCATGCTGGGGGTCGGAAGGGTGCAGGAGGGGACACGTTGCTCCAGGGTGCAGGAGGGGACAGGTTGCTCCCTGCAGCTCTTCTTGCAGACCTAGAGATGGAATAACAAATGCTGGAGAGGTAAAAACCGGTGCACACTTGGACTTTGCTCCTCATCCTCGGCCCTGCTACTTCGCCTTAGAGCACTTAAAAAAGTATTATGCAGTTTTGCGATAGAAGCTGTAAATCAGGTTTGAGAAGCAAAGGGTGATATATCATCTTTAATCTGCACAGAGGAAATGCCAACATTTTTTAACTGTGCTGACACAGGGCTCTGTTAAAACCCAGTAAAAGAGTCTTTAGACGGTTCTTAAATAAAAGAAAAATTCCCCTATTTATTGAAGGCATAGAGAGGCTCCATAGACTTGGTCTGGATTAGAAGAAAGTGCAACACACATCTCCAGAGATGCTGGCAGATGTCTCTATCTGTTTTTTTAAGCTTTTGATGTTCTTAAAGGGAATGCTGATTGTGGGGTGAAAACAATAAAAACCTTATAAATGCACTCTTTATTTTTCTAGTTCCTCTGAAGATAATGGTATGATTCCCATGGGCTAAGTAGTTAATTCACAGAAGCCACGTGAGTTACTGGAATGGATGTTGTGCTAAACCCGGCTTACTCAGAGTCAGGAGCGGGGGAGGCAGAGCATGCTACCAGGAAACGTTGGGCTATGCCTTGAAAAGTGCACAAAGACGTGCTCATCCCCTCTTAAACTGCAGTTTAAGTCCACCACATCTTGTCCTAACTGGGAAGGAAAAAGAGGTCCTCTTCCTTCTCGTGGGTCCTGGGCTTAAGGACCACACCGCACCTCTTACAATCAGATCTGACTTTCCCTCAGAGGTTACGTCCCAGCCACCTCGTTATTTTTGTAGCTCCCTTTGGACTGTCTCCAGCCAAGCCCTGTTGTTGTTGAAGTGCAGCAGCCAAGAGCGAAAGCCTCCCACCCGCTGAGGTCTCCTGGCTCCCAGCGCAGCCGGGACCCCAGTCCTTCGCCCCACCAAGACCCCACGCCGCTTGCCTTGGCTCGCCAGCGTGACCACTGACCACAAACCACGGGCTTTGCCCAGACTACTTCCCTTGTCCCGTTGAATTATAATTCTGTCCTCTGTTGTGCTCAAGTCCCTCCCAGCTGCACATCGAATAACCACAGTCTCGTCCCTCCCCCAAATCATGAATGGAAACACAAAACAGTAGCGGGCTCAGGTTCATACTCGCCATTACCTCCCTTTCTGGCGGTGAGCTGCTGAGAACTTACCTGTCATTTTCCCAGATGACTAGCACTTGAATCCTCAGAAAAATCTGAATTAACCTGGGGAAACCAAGCTTAAATTTTGCCAGAGAGAGTAAGGAAGCAAGCACCTGGACGTACGTCGGGTGAGAATTACTCACTGCTAACCCACCCTGAAAATAAAGTGGTATATTCCTTGTTTACCCATTCCTCTGCTCTGCTCAACTCCTTGCTTTTTACTTTAAGTGCATAAAGGGCTTTGCCATTTGCCACTAACATGTTTTGCTACCTTCAATCTTGAAAAAATATTTTGCAGTTAATAAAGAGGAGATTTAGATAATCGACCTTTTTTCCATGCCTTCCTCTACTTCCCGTGATTTAATTTGCCCACGTCCCCCGCTGGGCGGCCTCTAATAAGCAGCTGAGATTCATTTTCATGTTAGGTGCAGTTCAAGGAATTTGTCTGATTTATTTCATTACGCTTTTGGCTGTTTGAGTTTGCCCCATTTATTTCATTATGTGTTTTGCTGTTTGAATTGCGGCCAGTGAACTTTAAAAATGAGTAAAGAGAAGGAAGAGAAGGATTTTTTCTGAATCAGGCTGATTGATAGAAACTTTTGGATAATAATGTTCACTTGGGCATGTTCCCTTCAGTGATAATCCAAATTTATATGTATCTCCCTAAAAAGATTGAGGAGTTTTGAAAACGGACTCTGTGTTTACGCTGCAGTTGTTTGATCCACGCCTGGTTTGCACCAGCGCTAGCAGAATTAAACCTGCTTTAAACTCACCGTAAAACCCTTTAAACCTTCCCCATGAAGCCAGAAAACAAAGTGAGCGTGCCCTCAGCTGTAAACTATTTGCAGTAGGAGCTTGGGCTTATTAGCACAGCATTGCAGCTTGTCCCTGCACGCCAGCAAAACAGGGATCCCTCTTGGAGGGGTTTAACGCAATCTGTTCAGCTCGTGCTTGCCTCGCAGGCAGCCGTACTTAC
>NW_008824309.1:1008773-1018788 GCF_000699105.1 Pygoscelis adeliae | reverse complement strand
TGCCCGCCGTGTCCACCCCCGGCACCCTCCGCGTGGTCCACGGCGGCTGTCCCACACGGCACACCTGGCACGGCCACCAGCACACTGGGAGCATTTGGGCACGGAGATCTATCAACGTGTTCATTAGAGTGCGGATGAAAAATAAAGTCCTGCTACTGGTATATAAGAAATGCGACTCTTGACAAATTGGAAATACTTGTCTCAGTGTGTGGCACACGGCAATATACAGTATTATTTACAGTTTGCCTATAGAAGCCTACCGTTATAGATTACTTTGCTTTTTAGCTGGTTTTCTTGCCAGCAGCTGAGATTTTGCTTATCTCTTACTTTCCAGGGCTTAAGCAATGGGAAGCATTTTCCACACTGTGTGCACCCTCCACAGCCCTGTTATGAACAGTTTTATCCCAGGGATCACACGCGTGGAAAAAAGCACCGACCCATGTCTGCTATCACATTGCGTTTTGGTGTTCAGAGCATTAATAAAATATTTGCCCTGTGTGTGCCTCAAATTATTCATTGTTCCTTCACGTTTAGTGAGAAGGAATTTTTCTGAAGTTAAATGAAGAAGTTTTCCTTCTGGACTTAGACGGAGAAATGAACTGTTCATGGAGAAATGAACAGTTCGCATTGTGAAAGTCATATAAAATAATACCAGTAATATTAATAATCATGCTTTCAAAGGCACAGTTACAGGAAGAATGGCTATAATTTGACATTTAGCTGAAAGTTTACTGAAATAAAGATTTCATATCAACAGTTAAAATTGTTCAGCTAGAATGACGACTGTGTGGGAAGGCAACACCCATTGCATTTTTTTCTCTCTCTGTACACAGCACCGTTTCCAAACCGCTTGGAGGGAAGGAGGTGCAAAGCCCTTTGCCAAGGAGCGAACTGAGAGCTGCAGGGCCACAGCGTTTCAGTACCTTCTGCTGGTCCCTCGGCAGAGCGGGATGCCAAAGCCACACAGGAGGGACGAGCAGCCCCACAACTGTTTTGCCGTTTCAAACCGACGATCACGACTTTATTTGCAAGAAGCATTTTAAGGAAAATGAAAGCCCGGCTACTCTGTCAAACAGCTACAAACTGAGCCAGTTTCTCTTGGCTTGCAGAGTCCCAGCGAATGCTAATTCTGCAGCAAGGGCTCCCACCCAGGCTGTGGGTGCAAACCCTGCCGCAGCAGCAGCCGTGCGAGGCCGTGCAAGGCCCTGTCCTGGCTCCATACCAGCGACAAGCCGGTATGGAGTTTGACTGCCGTTCAAACACAGCTGAACAGCAAGGTCAGCGGTGTTTTCCTGGGTTTCTGTGCAGTTCTGGAAATCCGGATTAATTGGCATCACCAGAGCTGTGCAAGTTGGTCAAAAGAAAAACTCAGTGCATCTGGCCCATGCTTTTCTCCCTCTGCAATCCACTAAAAATGAGTTTTCCAAGTGCCAGTTGCCATTTAATATGAAAGCCTAAGTTTAGAGAGCCAAAAATAAAAATTATATGCATCTGGTGCTTTTAAATGCCTTATGAAAATAAAAGATGCTGCTGTTAATTTGCTTCTTTAATTTCCCCTGGAGACACATTCTGTGAGCTTTAAGCCAAATCCCAGCCGTTTCAGTCCGACGTGAGCTCAGCATTCCCCTAGTGCAGGGTGAATGGGGAGGGGCGATGCTGCACCGTTGCTTAGACCTTACTTTCATTGCCCCCAGCACCTTCCCTTCCCAACGGTGTGTATACGAAGTGCTGCAGAGGCATCTGCACCCGGGTCAGGGCTGTGCTGAGCCGGAGGCTACGAGCCAGCAGAGAAGGGCAGGAGCCAGGACGGGGGCTGGCATCATTCTGCAAGATGAAATCCTGCAGAGAAGCTTGTCACACCTCCCTCAGGCAGATCTACGGTTTTGTTCCTTAGTGTGGTTTTAGAGTGTTTAACATCAATATTTAGAAAAGAAAAATCACCTCCCTGTTCCATTTTACCATACGTCCTCCTATATACAGCACTGTCCTAGATGGCAGGAGGCTGAGTTATTGAAAAGAAATCCCGCAAGCCTTGAGGGCATCAATATTTGGGAAATAATAGCTCTTGCGCATTAAACGTATCTCTGTCATGACAGCTCAGGGGACAATTCACAACTCTGTAGATACTTGGCCAACAGTAACGTGGTATAATATTAAAACACAAAGTTGTGAGTAAGAAAGACGAGTCAACCCAGAAACCTGGCAAGGTCCCAAGTCGTTGTCACTGGCCCCCTAGGGGAGGTGAGAGCTGGGAACGGTCAACATCTGCAGATTATTTCCTTCTCTGGAGTACATCTGCGTGGGTTTTGGCTGAAAACTGATACTCTGGGAAGGAGGAGAAAGGAGTTAAACATTACGGTCTTGGTCCAAATGAATCATTATAATTTCTTCTCCTGGGGATGCAGTGAGCAATGCTGGGAGACAGCCCTCGCCGAAGGAGGAAAGGTGCAGGGGAACGTGCCCTGCCACATGCTCCCGGGGTGGCCACCAGCCGTGCCCAACAGCAACGCAGGATTTCCCATCGGTTGTGCTGATTCACAAGCTCCAACAGCCTCGTCGATCCCATGGCAGAAGTGGGAATAGCAACACAAAAGTATCCACTGAAGATTTAGAAGTGTTGCGATGACTGGTTAATCAACTGATGCCTTCAGGGATGAAAAGTGCTATCTAAGTTAACAAAAAAGATGGGTACAGGCGGGGCATTGGGACTGGCTGTTGGTTACACATGAAGAGAGGCGATTACAGGCGTAAAGCTGTGTAATGCTGATTTTATCTTGGAAGGGACAGGAGCACTGGAATAGCCCATCAGTCACGTGCATGGCTGCAGTGACCCTCGCTTGGGCCAAGATCCATCCCTTTGGAGCAGGGACCGAAGCCTGGAGTCACAGCTGAGCAAAGCTGAGCTTGGGAACAGGCAGGGGATGGCTCCACGTGTAATGTCCCTCTGCCTTAGTAAAACCCGAGAGTCCAAAGTATGTGGGTCAGATCTAGGAAACCAGATTTTCAAGAAGAAGCAGGAGTGGGAAAGGTTGGGCAGGAAAGACCTAATTTCTATCCTGTCACCAGACTTCAAAGCATCTGTAAATGGACCAAATATCTGAGCCAAGATCCAGGAGTTTATTGGGCTTACCTCTGGATCTGATTTAATCACCTCAGCCAGCCTGATAAAAGCAGAAGGTAGACGTTGCTTAATGTCTAAAGAATTATTTCTGCTGTCTTCTAATAAAACACACTGATGTAAGCTGGGGTTGATAACAAGATCGCTGCACTGGGGTAGCAAAATCTCATTTTACAGGACAACCGAACTGTCAGTGCCAAAGAGCAGACAGGTTATTGCTCATGCTTCTCCAAGGTTGCTTTTATTAAAATGGAAATTTCCAAAGCTTTGCATGCACACACACGCAGCCACGGGTGCAGACATCCCTTCGAGGGGGAGAGGGGCCAGCTGCAAGGCCACAGCCGCCCCCCTTCCTCCTGCAGCTCATCAGTTGCAGCCCTTACAAACCGGGGTACCCTGGGGGAACTGCAGCACAGCTGTCTCTGCCCCAGGCGAAGGGGTCCATGTCTTCACAGCCCCCATCCTCACCACGGCTTAGGGGTGGGTTTGGCAGGTACGGCAGCCTGGCGCAGGTGCGATGCGCTCCCCAAGGGCTGCACCCCGTGAATTTCCCGTGCGATTTGGGTGAGGATTTGCTGTCCCTCCTCAAACCCAGCGTAGGCATCGTCACCTTCTAATTGGGCCTTTCACATTTTGGGCTGCCGCAGCTCTTCATCCAAGAGGGGCGCAGCACCCCAGCCCCTCTCCAGCACGGCCAGACTCAAACCACTGCAAGTGGCTTATCCCTGCAGACAGTCTCCACCCTTAAAATAGAATAAAATAGAACAGAATAGAATAGAATAGAATAGACTATTTCAGTTGGAAGGGACCTACAATGATCATCTAGTCCAACTGCCTGACCATTTCAGAGCTGACCATAAGTTAAACCATGTTATTAAGGGCATTGTCCAAATGCCTCTAAAACACTGACAATAGCAAAAAAAAAAAAAAGAAAAAAAAAAGAAAAAAAAAAGAAAAAAAAAAGAAAAAAAAAAAAAAAAAGAAAAAAAAAAGAAAAAAAAAAGAAAAAAAAAAGCAAAGAAAAATAGCAAAAATTAACACCTGGTTGTATTGTCACTTTTTGTTGTCATAATACACTGAGCAGCTGCAACAGGCCAAACCTGAACTTGGCCACCGAGAACAATTTATTCAACAAACGTGTCTTTTTATCTTCGCAAGTACATCTGAGGAACAGATTAAATTTTTACAAACGTGTGCCTTAGTTAAAATAGTTTTGCTTTTTCCCCCTCGCCAAAGTCAATTGAATCAAAGATTGTGAAATATCTCATTACGGAGCGCTCCAAAATTCTGGCTTGTAATTAGTGAAGCAAATCAGTGCTCTATTCCCAGACTGAAAAAAATAATTTTTAGAGTATTTCAATTAGTAATTTGAAACTGAAATTCTCAATTAAATTGATCTCAGAAAGAAATTTAAGTTCCAAAAAATGTTGGTAAGGGATTTCGTTATTGTGTCCGGGTTTGGAGGTGGTAAAGGATGGTGAACACCCTCACCGACTGCTACTCCTTACCAGGAAGAGCTGGTAGAAAGTGATGCTGCTGGAAATCACCCAGAGTGTACAGCTCTCATCCTGCAAAGCCACGAGGCAGCGATGGACCAGACACGAGACCCCCAGCCTGTCACTGCCCCTGAGCGGTATGCAGCTCACTTTTTCCTCGGGACTTCAATCTCTGCCAAGAAACTAGTTTCTGTGCTGGAGAAGCATGAAGGACTCGGCAAAGACCTGGCTCAGGTTATTGATGTCATGGGAATGCAGAATTGTGCCAGGGAAGAGGAGGTGGGTTTTCCTCTTTGCCACTTTTGCTACTGATTTAGGTTTTCTGCACAGGTATGGATTTTAGCAAGCAACAAACATTCATTATAAAAAAGCAATTTTTAGGGCATTTTACCCATATATGGGAATAATTTTTTTCTCTTTTCAAGATGCAGTGATACGAGGACAGAACTGACAGAAATACCCAACTACCTATAAATGAAAAATACCATCTTGGACATTTTTTTTCAGTGACTGTCACATGGGGCCGCTCCTGGTACCACGCTGACTTAGTGGAGCTTCAGACCCGCTGATGATAAAGGCACGAAGCGATACAGAAGTCATGCAGCTTTTAATACCTGCTCATGTTTTAAATCTTTTTCACTTTTAACAGCAATAGCCTGTTATTTATTCCGAAACAAATATTCCTGGCTCAGAAGATCACTGTCTTTCCGACACCTATGCAACATCCACTTGTGATCGGCACCTTCCGTGTTATTAATTTCCCCTTACCTCCTCCTTTAGCTGTTCCCTAATGAGCTCGTGTGACAAACGAGACACATTTGAAAAGCAATCAACCAAAATTAGAAGGGCTTTCTTCTAGCCCGCGTTTGGGAAGCCGTCACCCCCCTGAGCACATGGCACTGACGTCTGCTGTCACTCCGGCTCTGACATGTTAATGCAGGGAGCGCAGCGGCTGCCGTCGCAGCATTATTTTGACAACTGAATATTCCACTTGCAGCTCCTCGGCGTGGTTCACATGCCTCCTAAATCTCTCTGCTTGAAGTGTAATATTTTCATGCCATTCATATCTCTTCCTGTGGGAACTTATGATAAGCTTTGGAAACGGCTTAGACACACTCACTCCCCTCTGGTGGCAGTAGCCGCGTACGACTCTCATAGTCAAAATCTTTACATTAAGATGACTGTAAAACCACGTATTAGGAACACTTCAGATGTTTGTAAGCCATCATTCGTGCCAAACCCCAGCATTTAAATTACCCTGACCTGGTAAAGAGTATCCTTTCGACAAAATCTGTTATCTTTAAGTCTATGGGATCCTGGTCCGGATGGCAGGTGTCAGTACCAGCAGAGGGGTGGCATTCCCACCCGGTGTCCGTACAGCCCTGAACCTATGCACCACTTTGGGCATTAAATGATTGTGGCAACCTATGTATGCTAAGCATCTTACATGGTCCATATGTCTTTTTGAAGAGTTTCTGCTTCCCGGGACAGAGAAGGGTGTCTTGAACATGGGGCTTTGCACCCAGCAAGCCCAGCCCCTCCCTACCAACCTCTTGCCTTTGCCTTTTTTCTTTGCCTTTTTTTCTTCCAACCCCCAAGTCTTTGTCCCTTCTGCCAACTTCATTACAATGATGTGATGTTCTCACAGGTTACTGATGAAAATACATTTGATAACAGAGGGCCAGCGAGCATCCGGACCGGCTGCATGGGAAGCCGGCTCAGCAACACCTGACTTTCTCAGGGGAACCGCTTGGCCCCAGACCTCCCCCCGGCTTTGTGCCCAAATAGGAGGAGAAGCTCAGCCACGCTGTTGCTATTTCTCCCAGGCCTAACAACGGGTCAAAGGTGGAGGAATAAGGAAAATAAAGATCAAAGACTGCTGCAAGCAGCACAGCATGGACATGGAGGGCTGCTCGCCTCCGCCTCTCCAGCCCTCGATTTTCAGCAAGCACACCCCAGTGGAGTAAGTGGCACTGTGTAACTCCTAACTGCAAAACAAACTGCACCCAGGACCACAGAAACAGGCTGAAATTTTTGTAAAACTGAGATTAACAACGATCTCACTTTTTTTTTTTTTTAATGCCAGATATTATGACCAACTACTGTCACACGCAATTAGACCCTTGGATGCTGCTATTCAGGGTGGAAAACGAGATGGTCTGTGGCCCACCAGGGCCTGGTATTGCCATGCTGTAGCTTGGCTTTGAGTATAGCCATGCTTTAATTTATACTACATTTTGTACTACAGTTTGAACTAGTACATTAGTTTCAGAGCTGAGCGTACCACCTACTGCCAAAAAGAGTTGCAAACGTGGAATTTCACAGTGAAATACCAGTAAAAAACCCACTACTTCCTTGCTAGCACGTATCAGTGTTAGGTACATGGGTCATGCAAAAGCCCTTGACATAGTACTATAACATTGCTCAAGTGAAAATGTACGAGAGCTTATCATGGATAGTGCTGTCATTTTATTTTTTTTAATTACAACTTAATTTGGAGCCAAGAGGAGCCTTGACTGGAAAGCTCCTCCCTGCAGAGTACATTCATGTTTTAACAAGGGATGTCAAAAAGGCTGTCTTAAAACTTTCCTAGAAGTAAAAGTACTGTGGATTTTCCCCACTCTGTCAAAAGTCATTCCCAAAGAAATGACTGTTGTTTCCTCAAGCCTTAAACTGAAGGCGTATTTGTTTGCACTGAAGCCAGACCTGAAGAATTTTTTCTGAAAAGGAATTTTTTGGAAGGTGGCAAGTGGGAGAAAGGGGGCTGCGAGGGATGCCTGCAGGTAGCCTGACTGTCGGCTTGCAGCGGGGTGGACCTGGAAGGAGGCAGCTTGGTGCTGCCCGCAGCCACCCGTGGTCCCTGATCGCATCCTTTGAGCTCCTTCCCCTGTCACAGCCCAAGTAATTGCCATTCCCGGCGCAGTGTCCTCACCTTTTCACTCGCTCTCTTTATCTCTTGCAATGCTTCCTGCTCTCCCTTCCCTTTCTGCCCTGCAGGCCTACAACTGTTGCTTGTAATAATTTTTTTTTTTAATACCGTTTCTATCTCTCGCCTCAATCCAGCCGGTGCATTGTAGGCAGTTTCCATGTGTCACTGCTTCTTTCAAGCATCATATCCTCCTGCAAGATACCAACACATCCGACTCAGCCTACCCACTCTCTCCTTTGTGCAGGCTTTGTATTGCAAGTTATTTAAAATCCCAGCTATTTTCCTGATTAAATAAATCCAGGACCGGTTACTCTAAAGGTATCAGGGTTTTATTAGAAAGCTACCTTGCCAGCTTGGTATTTTGATCCCTATTCACCTCTCATCTTCCCACAGACAAAAGCCTCTGAGTTTATATATATGTGTATTCATGCTTTTATTGAGCAGGAATCCTCTTTGCAGTCTCTACTCTGAGATGAGCCTGCCCTGCAGATCATATTCAGTGTTTTACTTGGGTTTGATTTTGTCTCTGCTCTGACAAACCCCTGGTGAAGTTAATGGCGACAAAAGAAGGACTTCAGGATTTGGTCCTGATTTCAGTGATAGGAGTTCACCTCCTTATCACGCCCCAGATGCTTGTCTCCCTCTTGCAGCCACATCCAGATTCTGGGGGGACCGGGAAGAGTAGGGAAGGGCGGCAGGGAATATCTTTCGGGTTAGGATACGCAAGGATGGGTATGGTACATGAAAATGCAAAGCAAACTGAAATTCATTAAAGTGTAGCAGTTATGTCAAAGATAAATAGTTGAAAAAATGCACCATCTTGCTATAGTTAATGGATTTTACTAACCCCGCCGTTCAGAGCCCAGAGGAGGGAGACCTGGGCTGTGGTTGTACCCCCTGGCTGTGGGATGATTCCTGGTAACACGGGGTTAAACCTTCAGCCTCCAGCCTCCAGGCATGAAAATGCAAAAGTGGTCCAGCTCTGGCTTTTCAGAGGCAAACATCTGCGCAGCCACAGGTGAATAAAAATGTGGAAACATGCAAAAACCATCAGGGTAGCTGGGGATTATTTATTTATTCATTTATTTATTTATTCCCCACTATTTCAGCCTGCAAACAACGCTCCCTGTCATGACGTCCTGTTCCAGCCACTTTCTGTTACGCACGATGTCCCATCTGGACTAGAGCTGCATCAGCACCCGGGCACAAGCTCCACAAAGGACACTGCTATTTTGGGGGTGCCTACAAGTCCAACACCGTCTGTCAATTAATGAATTAAAGCGAAGCGTGAAGTGTCAGTCAGACTGATCCCAGCACGCACAGAAAACCTGGCATTTTCTCCACCGCACTACAACTTCTTCCCCAAGGCACGTCCCACCCTCAGGAATGCAGCATAGGGGCATTTCTCATGGGTCTCTTCACTTCTGACTAGATGTAGGGTAGCAGCTTTCACAGTAACCCCCTGATCCAGTTGGGCTCAGAGTTTATCCCTCCCCTACCTAAATTTTCCCAAAGAACACACAAAGCAGACCGAGCGCTGCGGACCAGAGTCCGTGTCCATGGTTGGCATGGTAGAGAGAAAGTGGGGATAAATTAGGGATGTGTTTTATAAAAAGGAGCATCAGAATAGCCACCACTGTCCCCTCCCAGCTGTGACGGGCTAACAAAAAAAACCCAAACACACACTCCCCCCAAAAAATCCACCCCAAAACCCCAAAAACCTGGCTAACAATGAGGCAAAACTCAAAATTCCCCAAAAGAAGTGAAAACCAAAGCACACAGCACAGAAAGGGTAATGTGGCAGGTAAGGGCTAAGGCAAACCCGGGGGACGTCCAACCTCACCCCAGCATGGCCTGAGGCCACCTCCTTTGTTCTGTATGGTGGGGACCAACGTTCCTTTTGTCCCCTCACCTTGTTGCATAGGTGGCAGAAGAGGTTTGTGGGGCTCCAGGTGTTTCTATGATTAAAACTGAAAGACATCTGCATAGCTTGTAGCTCCTACAGGTGATATTTCTCCAGCTCCCATCTTCAGGATATGTGTGTAAAATACTCCTGTTGACTCTAACTGATCTTAGAGCAGCCCCTCACTTCCAAGTTACATTGGCCAGCTCCAGGCAAAATGGGTTGTCCCTGTTGTATCACCAAGAGAACTGAGAAAAGCAAGTCGGAGAACAGCAATGAAAGTAGAAGTAAATAGGAGACAAGTGTAAGGGCAGGGCTGTTTGCACAAACGCTTTGATAAGTTATTAGGTAAGTCCATAGGTCAAAGTCCATGAGGGCTAGAAATCCACTGATGCAAGTGCAAGCTGGGGCTTGGGGAAGCCCTTAAATGACTGGTAGCTGGGTGGGTATATGAAATAAAACCCAAGCACTTTTCCTGTTTTCACAGGCTGCTTGTTGCAGTTTCTTAGTAATCAGGAGAAAAGCTTCAGTTGCCGCACAAATAGCCCCTGTGGTGCAAAACACTAATT
>NW_008824309.1:1005492-1008450 GCF_000699105.1 Pygoscelis adeliae | reverse complement strand
GTGGGGTGGCCGGGCAGGGGATGGACCCCTGCGATGTCCCCTGTTTGCACCGTGGCTTTGTATCGCCCACAGGCTGTCCTGCACGATGGGCAGCTGCCATCACAGGGGGCAGGCAGCGTAAAGGGAAAAATGAAGGAAAACTTATATTTCTCTCTCCTAGTGGAAGGAATCTATCAAGTCAGGTAACAAGAGACAAGGTGAAATTGCTGGGTTTGGTCACCCACGAGACGAAAGCACAGGTTTTGATGAAGGAGTCCAGTTTCTACCTGAGCCAGTAACATGGTCCAGTCATGATTATCCTCTTTCACCATGTTTTTGTTGGTGGCTTAGAACAGAGGGATTTTTGGGGAGGGGGATAGTCACAGAACACCCAGGATTTGGGGGATGGAGATAGTCACAGACCACCCAGGATTTTGGGATGGGGATAGTTACAGACCACCAAGCATCCTTCTGTCAGCAGTGCTGCGGCACCGAAGCCCTCGGGTCCAGTCTCACTGCAGAGCAAAGTACGACAGCCTCCTCCCAAAGTAAATGACCTTAAGGCCAGCCAGAAAACAAGAATTTCATTTTGTGAAACATTTGGGTTTGTTCCATGGGGACATAATTGCCTTTTGTTTTGCTTTTGTGCAAAAATGAAAGCATTCGGCAGAAAGAAATGCACTGCAGATAAGCTTATAAACCAGGGATTAAGACACTCACTGGGGAGACAAGAGCCTCTACATCAAATCTTTGATTTATTCCAGGAACTGGGCTTCTGTTAATCACCTATTTTTTGGTTCATTGGCCTAGTTGTATTTTGGGATGAATGTACCATTTTGTCACATCAGAAATGGAACATTAATAGGAATGTACTGTTAATTTGGAGGATGCTTGTACCAGTTGAAAAGAAATAAATGATGTTATAATTAAGGTTGAAAAATAATTCACTCAAAAACCCTGGAACATTTACAGAATGCAGAAATGCAATGCAAATTTTCTTGCTTGAAATATTCATAAATGATTTTGTGAGTTATTCCAGTTACCCTGTAAACAGTGTTTTAGGTAGCCGGTGCTTTGCTCTCAGTTTCGTGCTCGTCCTCCTAGGGGTTGAGGAGTTTTATAACCTTCCATCACACCCAGTGGGTCTGGTGTGTTGATGCTGGGCTGTCCCACTTTGGAGACGGAGGCATCTCAAGGGTTAGGCAGGAGCAGGGCACGGCTTTGCCAGTGCTGGGACCCCTGGGCTGAGCTGGGGAAGAGCCAGAGCTGGCCGTGTTTTAAGCAAGAAGAGAGGACTGTGGCCACACCAGGAAGGTGAGGACGGGGCCTCAGCTGCGAGCGTCACGGGTGTTTAATGCATCTCTGCACTGCAGTCCCCAGCCCTCCCCATGGATGTGGGTTTCATGCTGGGAACCATCACCAAGACATTTGCAGCATCCTTCTTTGCTGCAGCCAAACCCTTCTCTGCACCAAACCCCACAGCAGCTGCTGGGCCGGTACCATGAGGCACTGTCTCCTAGAAAGTGTTCTTCATCCCTTTCCCAGGCTGGAGCTGCTTCCCCAGCCAAATTCAGTGCTGGCAGAGGAGCCTGAGGGCTGCCAGGGTCACTGACACCTCCAGCAGCATCAGAGGTGTGAGTGGGGCAGGTATGCCACTATCAGCCGGGCACCCCAGGGGGGCAAAAAGGGGCAGAAAAGGGGGTTGGGCAGCTGGGGATGCTGAAGGTTTAAGTAAAGGCTCTCCCGGTCTCTGCAGCTGAGCTTGGGCTCCTTTTAGCACCAGGACCCAGTGCTTCCACAGCCCCTCCAGCTGCTCCTGCTTCTGACATTGTGGTCAGGATTTTGGGGGGACTGGGCACACTGTAAAGAGCCAACCTGGCCTTAGTTTGGACCCTCCAAAACGCAGACATCAAGAACTTCCCCAGCACTCTTAAAAGCTTCATCTACCATACACAGTGGGTTTAAAAGGAGCTTAACATAAAATTTGGAGCCACCTTTTCCAGACAGGGGTTTTACAGCATGTGAACAAGGCAGAAACGTTGGGAAGAAGGGATTCTTTTTTCCTTTGTTGTTAATTATTGCAATTCACCTCAAGGATTTTCTAGCTCCAGAGCAAGGGAGGGTGATCTTTAGCAATCCTTCAAAAACAGGGGCACATCTCTGTTTTAGGCCCCTGCAGCTGAGGTCAGTACCACATAGAGAAGGGGACCCTCCTGCAGCTGGGGAGATGCAGGTGTGCCATCCAAAACACATACTGAGCTGCTGGGTGTTGTAGTAACGTGATAATGCCATGAAAAGCATTGATAAAAATATGCCTTATTCTTCCTTTGGTCAGCTCTGTTTAAGCTGGATGCACCAGGTTTACTGAGAGAAGTAACCTGTCAGACACCCGAATAGTGACTGTTTAATTTTCCTAAAGTTAATGGAGAGAGTGCCCGTAATTACACGTGGCCTTCTGTAACTTCTCAGCTTTCGTGATGAAGTAGGAGACAGCATTATGGCACTTACAGCTATTGATTGCTTAAGCTAATGGACTGAGACTGATTGAATCTATTGCCACAGCCAGGGCATTCTGCATTGTGTTTCTTTTATGAACTCAACAGAAGACATCTCTCAGGATGTGGATATGCAGGGTGGAGAGGTGGGTGAACCAGCGAGCACCCAGGTCCAGGCTGCTCTGACCACAGTGCAAGGAGTGGGTCCTTCACCTTGATGTGGCACGGCATCCAAATGTCTTAGAATCATAGAATCATAGAATCATTAAGGTTGGAAGAGACCTCCAAGATCATCGAGTCCAACCGTCAACCCAACAACACCATGCCCACTAAACCATGTCCCTAAGCGCCTCATCTACCCGTCTTTTAAATACTTCCAGGGATGGTGACTCAACCACTTCCCTGGGCAGCCTGGTCCAATGTTTAACTACTCTTTCAGTAAAGAAATTTTTCCTTACATCCAATCTAAACCTCCCCTGGCGCA
>NW_008824309.1:990318-1004684 GCF_000699105.1 Pygoscelis adeliae | reverse complement strand
GGCACCAGCCCCTGAGCCACGTGTTGGTCAGGTGTGTCCTCCTCTTCCGTTCAGTGTCCTTCCCTGCCACTGTAGGGATTGAGGAAAACACTACCTGTGCTCCCGATCCTTCAACCACTCTCCCCAGTGCCCTGAAGTCCCTTTTGATCACTGCAGGACTTCTCTCTGCCACCTCATCGCTGCCAGCCTGTATAACCAACAGCGGGTAGTAGTCCGAAGGCCGCACCAGATCAGGGAGCTTCCTAGCAATGTCTCTGACCCGGGCCATGAGACCAAAGCTGCTATGTTAATCCTTGTCCCACTGGTATACTTCTCATCTGTGGTCTAATGTAGGTTTTTCACGGGACTGTCTTGCTAAATTGCGTTCAAGTGCAAGAGACGGAAAACATAAGCGCAGAAATATATGAGATACAGTAAATGTCTGAGGGGTGCTGAGGGAATGGCAGTAAGAGTTTGTTCATCTAACAGACTTCAGTGCTGGTCTCCCTAGACAGCTTGCCTCCATCAACCCAATGAAGTCTGTCATATGACATATGTTTTTGAGGTAATTTCATGTTGAGCTTCAATTGGGTAGCTAGTGCTGAAGGCCAAGCTCACCAGGTTTACCACTACACCTAAATTTCCTTGTCATTACCAGGATACACCAAATCCAGCCTTCAAATTATTTATTTTTCTTAGGTATTCAGCCCAAATTCAGCTCCTTTTGTACCTCCTGGAGGGCAATGGGAAAGATATAAAGCTGTTGAGTTCTGCCATTTCCCTCAACCCAGGCCAAAGGCTGGCCAGCACCTTGGGCGTCCATGCACTGCCCAGACATCTGGAGCCATAAAAGCCGCTTCGCTTTGCACGGGTGACAGTACAGTCCCCATGGGCCATTCAGGCTTCCGGGAAGAGCTTTGTACTGTGCCACTTCCCTGCTTCAAGAGGAGATGTACAATGAGTGTCACAATTGCTGTGTGTACAATGAGTGTCACACAGCATGTCTGACGGAAACTGCTCATGTCAAGAACCTCTGGGGTTTATTGTGAGATTAGGATTTTGGCTGGTGAAGGCAACAACGCTGAGGCAACCGATTTGACTTGTACAGCCACTGGCTTGGTGATGTGTAATATTTTGATTATGCACCAAGAATGATATAACATCAGCATGGTGCAGAACATATGGATTGAAAACTGCCTGGCTGAATCATTCAAAGTGTAGGTGAAAAAGAAAAGACTTCAAAATAAAAACTACTCCTAATCAGAAAGATTAATTTCCTAGCTCAGAAAAAAATATTAGGGACATGGGACAGCAATTAGACGGTCTACTTGGTGGATGGGCTGCCTGATACCAGGCTGATGGCTCTGAAAATAAGTGTTACACATTTAATAATACTTCTGTAGTGCTACATTTACAAGGGAGAAATCTGCCATGGGCTGGAGCCACAGAGCAGGCAAAAGCAGGTAGCAGGAAAGGGACGGCTGGACAACCTGGTGTTCATGCACACAGCATTGTCCCCGTGCTAAAGGCACAGTTTATTGAGGAAAATAGTTCAGAAATTTTGAAGATATAATTTAATCGGAAAAAAAAAGGAAAAAAAAGCTAAAGTCTAAGTAAGCAGTTACAATATGCGCTCTATATTGGTATCTTGCAAATGTTATGGGTCTTTGTGTATTCTTGACCAGATACAACTTTAATGACTGCCAAGCATAAACACAAAATATCTGTGTTAAAAGCCCCAAATGACTCATGTGTTTCAAAACTCTTTTAGAAATCACCCATTCAAACAACAAAAGTTTCCATCACTTACCTGCCTAATGTTGGCTCGATGCACAAAGATATTTTTTTAGGATTGGAAGTGTGAACAAATCATGCGGTGCAGGAGTGCACCACATGACATATTTAGGGCCATGAAGATTTGCTGCCACCTCTCCCCCATGGTCCAGACCAAGGCTTGTCCACCCAACAGCTCAGCCCCGAATAGGAAGACTCGTGCCCTTCTCCTGCAGCAAGGTCAGCTCCCCTCAATGGCTGACTCCCCATGCGGGCAGTGCTGTGGAGGGTTTCAAGGCCTTAAAATGTTCTCCTGAGGGTCTGCTCACATCTCTGTTTCCTATCCTCATCCCACATTATGTCAGAAGTACATTTATAAAGAACGAGCAATTATTTAATGGACTAACTAGACTGTCCAACAGGTTGTTTAGAAGTGTTTTAATTATCTATATGCAATGACAGTTGGGTCAGTCACATGCTTATAACATCTCTTAGCCATTTAACGAGATGTAAATCAGTTAAACAAAATGCAGTCCCGATACAAACAAGACTGGGGGAACATCCCCAGCATGGCCAAGACCCCCAGGCTCCATCGCCCAACTGTATCTGGGGATGTTTGTGGTGCCAGGGGTATCAGCCTCTGCCTCTCTGCTGCTGCTACTCTAGATGGACATAGCTGTCCCACAGGTCTCACGGCAGCATGCTGAGGATGTCTCAGCCATCCCCAGGCACCTTGAACAGCCCATGACATGTGCGAGGTCACCTTGCAGCCTCCCTCGCCACCTCCCTTGCAGGCTCAGCTGGTGGTTTGGTCACTTGCCCCCCAAGGAGCTGCTGTAGGTCCAAGACACAATTCATGGCCATTTCATCCCAATAGAACAACAAGGACTAACCAGAAACGATCTTTGCAATGTTTTGCTGTTGTCTGCAGGTGGGAAGCGTGGTTGCCCATCAGCAGGGCAATGCTGACCTCTGCTGCCTGAAACCAAAATTATGAAAAACTACCTGCAACAGCACCAGCTTGGCCAGGTGGCTTTGAAGGAGCAGCTGTAACACCGCCCATGTGTTATATCCATGTCACCTAACCTAGGTGAGCACAGGCTGTGTTTGTAACTTCAGCCCCACAAGCCAGATCTTGAGGAGATGCTATAAAAGCTGGCCAGGTTACAAGTTGGGGCCAAACCCTTTCCCGCTGATGATGCTGGGGCCTGGGCTGCCTCCAGCAGCGGGGAGACCCAGGGTTGGTGTCCCCACCGCTGGCAGCTGGTGCTGGTGAGCCCAGCCCAGCCAGCACGGTGCGTAAGTGAGTCTTACAAAAGCCCTGGCGAGGGGGCAAGCAGCCAGCCATCAGGTCAGCCGCTTCCACCAACTTCTTCAACGTTTTGCTCAGCTGGTCGGGAAACAGGTGGAGAGGGTGCCATGGAGCCAGAAGTGGTGTTTCAGCGGCTCAGGAAGAAATTTGGATTTTCATATTTAGAAAAGATTAGCTTGCCAAAATATAATTATGAAAATACAGGTTATTCTTCTTAAGTATGCTTAGGGTCCAGCAATGAATAGCGCTGAAAGAAACACCAGAGGTGTTTTCTAGGCTCTTCCTCAAGGATCAAGCACACTGCTTAATATTTCCGTTAATGACCTTGGCAGAAAATGAAGTGTGTGTTGATACAAATGTGCTGACGACACCAACCCAGGAGACACCTTCAGTATAGAGGAGGACTGGGATATGACACTGAGAGTAACGGACATCTTTGAGAGCTGAAAATACAATTTGGGACGGCGCAAGGTGACAAGCACGGAACTGCTCCGCTGCAGCAGGAGATGGGTCTATGGTGCCACAATAATACACCAGGTGAAAAAGGCAAGTGCAATCCTAAGATACATCAATCAGTAGATGTACTTTCCATGGAGACAGGGAAGCGATGTAGTCATTTTGGAGTTATTTGGAGTCTGCAGTTTAACCGACCTGGGTTACAGAGTTTGCTGCCCCCAGCACTGTGTGAGTGTGCAGGGCCACATCACCTCCAGAAACCATTCCCGAAGCATTTCCACGAGGTTTCCCCACTCGAGTTATTCCTACTGCAGTCGTGCAGGTCTCCCCTGAGCTCATTACGACAGATGCAGTGTACAGGCTTGAGTCCATTATATCTGTGCTGCTCCCTGTACTCTGCTGGTTTTACACAATTTGCTGAATGTGCAGTGCCCAGCCTGACTGCCAGCTCTTTTGTAAGGCAAAAAGTTAACGGAAACAGCTCGCTCCTTTCCTTGCAAGGAAAATGGAGAGCAGCTCTGCAGCCTCCCAGGCACCCACCTCCCCCGGGGACCTGGAGATCCATCCTGCATCCCTCAGCTACAGACACTTTTGCCGGTTAGAGAATAAGGGAGTAAGATGGGGTAGATGTTTCTGGATTCAGATCCACCAAATTTGGCAACTCTTGGAGGAGGAAGAGAGAAGCAAAAGGTTCAGGGGAGGTAAAACTGGAGTGATTGCATTACAAACCGATTACAATCCTGCTGAGCTCTCTTCTGTGTCCAACACACGCTGATTACAGCTGCAATGAGAACCACTGAGGGCTTTTTGCTAGAAAAACTCTTTGCATTCAAATACAACACAGAAAACTTTCAACTTGCTACGAGCTGGTGTACAGGCGATACAGAAGAGGAGCAAGGCACATGTTGTTCCTGAGCAGGCAGCACGTAGATGGAAAGCTCATGTGTTAATGTAACACCCTGGGGAGGTTTTGCCATCACTTGTTGTCTTCTGGTATCTGCATAAGGTATTTTATTACTGCTGCTAATCTGCAGCTGGGCAAACAGAGACACAGAGGAGTCAAGTGACCAACTCGTCTAGGGAAAAGGAAGAGTCAGAGGCTCAACAAATGGTTGCCGACTCCTCGGCACACGGACAAACCCAACAGCACTCCACCCCGAGCGAGTTCTGGCTGAAGGGTACACCACGTCACCCTCTGCCGCTCCTAATCAGAGGGAGAATTATGTGTGTTTGTGGTCAAGGTGGTCTATCCTGGGACATGTATTTCTTAGTCATTGTCACAAGGGCTAATTTATCTTTAGTAATTAGTTTCTGTGCCTTGGAGCAGTGTAGCGCAAATAAGCATTTAACATTGATCTATTGCAGCACTTCCCTGGGTAAATAGATGGCTCTGGTGTTGGCTGACGCTGATGCATCTGTGTCTTTTATGATCAGAGGAATCACTCAAGCATCAGCTCAGCCACAAGCCAAAAAGCATGTCTAAGCTTTTAAAACCAAGCTTGGGGAACATGTCTTCTCTGATCTGCTTGTGGTCTGGAAGACAACAGCAGTATTTTCCTCCTCCTGCTTTGAGGCACGAGCCCAAAGTGTTCCCGAGGGGGAGATCATATCAAAGAGAAACACAGAAGCTTGAAGACTAGGGCCAGCAGAAATGTCCTTTGCTTTTTTTGAACCTCAGAATTGCTTAGGTTCAGGTTTTACAGCTACTACACAGCTTGCATGGCCAGCTTAGGAGCATAGTCTGCCCTAATTAACCTATTGCCAGTTTTCAAGCAATTACATGTGATTATATGTGTTTTCTTTTTAGATGCAAGAATGTAACGTCACAAGTCTAGGAGGAAGGATCTGTAATAAATCTGTCAAGTCAGGAGTACAGCAGTGGGACCACAGACCGAAAAACATGATCCAGGAACCCAGAGCCCTGATAGCCTGACCTCGGTTGTGGGGCTGGCTTTGGTGCAAAGACTGGAGGAAACTTTAAGTGAAGAGGTTGAAATGGAAAACCGGGTGTAATGCACCACGGGGTCCTCGGGCATGGCACAGGTCATGTTGGATGAGCTCTTCTTTGGGAATATTATTTACCTATATACTTAGACTGAAAAAATGACACCGTTCTAATCTTTAAATAAGGATTGGATAAGGTGGCACATGGGGCATAATTATTTCAACAGGAGAGCCATCCAGAGATGACGAAGTGAGTGAGGAAATGGCTAAAAGGGAGAGGCTAGATGGTGTTTTGAAAAGGCAACTGTCAGACCAAAGAAAATTTACTGTGGAATGTCTATGGACTAATCACAGATAGTAATTTCATTGAAAGTCTTAGCAAAAATGACAGAAACATGGAATTTGTTGGTGACAAAAAGCTGGGGGCTAACACCAGTACCAACAGGGATAGGGATGCTGTAAAAAAAACCCAAAACCAAACCAAACAGCTGATTTTGAAGGCTTTGGTAATAGAATCCACCAGCAATTCTTTGCAGTGGCAGCAATGGCCCCTAACAGGAGCACCCGCTCTAACCCGAACTCATCGATGGAATGGCCAGGGAAAGAAAGATGCAGGTATGCTGTTTTACCCCCAGCATACAGAACAGATGCAGACATACAATGTCTGGCAAAAATGAGCAAAGGAAATATATTTTCATTAGGAGGAAACTATATTAAGACATTCATTGAAACGAATGGTTGTAATAGTTGCTAACCTACACGGAACAGAAGCAGAAATAATAATTAAAAAAAGCATTATTATACACTAAGTAGGGTGGACTATAAAATACCCATCAATCTAGAAATAAATTATAGACACTAAAATCTGTTAGAGCTAGTATAGTTTTTCACTTAATTAAATGTGTTATTATTACTTGGTAGGGAAGTGTTTTAGTTTGTGGTACCTAATTATTTCTTTGAAAAAGTTGCATGTTCATCTTTATAACTGTGAAATTAAAAACAGGCCGTAAAGTCTCACTTTGATTGAGAGACTCTTCCAGAATATGGAAAGAAATATTAATTCAGTGCCCATCACCTGGATACACTGGCCTGGATACACTCGCTCTTCCACAACCGTATTTAACAAAGTGCAATTTAAAAACTATTCCTTCCTGCCGCAGGGGCTGAGAACTATTGGCTGCTTGCGGTGCTCAAAAATGATCCGAATTCTTCATCTGAGGCATGAAACTGGGCTGCATGAATTCAAAGTGGCTAATTTTATCATGACCCCAAAAATGTGTAGCAGTTGGAAAGTAATTTCTCCCCAGCTATTAGGTCCATTGTGCTCATTAAATATCTTTTCTTTTGCTGGTTAGATTGGAGATGGAGAAGACTCATAGTTGCTCTTCATGATCACATTACCAAATCATTTTATAGCAGTGGACAAGTTGCAGTGGCCAACATTTAAAATTTTGGGTACTTCAGCCCTAATTTTGAGGCACATTTTCTTTTTCCAAGGCTGCAAAAATATTCACCAGCATCTGTGAAAATGGGATCACTAGTACGAGTTCCTAAAAGAGAAGTAGGAACTAGGTAGCTAATTTTGGGTGCCCTCATCTGGAGGTGCTCTCACACTTTTGGCTACCTAGAACCAGTTCTAACCAACAGTTCAACAGGAGCTCCCAGTTTTATAAAAGAACCAACGCATCATAAATATATGATTTAAAAAAATCTTTTCATCAATCCCTCTGACTCCTCCCCCCCGATTTGTTTTAGTCTGACACCCTCTGCTTCATTTGAACTTTCACGGGGGTTTTTTTCCTCTCTCTGGCACTTTCTTTCTCGGTATCTGAGAAAAGAAGCGCAGGGAAAAGCAGTAAAAAACTGTCATGGTTGGCCTTCCAAGCCTGTGTGGTATAGAGTCACAATTAGACAAAACCAATTGAGGGTGTGGTGAATTGATGAATAAAACATGCTTTGATAAAAGAATCTGCCTAAGTGCGAAGTATCATTATAGCGTAGCTTGGGTGGAAAAACACTTCTTTCCTCAGTTGAAATTTCTCAGAGCCAGTAGAGTGTTTTCAGACTACTATTACTGAAATAACCATCCAGGTGTTCAGCAAAGTAGTTATCCACCTCAAAAATACAGGTTATCAAATAAAACTCCGTTTCCAAGTATTTCAAACATGGAATTTTCTCAGCTGCAAATTCAAAGGGAAGTGGATGCCTAGGAGCCTTATTATCATTTGAGGAGTTATTAAAGAACAGAAATCATCAAGAGAGAGAACGACAGCAGATTGGGTTGAAAAGTACAAACCACTTTTTTTCCTGACAAGTCAAATATCAAAATAAATTCACTTCAGGCACATTCACATCAGTTTTCATCAGCTTTCTTGCAAGACTTTTATTGGCACAAATGATCACAGGAGGCAAACTTCACACTGAAAGTGCTCTACCCATCTCCGAAGGGTAAGTTCATTAGGAAGGATTAATTGGGTGAAGGCATTATCTCCTTCGAGAGGTCTTTTTCATGTTAGCACTTAATAATGTTCACTCTATTCAAGCTAACTCGGGAGTGCAACTTTCCACTGTCGTTCTGAATAGGCAAAACACCACTCTCTCATGTCAACTATTTTTATTTCCATTGTAATGAAACAATCGCCCTCTACTCAATGATCAAAAGAAGATAGATGCCACAGTAGAGGACAGAAAATGAGGTACCAGAGGTTCAAAGGACACATTATATCTGCTGATGTGACCTGCTTTTGCTCAGTGAACTTATCTACGAGCATCTCGACTCAGATGTACAGGGTAGGCTATAGCCTTGTGCAATGCTTTGTGCTGGAGCCCTGCAGTAGCTGAGACCAACTTCTGCCTTTAACAAAGAGCTTTAGTCACTTTTGGGGCATTGTGAAGGCCCTCTGCACATTCATCACTGAATAATAGCCTGCAGGAGAGACGCATGAAATCACATTTTTTATAAGCATCTAAAAGCATTGCCTCCTGTTGAAGTCATCTGACACCATCTCTACTTAGGACAGAAAAGATTTAGAGCATTTGCATTTGTTGTTAAAGGAAAAAGAAAATAAAGTTTCCAACTCTTTAGAAAAGGAAAGGTTCGATGCCAGTGCTGTATTTCTGCTTGTTGTGCAACCGGTCCTATGAAATTCAGAATTTGCTGAGGGTTGGGTCTTACCATTTTTTACATGAATGACATTACAAAGTGCTTGTTTTGTATTTGTCTAAGCATTTCAAGCAGGATGGTTCTCCTGTACTGTGATGGCAGCATCAGCTAAGGTTTTGTAGATATTGTAATTTCCTTCTCTTTCAGATAAGTTTTAACTGACATGTGAAATATTTTAGGAAGAAAATATAGTAGTTTTAAAGAACTCAGGATTTTCTATTGTTATTTATCAGGCTGCATTTTATATGTCTTTGAAGTGATATGATTATAGCAAGAGAAACTTGCCACCTGTAAGGTTTTCTAATTGTTCGTATTCTAAATCGTGGTTTTCTGTGTTTAAGAACTTCCTCCAGATTCTCATTTCTCAAGCTGAAATTTCTCAAGCTTCGTTTCATCCTGACAGTAAATGTCTCTGGAATGCATGAAAATAAAAGGCATAAAGAGAATGGCTTTACACTTAATCTTTTAGCAGAAAAAAAACCCACAGAAATACTTTCAGAACTTCTAATCACATGGCAAAAATCATGAGAAGTAATGGTTACCACTGACGGAAAGGGCTTTTCCTTGTTCTGTGGGAGACTGATGTTGAGTGATTGGGTTATAGAAATCTTTGCAGATGAGGCAAAGGCAAAATTGTTTTTTTTTTTCATCCCAGCTGATGAAGACCGTTCCCTTTGCAAGGTGTCACCAGAAGACCACCATGTGCTTGAAGGGCTGAAAGAAGCCTGAGGTCTGGCAAGTGGCTCCGCTGGCCTGGCTGGAGGGGAGGGGTGGTGCAGGAGCCCTTGCGAGAAGTGACGGTAAGCTGGCAGGTGGAACATTTGAGGACAAGTTGTGTCCCTTGCACAAAAAGGAGGATGTGTGCCCTGCTCCTGCAGGGTTTGCTTTTGTAGATCTTCTTTCCATGCAGCGTTTAAATATTATCTGTTTATCCTTAGGTACACGTTAGCTAAAGGGCGCATTTCCATACGGGACGAAAGCAGAAAGGGCCGAGAGAAGCAGAGGAGCCTCGTGGTCAGAGGGATGACACTTGCAGCACATAGAGGCAGCGGGCGAGGGCAGATCAAAGGTGCTTTGGGGCGGCATCGGGGTTTTGATGCAGAAGTCCTGGGCTGCTGTTATGGGCAGGTATTTCAGAAGGGCCCCCGGGGGAATCGATGCAGAAAGCCTCCTTCGCCTGTGCACCCTGGCAGGATGCTCTCGGGGAGCCTTTCACTTCGCTGACCCATATCCACAGATGAAAGGGGGCTGAAACAAATGTGGTGGGAAAACAGGAGGCAATTCCGAAAGCACAGAAACAGAAAAGCTTACGGGATCAAGCGAGACCTCCCCTGCCTCTCGGAGGGGTTTCCCTCCACCTTTGCACCCCAGCAGGGTCATATGAGCCCCATAGGAGTGATGGGGACTTGCACAGGTGAGAGGTTTCTTGCTGGGTCAATGCACTGAGGACATTTCAGCTGAAGAAAGACATTTCTTTCCAAAGTGCAAAAATGTGAGCAAAAGAAAAACCTTCAGTCTGTTCTGCATTCAATCCCAGTCCACACACACTGCAAGTACTTGAAATGCAATTAATAATGTCAAACCCTTTTACACTTTTAGAGAAGTTATTTATTATTACTATTGTATTGGCATGACACTTATCACCTCAGTAATAAAGCCTCTCACTTACAGTAATGGATCTAGCCTCATGACCTGCCTGAAAGGAAAGGAAGATTTTAAAGATGGAAAATTGGGGCCCAGTGAGATGAAGTGATTATGGCCAGACTGGGGAAGCCCGTGGCAGGGCCCCGTGCAAAATGCAGCTCTCCTGGGAACAGGGACAGCCCTTAATTACAAAAATGAACTTCCCTTTGCGTGCTCAGATATAAATGCTTCTCTGTTGAATAGTCAAGTGAGAAGTTTTTAGCGGCAAGTACTCTGACATGATTTCTAGCCTGATTTTGGAAGCAGAAGATGACAGACCGTTTTGCAGTCGGGGTGTACATGAATGTTGATGGCAGATGGAGAAGTGGAGTGGCACAACAGGAGTCACAGCCAGCCCTGACAAACCTGGCATATGAGCTTTCGAAGGAGGCAGCGATCACCTAGCACAGAGGTGAAGTCCTGCCCAAACCCAGCCCACCAAAAAGCAGCAGCCTGCACCACAATGCTGGTGCTCTGCCTTCAGAGCAACTTAAATCTGATAATAAAATCATGATACCCGCTGGAAAAAGCATTATAAGCAGCCACTGACAGCCAACAGACAACCCACCAGTTCTGCTTTGCCAGCTGTTAACTGTCAGCTGGAAACACACTTGGTGTCACCATGATGACCTCATATGTTTCTCCCCAGGGGACTGAAACGTGTGATGGAAAAACTTTTCCTCCAGCTCTTCCCCTTGCAATGTTAGGGAGCACCTCCTGGCTGGCTCCCGGTGCCCACCTCTCGTCCCCCGGGCTGTCAGCTCTGGGGCTGGTGAGGGCTGTTTCTCCTCCTTGCTGGTTTCCTTCTTCACCCTGCTCTTACTACCTCATGACACCAAGGAGGTGGTGACTCTGTGGTGAAGCCGGTGCCATCCAGTCCATAGCAGCCCTGAAACGAAGAGCAGAGCTGAGCTGTCATGTTTGCGGAGGCCAGATAGTCCTCACATTAGAGGAAAATTTTTTTAAAAAGAGGTATCTTTCACCAAGATAAAAAACGACTGTGGATAGGCACTTGAAATGGATTTATTTGTTGCCCATCTTTGCAAAACGTGTGGAAAGAAATTAATGGGCAAAATTAATGAAGGAAGGCAAGGAGGAGGTATGATTGCCTGGATGCAGCCTCCAGTGCAGGACGTCCCCAACCAACAGGTTGCCAAAAGGCAGGGGAGGATGGGGGAAGAAAAAGAAAGATGTCATAGAAGATTGTCTATTTTCTGTATTCCCTACTTGCCTTCTCTCATATATTCCTACATTTTTCAGGGACCGTTGTGACGCATAAATAAACAAGACTCCAGCACCAGTATAAATGCTAATTATGTTCAAAAGCAATTTGTTGCTGAGTGACGGAATTGGAAGATTTATTTAAATTCCCACCAGAACAAGAATGAATCTGGGGACTGTATTTTCTGGAGGGAGAGACTGCTCCTCTACATGTACAGGGAACTAAAATACAGCTCACCCATAGAGAAGCGAAAGCAAGAAGTTTACTCTCCCATTGACACCTTTACCTGGCTTCGTACTATAGGTTATATTAATGTCCTTAGTTTAAATTTTCAAAAGCATAAGAAATATTAATAAACATTAAGCAGTGGCTCAGGAATAATTTATACAAAGTGCAGTGAAGGTACGCTCTGGCAGTGCTTGTTGTTTTAAGGCATTTGTAATCGGGTGAGATGCTCCTAGTAAAACACCCAGACAAGCGCAGGTCATTTGTTTCGTGTCACCTTAGGCTCTGAAGCAAAAAATCTGCATTAACATTTGGCAGGAATTGCGAGTGAGTCACTACGGAGGTTGGCCAAGACCCTGCATCCCCTGAACACAGGAGGAAAGATTCCCTTAATTTGGCTGCCTTGAGATAAGGCCGTGGAAGGGGGGATGCTCTGCCAGAGAAGGGAGCTGGGAAAGATGAGACCTTGAAGGCAAGCCATAAGAATTAAATAAGCTCAGGAAGGACGTCTAGGCTAAAATTTGTATTTTTGTCATTGTTATTTTTAAGCATGTATAAAAACAAGTCCCGGCACAAGGGGGTAAATTTGGGTAAATAATTTTTAGACTGAAGGTTATTCACAGTTGAGTTGTTTGATTCTCTGGTGTTAATTACTTCTGCTTTGTGTTGGATGATGTGAGTCACAGGGATTTCTTTGCATCCCAAAGTGGATAACCAATATGTCAAACTGGAGAATAACCTGTAGTTGATAGTAAATAATGGAGAAGGTCTGTAAGTTAAATGTATTAAATCTGTAGAATTTTTGTCTGAATTTCCTCAAATACCATCCCCTTTTCCCAAACTACAAATGACATTATCTGCACAAGCACGACAAAACAAAGCCAACATTTATCTATATGAAAACATCTGCAAATCAAGATCTCGTGGACTGTTTGTTCAGCACTGAAAGTATATTAGCCCTTCTTCCAGAAATAATAAAATCAAAACATTTACCCTCTGGATGATCATTTAGGTGTAAAAGCATAAAGTAAAAGCACTCTGAGTTAGGAAAGCATTGCAAAGTGTTCATAAAGCAAGGGGCTCAGTCTTGTCATAGTGAAGTCAATGGCAAAGTGCCCATAGAGTTAAAACCTAAAGAAAACAGCCACTGGAGCAATGAGCTGTAATCTTCCTTAATCCATAATATCAGCTGTTGACAGATACATACAGAGTGATTAATAGGATGCTAAAAAATGTTAACAAAGCAATAGGGACTTAGAGACTGCTCTGGAAATTTCTTTATCACGTTTCTAAATTCACCAGAGGTACCATCATTACAATGTACGACAAAACATATGTTTTCTCTACAAACTTGCTGACAGGTCTAACCAAAAGTGTCATCAGACTATCGGGAAGTGACTAGTGGAAATGAAGCTCCTGTTCTGCTCTTCCCTGTTCTTTCTCAGACATGAGAAGAAAAGTCCCGCTGGGATCCGGCCATCTCACATGTTCTACAAACCCTCTTCAGACCTGAGATGTTTCCAGTTGTAGCTTGTGCTTTTCAAACAATTATCTTGGAGGGATTTTTTTTTTTTTTTAACAAGAAATTAAAAGAGAATGGGGGATGGCGAACACATTTCCTGCATTTTGCAACAGCTGCTGCTTTAGCTAAAACTAGCGGCATTAAATAACACGGTGCAGGAGGGCTGGCCCACAACATCCTCTGGGTGTCCAGGCTGCAGCCCCAGGTCCCATGCCAGGCTGATCACATGAACATATTTGTATTAGAGGGATAAGCTGTCAGTTTATTTCTTTTTCTGTTTTAGGACTGATTGCAAGGCACATTTGCATTGATAAGGGTGTTCTTAGAGATAGGAAGGGACTTAATACCAGTGGCAGAAGGAGATCTTTGTTTTCTTTGTGATTTCTGAAGGGGTGTGTATCTAAATTTTGGCACTTCCCAACAGAATTGGGCTGGCTGACGAATGAAGCAGAAGCAGGGGGAGCCGGTGTTATTAGGGGTGTCTGTCCAGACCCCAGGGTGCTCACCTACAGCCAGGAGTTTGGGTAACCGCCCCTGGGTGAGAAGGAGCCAGAAGGAGCCGACCCAAGATGGCTGTCTCTCCCCAGCCAGCCTGGAGCTACTCTCCTAGGACAGGACAAGTGCATTCATGGCCCTGCCACTGTGTTTACTAGTACCACCCTGTCCTGGTTTCGGCTGGGACAGAGTCAATTTTCTTCCTAGTAGCTGGCATAGTGCTGCGTTTTGGATTTAGGATGAGAATAACGTGATAACACACTGATGTTTTAGTTGTTGCATGGGACGTCATACTCAGTGTATAAGCTAGGGGGAGTTGGCCGGGGGGCAGCGATTGCTGCTCAGAGACTGACTGGGCATCGGTCAGCGGGTGGTGAGCAACTGCATCATGCATCACTTGCTTTGCATATTCTTCTATTATTATTATTATCATTATCATTATTATTATTATTATTATTACTACCATTTTACTTTCTCTTATTTCAATTATTAAACTGTTCTTATCTCAATCCACGAGTTTTCTCACTTCTACTCTTTCGATTCTCTCCCCCATCCCACCAGGGTGGGGGCAGTGAGCAAGTGGCTGGGTGGG
>NW_008824309.1:971199-987325 GCF_000699105.1 Pygoscelis adeliae | reverse complement strand
ACTCAACCCTATCGTCACCATCATTAAGCTCTAGACAATCAAAACACTTCCTAACGTACAGGGCCACCCCACTGCCTCTCCTTCCTTGCCTGTCCCTTCTGAGGATTTTATAGCCATCCATTGCAGCACTCCAGTTGTGCGAGTCATCCTACCACCAGTACACAGAGGTACAACCAGCAGCTTCAGGGAGATTTGTCTGGCCTTTGCTGCCTTCTCTGCTGGATACAGAGCATGTGGAGATAGTTCATGTTTTGGGTCATTAGGACTAAATCCATCAAAAGACAAAAGACATTTCATGTCGAGCTCAGTTACTCCTGTCCTTCCCATCATAAAGGTTTTTGAGAAAGGTCAGTCCCTCAGGAAACCCAAATTCTGTGCCTAGCAAGGACTATCTGACAATATTTCTGATGAAGCAGTTCTGAACCACGCATGCTTTCAGGGCAGCTGGAAGACTATTTTCTGGGCATAAGCATGCCCTTGGTTTTCCCGGGATTTCCTAAGTACAACCTTGTGGGAACTGCTCTGCCACATCTAGATCCTGCCTCAGGTTTCTTCACCCAAGAGACCTCCACAACTAGCACCCCAAATCTGAATACAGATTTTCTACATCCTTGATATAAGCCTTAACAGATTTCTGTGGGCAAATATTGAAGGGGGAAAAAAAAATGTTCAGCTTCTGTATTTTTGTGTTTTGCTCCCTGATTGAGGCTAGTTTTAATCTTTTTGATACATGCTCCAGTATTTTACCGAGCTTGCCATTTCATGGGATTATTCAGAAATAAACTGTTGGATTTTCCAGTTCCTATGCTACCTTCAGTCCCCTGGTAATATTCATGGGTAGAGAAGCCTTAACATTCATTACAAAGGCAAACCAGTCAGCCCCCAAGACTGAATACAGGCCCAGTAAAAAACAAATTATCTTTCCTTGATACCATAAAGAGCTGCTTTCTGTAATACACAGGAGGCTGTAATACACAATCAGAGCAACGCCATGCCATTGAAACGGGCATATTACTAACTTGAAATAAGGATAAAACCTGCAACTGCTCCATTTAAAAATAATGCCGTTTGGGGTTTGTAGGCATTACTTCTACTCCAGAGTACACACGGCAGCTTACTACACGGTTATCCACAAAAGCATTTGTTTCGGGCTGGAACAAGCTGTCACGCTGACGGAGCAGCACGGATCCCTCGGCGAGCCACGGACCTGCTCCTTGCTAACTGCAGCGCTGGGAACTGCCATGAAACTCATTGCTGAGTAGGGCTCATCTTGGACTGAGGTCAGCAAGGTTAATTCGGCTCAAAGCTAAAGCAGAAGCGACCTCACGCTCCTGACATCCCCTTCCTTATGTTTTCCTCCCCCGGTCAGCGGCAACGCCTGGTTAACGGGTCTGCAGACCCGTGCTTGAGAGATGACTAAGCTGCAGCACTTCAGCCATCAAGTGGGGAAAAAAAAAACAACCCAAGAGCAAATTTTCTGCAGCCCTTGTTGGCACCCGTGCTGTGCAGTCATGACTTCTTTTATAAGCTGGAGCCCAGCACCAAGAACGTGACTCTGCGGTAGAAAAAAGCGTGGTCCTCAACAGCTGGAATCGGGCTGTGATGACCCAGCAAAGAAAGCTGAGCTGGGCCAGTGCTCCATTCCCCTGTCCGGCTACTTGACGCTGCTTCTTCAGCTCAGCATCTCAAGCGTTTTGGGAAGCGGATCTAATCCGCTGGCTGTTGCAGCCCTCTCGTGGCCACACAGACCCAACCGCGCTCCTGCACGCCGGCTGCTGGGAAAGCGCAGACCAAAATGCTGCGTGGGAGGACAGCATATTTTAAAAAGCACAACAAATAGTTATTAAATAGCATATTCATCCAAGAATAAATGCATAAATAAAAGGAACAGACACTTAGGATAGTATTTGTTCCAGGTGTACAAGCAGAGTCCTTGTTAAATTACTTGCTTTTCAAGAATCAAAAGGAAAATTACAGATAAAGCATTAAGCAGTCGCATTTTTAATGGGGCGCCCTGTTTCATCTCCCTAGGCTGCCACTAAACAGTCTGCTTTGAAGTGTGCCTTTTGAGCATTTGCGCATTGATTTACAATGGTGTGGGTAAATTTTGTGCTCACAAGTTTTGCTGAGTATCTGCTTACTGGAAACATGTCTATCTGCTCAGGAAACTCCAAGGAGGGCTGAAAACCTCTTGGGTTGGGGAAGATCTGGGGGAGCCTGGGCTGTTCCAAATTTCTGCGAAGACTAACAGGTAGATGATTCTTTGGAGCTTGAAAAGCAAGCCTGGTTTTTGGTACATTTTGTTTTTATTTTTAATCTACTAGGGAGAGACAGAGACATCACTAACACTTGGAAATAAACCATGGGAATTAACAGTGGAAGGAGGACATTGATGGGAGCAGTGCTGAGAGCCCATCGAAGAGCCCAGCCGTACACTCCCTGCCCGGTGCTGTCAGTGAGCACAATCAAAGGAGATACCTATTGAATAAAGAGTAAAATGGATCAAAACAAAAAGCCTGTGCATAGGTATGGGGTACTCTGGAGGAGGTTGTCCAGTTTTGACTGATGTTTCTTAGGCTGGCAGCAATAGTACTTACAGACCAGAGAGCTGCAGTCCTGCCAGAGGGATGATGTTACGCTATCATTTTCCCACTGCTTTCCTCTTTTTTTCCTTACAGTAGTTTCAGAGGAAACATCTGCAGGAGAAATGGCTGCATTTCAAAAAGAGATGAAAAAACCCAAACCAAAACTAAAAAAAAACAACCAAAAAACCAAAGCACAAAGTGGAGCCGTGACGACTGTGTGAGCTGACATTACCTTTTAAGACGGGAGCGCTGCTACCTCTGGCAGTAACGGCATCCAGGCAGATAGATGGGGGCAGGGGGCGTAGGTTTCGCGGGATCAGCAGGACTCTGGGTGACAATGACATCTACTATTTTGCAAGCCAATGTGCCAGCCCATGTGTTCGTGATGCTGGAACAAGCCTTTTGATCAATACCAGGCATCAATAAGGCAGCAGTATCCGAGCCCCTTCAGATACACATGGGCACGTGTTTTCCAGCTTAAGCACAGAAAAATCGGTTTATAGAGGTGGGCTCTGTGCCTGCAGCTATTTTCCATCTGAGCTGGTGCTTCTTGCCTTGAGAGCTATTTGCAAGGAGGCCGGCAGGACTGCAGGCTACTTTGCCCCCATGTGCCCAGCCCAAGGTCTGCACAGCACCATGGTCCTAAATGCAGCACCAGATCCCACTGGTGTCCCGTGCAGGGTCTCCCTTTCCAGCTGGCTGCCCTAGCAGCACCTTCTTTAGCCCTCTGAATAACTCAGGACCCTGTGGAAGTAGTCCTAACTTACCTGTATTAATACCTTAACCACATACATTATATTTAAGTAACATAGGTGCTGCTTTGCTGTGCTGCAGTAACGCTGCTTTGAGTGAGCCAAGATGCCTCCAAAGGCTGTGGCACAAGGACGAGTTGCATCTCACGCCCAGCTCTTCCATGGCCTCAGGCTCGTCTTTCTCACTTACAGGAAACTTTATGCTTCCATAAAACTGTATTTTGCATTTTTTTTTTATTTTTAACTACCTAACCTCTTTGCTTTTCATTTTCTGAAGCCCACACGTACAGAACAAGATGTGACTTTTTTCGTTTAAGATTGCTTTTATTTTATATAGAGAAAAACAGTAGTAAGAAAGTAACAAAATTAGTATCTGCCTGAAAGAGCACAGGGCAAGTATCATCCTGGGATCCAAAAAATTCTCCAAACAAAAAGGCCGATAAATTTTTAAGACATGTCTATATTGCGAGACGCTGAGATGCTTGAGGCAGTAAATACCTATGCTGATAAAACCATGTGAAATAGCCTAGTGCAGAGCAACTTACAGCTCAGGTCTGGGTGCAGTGAGGTGCATTACTTGGGTGCAAAGCAGCAGGGACACCTTGCTGTTTTTTCCCTGGTGCAGCTGTAAGCAGTGGGTCTGTATGGAGCCAGCACAGGGGCTGCAGCCGGGAGCACCTGGTCATATAGACACGTCTTTAGGTATGTAAACATGCTGGCTACATAGAAAAGTGGAAATTCCAGTGTCAAAAGCACAGACAGGATGCATACCATTAAAAAAAAAAGTCCATGTAGGCTTTTAGTGAGATGGAGCTCTTTCCTTTCAGGAAAACATTCTCCTAGGGCTGGACTAAATAGTCAGGCTCCATTGACATCATCGGGACAAAGAGCTCATCCCCAGTGTTGCAGTGTCCACTGACCCTGGCTGGGAACGGGAGACTGCGGATGAGCCCCACTTTCTTGCCTTCTTGCCTGCAAGTGGCCTTCTTTCTATGCTATGCCCTTCTGCAACCGCATCGCCCCTATACCCCTCCTAACTTGTCTTCGGCAGTTGGTCCGGACTCTAGGATTCAACCACAATCATACTCAAGGTGTTTCTGAAAATGACCCTCCCGTCCTTTTTGCTGCTGCACTCGGGCTGGCAGAGAGCCTCCTGCAGCCGCCGCCGCAGCCCCGGGGGGGCCGTGCCCAGGAAGTTTTTTGTCCCCGTCATGAAATCCATCATGCAGGCTCCAACCGGGTCCCCCTCGATAAAGCACTCAGTGATATCCCAGCCCGATGGGAACTCATAAACGCGGTACTCAACACCCAGTCTCTTCAAAACATCTGTGATGCCGTTGGAGGTGATGTAGTGGCCACTGTCGGTGGAAGGCAAGCAGTGTCTGTACTTCTTCCATAAGCTGGCCCATCCGCTGCTGTCTGCCAGAGCAGGAGGGAAGGTTACTTTTGCAAAGCCAAGGCAGTCAAACATCAGCTAATGCAACTACTAAATGAGTTTGAAATGATCCCTCGCTGCTGGCACAGACTTTGCCAGGAGCAGTTAGAAGAGGTTTCCCCTTACTTGGGTCCACTTATAAATGTCTGTGCCTGGAGAGGAGTAAAACTGCGATCTCCATCAGCCCTCCTTCCAAAACTCTCCTGTTTAAAGGAAACTCTGAGGAGATGGTCTCCGGCACTGGATTTTTCCGGAAGGAGGAGTACACACAGATATATCAGTGCACTGAGCCAGCACATGCATGCTACCTATTAACTGTCCCTTTGATACAATAGTGCAGATGTTTTTATACCTTGAACCTCAATTTTAAGTATACATCAAAGTATACATACCTGAAAAGCCAGTCCCAGCTAGCAAGGGAAACAGCCTACCAGCAATGCTAAAGGGAGTTTTAATGGCAAACGTGGGGAAGTGTGCTTTATCCACTGCACCACAAGTTGGGGATCTGTGAATGGCACACTGGAAAAAAAACACTCCATTTTTTTAATAAGTGCCATGATGTTTTAAGTGCCTCTTTTTCCTCTTGGCAGCTCCTGTTGTCCTGCTGGGGTCTGGGTCATCGCTGTGTGGAGGGGAGCGCCCCAAAGATGGGTACTCCCAGAGCTCAGGTTGTACAGTGCTCATTTCACCATGAAGAGGGATTGACCCTCATTCATTAATAGCCACACTTCTCTCTAGCCAGTAATTTCACAGCAGAAGGTCTCTGCGAGTTAGAGAGCAATTCAACTACTTCATAAGTAGGGAAGCAAGAGCACGAAGGCTATGCCTATGCAGTCCCATCAGACATTGGGGTCCAAGAGGCTAAGCCCAAGATTGCTTGTTCCCTATGAAATACAGCATTTGTTTTATTTAATTAATAAGCACTACTAAAATCCCGAGATGAATATTTGTGGTTCTCATGCTTCAAAGCTCTTCAAAACACCAGCAAAGAAACAAAAAATAAAAGGCCCCTCTTACCTGATAAAATTATGATCAAGAGTTTACCATGATGGTCGAGGCAGCTGTGGAAAAACTTGATAGTATTGGGAATATCCTCCACACGGTACAGCATCTAGGAGTGACAGAGTTACACACAGCCGTTATTCCTCCTCCACAGTGCAATGGCCCTTCAAAGTCTTAAACCCTTTCTCTATAGAGCTGTTTTAAATTACTTCCCAGTTGCTTCCCAGCCTGTCCTAACTCAGCACGCACGTTTAGGGATGCCCCACAGGACTGAGCATCACCAGCTCTCCACCGGCACCAACAGCCTGGGGTCAGACCCGGGGACCCTCTGCTCAGCCTCGGCCACCAGCCAGACGCTGACCTTCTCATCGCTGCCCTTCAAGCCCAGTGCAGTTTTGTGGTTGGAAATTACGTGCAGAGGCTGTCTCCTGGTTTCTGTGGCTGGTCCTTATCACCAGGGGCGTTTCTTGGCCGTGTCTGGGCCATGGGCTGGTTGGATCTCTTCCAGAGATCAAGGAATTTGCACTGGGACAAAGCAGGGCTCATTTCAAAGGCTGCCCTCAGGTCTTGTAACTTAGCCCTTGACCCATCCACCAAAACTCTGAAACACTTTTCAGGTGTGAAATCAGCTCTTATTAAATTAAAACAAAATGAAATAAAAGAAAAATTAAATGAAACCACTAAAGTGAGAGAATAACAGATTTTTCACAAAATATAATTGGTACATACAACATCAGTGTCATCAGTATCAGAGAAACAGCAGAATAATTTCTGACCCAAAACCTGACACAGGTGTTCACTCACTAACCTTTCCCTCAGTGCCATCCAAACTGCTCCGATTAAGCAAAAAAATTCTAGCTTTTTGCAGCAGCAAAGCATAATTGTTGGCTTCCATGTGACGCATGATGGTCTGAGACTCGTCCCGTTTTATTACCCACCATACACAGTTAAACCAGTACAAACAAGGGACCAAAACCAAGGTGGACAGGGAATGAGGTTTGGTGTTTGTAGAGCTGCTGCAGATGTAGTTGCTCATGGGAGAACTGTGCTCAGCTCTGCTCCCCCTAACTTGAGGCATACAGCAGAAATTAAGGGAGTAGTTAAAGCTAATGAAAGCAATACTCCATTACCTGGATCATATGGATGAAGTCGAATTTCTTATGTGCACCTTTCTCTTTCACCTGTTGTTCATATTCCAAGGAAGTGAGCTGGTGCCAAATAAAAGAGACATTCTGCAGGTCTGGAGCTTGATTCACCAACTCTGTTTTAAAAAAGCAGAAGAAAAACATGAATTTCACAAAACAGCAGAAAAACTTATCATTCAAATCGACAGTCCTCGCTATACCCCAGGCAGCAGCTATAGCCTTACCTTTGTAAGCTGCCACATGCTGTGGGTTGGGCTCTATGATTTCGTTGTCAACAAAGACCCCTGGGTGTGCAGCCTGCAGTATCCTGATCATTTTCAAATCCTGCTCGCCTAGTCAATAAACACAAATTCATTACTTTAAAAAGTACGTAAATGAGATGAAAGGATGCCGGTGCACTTGCCACCTCTGCTGCCAGGAAATCCCCCAAGCAGAATTGAGGCACTTTCTACTTTGCAGCTTGCATGGTGGCATCTAACCCATAGTCTTACCGCGATGTCTTACTGCTTGAGGGAACATATAGTTACAGATAAGGCTAAGAACAAGGAAGAGATAAGCAACAGCACAGAAACCTGCTATTGGAAATACTCTGGGTCATGGGACAGACAGGTCAAAATAGTCAAAGATCAATGTTTAATAAAACAACCGAGAAGCATTAGTTTTCAACAAAAATGTAACGTTTGAATGGGGGCATGGAGGGAGTCGGCTCAGGTGTGCAATTTCAGCGTGGCACGTGGTGGTCCATGCCTTTGGCACTGCCCTGGGGAGGTGATGGATGTTCTGCCGCTGGTGTGACATGGCTTGGAGACCTGGGGAACTGCATGGCAAGAGGAAAGACCCATTGATATGCAGTACTCTGGGTCTTCCCTCTTTGGGGCCCGACCACGTGGTCTCAGCTCTGGGCATCTACTAACTAGTTGTTATCTTGGAGTTGCAAATAGAGAGTCATATATTGGCGTGTAGGTGCCCTGCAAATTTAGCTATTGGTGCTCCTCTGTTGTTGTCTGAGCTCTGGAGGAGCAAGCAGCAGTCTGTCCTTCTGTGCTAGGAAGTTCCCAGCCTCTTTCAAGGTGATGCAGGTCACCCTTGTTTCTTTCAGAAAGGCCACGATACCCCAAGTGTACAAAGTCCACCTGGTTCATCTGGGACTATGGAAATAAACAGCAGAGGCAACAACCTTGAGTGAACCTTTGCAAGAATCCTGTCTGTAGCTGATGGCGGGCCCTAAAAATAGTCCTGCCCTTGCAAATGTCACACAGAGAGGGCTTGATATGAGATACTGCATCTTCCCTAGGCTTTCAGCTGATGTGCCATCTATGAGAAAAGTCGTCATCTTTGGCAGGTGTTGCAGTAAATAGAATTCAAGGAGGAAAATATCAGCCATTCTAGCACTACAGGGACATTCAAAGAAGGACGAGTCTTTTGAAATTGGAGAAAAAATACCCAAGACCCCTGAGGAATGCACTGGCAGCGGTGCAGGGCTGGACAAAGGCAGAAGGAAAGAGGCTGCGGCTCCCTCCGTTGAAGGTGGGTGCGTGGACCAATATTGTTGACACTGGCAATCAAGGCAGATCCCTACGGCAAGCAGCTGAATCACTTTAGACAGTCCTAAATGCCAGTTAGTAGGTGCCGTGGGGTGGGAAACACCAGCAATTAGAGGTGTTGATGTGGGCTCCCGGCAGGCTCAGGGCAGGCAGGAGGCAGAGCATCGCTGCTCCGTGCCTTGGAGCCACTGATGGTGGCAAATGGGTGTATCAACAGCAAATGGGTATTTTATAAGTTGTTTGAGGTTTTTTTCACTCCATCTCTGTAAAACGTCCAAACCCAGTCTTTGCAAGAGCAGGTAATAACGTCCTCAACTGGGGTGCCTGCAAAAACAAGCGGTAAAATGCAATGCTTCAGAGCAGGAATTTCTCTGCTCCAGCTTGCCCTGCCGGCAACAACCCTTCAGCATTAACTGAATGTTTCAGCGAGGCTGAAACAGGAGTGAAAGCCCTCTGCGAACCGCAGCCCGCGCTGGCACTAACTGGGAGGTTACAGACGAGATAGTTAAACCCGCCATGGGACAACATGGGGTGAATGAGAAAATGTGATCTGGACCAACCAGCAGTCTTTTAGGATGTGGAGTCGGTCACTAATCCCCATTAATATTTTTGTCAACTAAACTAATTCCGGGGGCTCTGTGAAATCAGAGTCCAAGCCTGGAAAGGTCAGGGATCAGATATAACCTTTTGCTCGATGCCATCCTAGCTCACTCCTCTGCCCGGCTGCAGAAGTTCAGCTCTTACAGCCGTGAGCAAGCTGAGGGGGTGCAAGTCTGGGAGGGGCAGCTACCCAGGAAACCCAGGAAATTTTAGGGTTTTTATTTTTCCATTAAAACATCTTCTGAAGAGGAAATAAGAAAAAATGAGGACGGTGTAAAAAGTTCATTTTTCCCTTGTGTTTTCTTGGAGTCAGAATTTTGGTTTTGTATTACTTAATGAAAATAGAGTGTAATTGAGAACTGAATGATTTCTTCCTGCTTGCTTTCTCATATGTTCCAACATATTCCCAATTGGGGAAAACAATTCAATGCTATTTTCCTCTTACTCAGGAAAACAAGCAAAAAAAAGTGAGAAAAATACTTTCATTTGAAAATATTAGCACTTAAAATTCAGCTGAAAATACTTTTAAAAGCAAAAGCAAACTCTGACAAATCAAACTGCCACTTCTTTTCTCTACTTTCTATTTTCTCCCAGTTTCCCTAGGAGCGAAGCTGGATGTTTCACCGCTTTTTTTTTTTTTTTTTAAACACAAATGCATGTAGAACAGCTTTAAAACTTTTTTTCCAAAACATGGGTTTCTGTCTGGAGAGAAATATCATTAGTTGTTAAACCCTACTTATCACCAGATAAAAACATCGTAGTAACAAAGAAACACGTCTTGAAAAAGCTGATGAGGCCCCCTGTCAATGGTTGTGGCCAGCTGGTTTTGCACCACCCGGAGCAGAGCATTGCCCAGCTTTGGCCTCTGGGATCCCTAAAAGCAAAGCAAAATGAGAGATCCCTTCAGGTGGGATATTCGAAGACAGGACTTTGCGTGGAACGAACCTCTCAGATGTCTCTAATTCTCCCTGACGAGGTTTGAAAATGCTCTCATTCCTAACCCAGAGCAGGACTCCTTGCTTTGAGACATATAAAGTCAGGTGAGAGTCATCAAGAGGCAGAGACTAAACAAAAATCATCACACTCATCTCACTTCTTGGACAAATTTGAGCAGCAGCATTTTATAAGGGAGATGGGGGAGGAAGAGAGGGAGCATTGGTCTCGTCCCGGCTCCACACCCCGTTTTGCTGTTCTCTGCTTCACTGAGAAATACTGTTATTAACGCCTGAGTAGTTATCCCCATTGCTCAAAATTTCAGTATCACTTTCCGCTAACCACAGGGACCCCCTGACCCCCAGTATCAGTGGTGCTGCTAAGCTCCTTACCTGTGCCACTTCCAACTCCCAGAACATTTATAGTCGATTTTCCGTTGCCGAGACTGAAACGATAAGTACACATTACTCCACCACACTATGTCACACAACTTCATGTTTTAATTCCAATATCTTGGATGCCACATTGGCCCGGAAATTTAACTGAGTTTTGCCACGTGAATTGGGATAGAAATTCGAGCATCCCTTTGGAGCCCAGCTATAATCAACTGCGTGGCGGGAGCCAGCCCTGTATTAGCAAGCTCATATTTCACAGTACAGTAGGCAGCAGGATATAGTGTTTCTCTTCCTCTGCCAGAGAGTTTTCTTCAAGCTGTGGCTGGCACCATGTAAAAAGGCCTCAGGGAACCCCAGGGCGAAGGGTTTTCTTCAGGGGTAGCGGGGCTGTGCCTGGCTGGGATGGGCACCGCTCCCCAGCCGGGGCTGCAGGGGCAAGGTGAGATGGGGCAAAACCTCTGCACCCTCAGGAGACAAGTTTGGTTTTCCCATATTGGATATAAATGCCCAGAAAAAATAAAAAAACAGGCTATCCAGATGACTGGAAATCCTCTCTTTTCAATATTCGTCTTGGTTTGAAATTGGGAGGAAAGGTCAAAACCTTCAATAATTTTTACCTTAGAAAAATTACTTCTGAGAAGATCAAAAAAACCCCACCCAACCTTGTGGTTCCTAGCAGAATATTTAATAACAGCCTGGCTTAAGGATGAGGAGCCCGGGCTCGAGGCACCTCGCTGCTGTGACATGCTTTATGGCCTTATTCTGCTCTCGGGCATGGACTGTGCAGAGGGATTGATTTTCCCATACACAATCTCAGGAGACACCACAGCAATGATTCAACAAGAGGGGAGAGTGTAGTAAATCCTGCAGGGTGTGAGCTAGTCAAGGAGCCTTAGCCCTAATGAGGGTCAAGACCCTTTGACAGACCCACAATCAACATCATAAGAAGCCACAATGTTTTGCATCATTTCAAATTCACGTAAGTAAATATTTCAATTAAAATTTCCCAATACAAAATATTTTTTAATTATTATTTTATTGCTAATTTTTTATATATATCTGATCTGGAGAATAAAAATTTGCCTGCCTAAATTTTTTTCTCAATAGAGAATACAGTTTCCATAACATCCAAAAATTACGCAAACTTGAAAGATCTTTCTTGTGGTTTGGATCTAGGCTGCTCTAAAACTTATCTGCAGTCATCCAGGCTTAGTATATTACATCAATACTTCACAAAACTGATTATCATTTGGTACTTAAGCAATGCAAATCGACTTAGGATAGAAATAAGGAGGTCTTAGGGGATTGAGAAAATCAAGAATTAGTCACTAGAAGAGAATTAGAGATGTGTTTCTGTTTGGACTGATGCATGATGAAGTCCCAAAAGCAGGGAGAGAGCACAAGAGAGCTTTCTTTTGAAAAAAACCAAACAACGAAAAATACTTTAATCCTTGGAAAGTCAGCTAATGAAAAGAGATGGACGTGAAAATGAGGTCTTGATTCTTTCCTTAACATAAGCTGAGAGGCAGCACAGTGTATTAATTGAAATAGCATGTATTCTGGAGTCATTAAACAGAATATCCTCAAGACTGCTATTAAGGGACTTAAAATCAAAAAGCATTAAAAGTTAATTCATGCCCCAGAAAATCCTTAAACATGTTTGCTGACCCTTGTATGCAGGTTGCCCTCCCAAGATAACAGATGGTTTTCCCACTTCGGTGGAAGCACTCCTTACCCAGCCATGATGTTGGGCATTTCTTCCTTGTTGAACTCGTCCATGCACTGGTGCTCTGTTGAATGATCCAAAAACGACTTAAAGGCTTCTACATACTCCTCAGCCGTGAGACTTCTCATGGAAGGGATCACATATAGCTCTTGAGAAATAAATACAAATTGTGTGTTAGTGGCTTCAAGGCAAGTGAAGGATCAAAGCACTTACCTCATGGAAGAAACCCAACCCAACCCAACAGAAGCCAGAGAGTCAGGAAGACGGTAGGGAGAACGCACGGCCCAGGAGCCGTCCAAGCAGGTGGGCTCATGCAAACACTTTCCAACCTGTTCACACTCAGGGTTTGAAAATTATTCTTAGATGCCCTTTGACATCAGCATATTTGTTAAGTGCCTCATTATTACAGGTCTCCCTGAGGAAAACATCCCCATAATTTCCTGAAGATGCTTAGATAGATATGGGGTACTCGGTTTGCAGAAAGGGAAGTAACTGGAGTGTTTTTCTGGAAGGCCCAAGGCAAGAAGGTGAAGGGAATTGCACAGCGGGTCCAAACCTGGAGGGGCCGTCGCTCTCGCACATGCTGGACGGTGTAACTGAAATCGTCAACTGTTGGCACATGTGCTATTAGGGGTGATACAACACAAAAACCGCCACCTGCAGCTGAAGCAAAAATAGTCAACCCCATGCACCTCATTTCTGACTCTTGCCAGCATGGGACTGCAATGCACTGCTGGAGAGGTGAATTCCCTGCTGGGAACTGCAGCTCGTGGCCAGGAAGGCCACTGATAGCAAAAGCACTTCATCTGAACAGGCTCATGCTCAAATGTGGGTGGCTGAGACCAAGATTTCTAGCTCTGAACCAACACCCAGGGCTACTCAAGGGTTTGCAAGCAATCATTGCAAAAACTCGCTTTCCTGCTGTCTCATCCTAATGACAGCGCTGCTGCCAGGGCACAAGCTCTGGCCAACTGCTTGGGTCTGAGGAGCAACGATAAGACTTGAGGCTCACGAGAAGATGCCATGCAGCTGAGTACTGGTTCTGGGGTCTATCTCAGACAGAGGGCTGCAGTAGGAAGGCAGTCGTAGTGCCAGCCTCAACATGTGACATCAGCATTGGAAAAGTAGCATTCAATAGGAAAAAAATCAGCTTTTCCTCCTAAGCGAAATGAGGATGAAGGACAGGACTCAGCAAACATCTTCATCCTCATCTTTGCCTTTCAAGGAACTGCTTATTTATCATTTGCTTTTAGTTGCCACTAGTAAGAAAACTATGTGTGTCTCGTACAGGACTGTGTAATCTTAAATTGAATGCCTGTGCTGTTTCCAAAACCACACGTCATTGGCAGCTGTGTTTCTGGTAGGTACGTATGGAGACCCTATGTCCAGCCCTATTGGAGGTAAAGGTATCAACATCTATCCTCAACACTTTGAACTATACCCTAACATAAACCTGAAATCACCTGAATTGCAGTCAGTTTAGCATCCTGTTTCTTTTTTTTTCAAACAATCTCTAACTCCAAAAGAAATAAAACATGTTTGTAGTGTTAGCAAGCTGAGTGGGCATTTTACTTTAATCTCCTTTTTTTTTTCTCCCAAATACCTGAATTATCGTGTGGAGCTGTCAGAATCTCTGCTTCAAAGTTCATGCTGGGGAACCTATTCCTGTAAGGAAAGTATAGCACTTCAGTTATTTGAAGAACCTGTACACTTTCTTGAAGCTGCACTGCAAATGCAGAACAAGAGGAAGACGCTCCAGGACAACTTTTCCTTGCCTGATAATCAATGCTATTTGTTCTCTTTTACTAGACTAAAGAAAGTCAAAACTTCTTGGTTAGCTGATCACCCGTAAGTATCAGCAATGGACTGGCCACCTGCACCAGTGCTTGTCTGAGATTCGTTGTGGAAGCTTTTCCTCCCTCTGAAGAATCTTTAACCAGTCAATACGGTGGAATGCATTAGACTAGTTGATATTACACACTCTGTGAAACCTTTAATCATGGAGTAGAAGAAATAGCAGTGAAATTAAGAAAAGGCTATAGTGAGCTCCAGCATCTGAACTGCTAAAAGATCTGCTTGGCCCAATGTTTCTGGGACCTTTTTGCTTTGCTTTTTCTTTAAGTTCAGTTTTTCCTGGCTGCAAATATTACATTGGGTAACTTGTAGAAGGCACAGGACTCCAAGGGCAAAAGTCAATGCGCTCATTTGACCATAACTTGTTTGCATTCAGTCATATGTTTTCATTCTTAGCTTGTGGGTTTTTGTGAAGATTTCCAGCAATGAAGTCACATCTTCATTTTCCTTTGACAATGCGCTTCATCTATGAAATATGCATGAGGTGCCACTAGCAAAAGGAAGGGATGAAATTAAATTGGAGCAAGGACCTCGCTTCTGCAAAGAAAGTGTTGGGATGAGGCTACCTATGCAAAGGGGAATAGTCATCTTCTGGGTAACCACATTTCAATATCGAGATGCACAGAAAGACTTAGGGGTGATATTCCTATATAACCTGAGTTTAGACACGTTGCTACTCCCAAAGCTTTGCCATTAGAAAATGCTTCATGACAAGCAGCCTGCAAAAGCAGTAAGCAGCCCTCGAGTCCCCTCTGCCAGGGAGAAAACTCCTGCGTGAATAAGAAACAAGCCAGGAGGTGGAAAAGAAAAAAGGGAGTCTTGTAATAGGGCTTTGAGATACAATATGTAATGACTGTGCTAGCAGGTAGCAAGGAAGTGGCCACATGTGCACATAGCACACTGCTTTGGTTGATGAAGGCAAGGAAAGACTAAGGTGAACCAGAAGTCTCGGAGACGCTGGGGCAATGCCAGAGTCCTGCAGGAACAGTTGATTTCATCTGAGTTCACGGCAAAAGTCACATGCCTGGCTCCCAAGAGGTACATTAAAGGTCTTGGTTCCACCACCTTGACCTCATCGCCCTCCCAGAAAGGAACACACAGAAGTTCAGCAGTAACAAGCCTGAACTCAGTCCCCTCCCTAAGCTCCAGTTTGGCTGCAGGCCAGTCCCTCCAATTTCCACTCAACCCTCTGACCTCTTTTATCTCTGCCTGTCAAAACAGGGGACTAGTTTGTCCTCTCAGCTGGCTGAACTGAGCACGATGGTTTTCAGAATAAATCTCCCACTACAATGCCAGGGGGTAGCGTGGCTTCTCCTGCGCAGAGAAGCTCTCGGGGTCCGGGCACATGAACTCCATTTCTGACCGGTCAAATGTTTCCAGCCATCCCAGGAGACCTGCCAGGTGATCTGGACAGACTGCAGCACAAGTATTCACCAGGACGGGTGATGCCAAGTTAACTCTTCTACCGAGACTTTTGCCATTTCTCCCCAAGCAGGGTTTCTAAGATTGATTAACATTTGTTGCTGGGAAGGTGAAATAGACTTAATTATTGCTGGGAACAAATGAACTTCCTCTAAAACCTGGCTTAAATTCTAGGCTGGATCTGAAAATTGAGTGCAATAGTTTGGGCGGTGCTGCCCATCCCAGGACCCCGATACCCAACAGCAGGACCGAAGCAGTGACTGCCAGGGAGTGGGATGCTCGTGGGCACGGCTCGTCCTGCCGCGGCTCCTGACTAAGTCAGAGCTGGCCGTTAGCAAGGCTAAACCTCTTCCCTTCCGTGAACTGAGCAGGTTGCATTATGGACTGCAGGTGCAGGGCACAGAAGGAATTCACCGGGTCACTTTAAGTGACACAGCACCTTTAAGTTGAAAAAGTCATTAAATTCAAGAGGTTTCTAGCAACACAAATTGCAAGGACATCTTCATAACTCATAATTTCATCACACCTAAACTTGGGCTGCTAAGGGGCTAAAGGTCTCCTCACAAAGGCTAGTTTAGCCCCCATCCCTCCCAGGACATGGGCACATCTGCTTTTACTCCCACCTTACGCACATCCACCCATGACCCAGGGACAGCAGGGGCTGGCTCTGCCACCCAGCCGGACGGTGGGGAAACGCGCACCCTCACTCCTTTCCAAAACCCACGTACCTCTT
>NW_008824309.1:965177-966840 GCF_000699105.1 Pygoscelis adeliae | reverse complement strand
GAAGGGGAAACCCGAGCCCGGCGGGGAAGGAGCGAGGGGCCGGGGCAGGCGATGCGCAAGGCCTGACGTCTGCAGGGCTGAGCTCATCAGGCAGGAGCTGCGCTGTTTTCAAGGGGAGGACAAAAAAAAAAAAGGGACAGATTCAGACTTCAAAATCTTTAAAACCTGAGTGGAAATGGCTGAAGGGTGTCAGCCGGTGCCAGGCAGACCCAGGGGCCATTTCCATTTGCTTTTTAATTTGCTTTGAACCCTGCCTCTCCTTCGTGCTCGCTGCCCCGGGTGGGAGGAGGTGCTTTCCCGCATCCTTGCCGTGCTGCTGCCTGATGGACGGACATGTTGGGGATGCCCTGGGAGATCCCTGCTTTCTCTGGAGACAAGAGGGGCTCGCTGGCTGCCCAGAGACCTAAGCAAGTGATTTTTCCATCTCTGATTCAGGGGAAATGGGGCATAACGGCAGGACCCACCAGTGGGCACCGCAGCCCTGCGGGCAGCCTGGCACCCCCCCGTCCCTGCCCCGTGAAGGGGCTAGGGGGGACGGGCAGCTGGGGCGGGGGGCAGCAAGCCCAGCCTGCTCCTGCTTTGCTTGCTAAACCACAGGAATTAGACAGCAAGGAAATATTTTTGGGGGAGAGCTGCCCGAGCCAGAGGTGGCTGGAGGTCACCCAGGATGGGACGGCACGGCTGGGGGGGCAGTGGGCGCTATTACAAATACAGAAAACCCTGGGTGCTCCCTGCACTCAGCTTCAGCCTTTTCTCCTACCAGCATCCACAAGACTGATGTTCCTTTTGACTAAAATCTAATAACACAAATGTAAAAAAGAAAGGATTTAGAGACTTTATATTTCCAAGTGAGGTCTGGTGGTGGAAAGCACAGCGGTAGGATCCTCTCCACTCCCTTTCCCTGAAGGCAATGGGCAGAACAGATTTAGCAGATGACAAATAAAACCTCCTCCCTTGCTGAGATCCCTCTCCCAAAACACCGCCTGCCCCGCACGGCTCACCTAGGCCAGGGATCACGCTCTCAGGTGAGGATGCTTCACCACCAAGGGACCTGTCTTGGTTTATGCTAGATTCGGCTTCCAAATGGATTTAAGTTATACCTCCACCCCAAGGCGGGTCCGCAGCAACATGTTAAGCTAGACACGGCCACATCGCTGCTCTTAACCAAAATATTCAAATCAAAGTGAGGAAAGACCAGAAGCTCTAAAATGCAGATTTGGCTCCTGGTGCTGCTTGACCACTCGGGTGGTGATTTTATATTTCCATCCCTAAATATTTCCAGCAGAGACACCAGCCCCCAGACACCAACAGTGCACCAGCGGACAGCGGATTGTGTTTCTCAGCCAAGCCCCACACGCTGCAGCCGCAGCTCCCTCGTGTCCCCCAGCCATCTCCACCTTGTCCCAGCTAAGCCACACCGCCCGCTCTGGCCCAGGCGCCCCTCCACCCCACCATGCCACCAACAGGGATCGGCATCCCACGGGCCGCGGCAGAAAGCCGTACCTCCCCGGAGCAACGGGAGCTGTAGAGAAACCTCCAGCATCCAGGAGCTGCACAGCCCTTGGAAACCTCTTTGTACATCCACTGGGGACTGATACCCCTCCCTGGCCCCCCTGTGTGTGTCCTCCCCCCCCCCCCGGCCCCCCACAACCGCCGCACGCGC
>NW_008824309.1:961139-965061 GCF_000699105.1 Pygoscelis adeliae | reverse complement strand
CGGCAGGGTGGCTTTGGAGGATGTACCCTCTGCAAGCTGTGCTCTAGGTTGTTCCAGCAAGCTCGTGACTAAATCCGCGCTAAACTGTGTTTTTCGTACAACTTGGGGTTTTTTGATCTCCGAGGCGAGATGATGGCTAAAGCTAGAGTCAGGCTGCAGTGCGAGAAAAACAAAGCAACAGTGTTTTTCCCCACCTGCTGCGGCTGCGGTGGTCAGTTTGGGGCTGATCCTGCAGAAATAGGTCATTTGCTTTTCCCGGGGGCGAGCCTGCCCAGGGCTGGTATCGCCCATAGCGCCAAGCCCCCTCGATGCCCCGGCTCCATCAGCCCACCACAACAAGCCTTGGATCTGCGCCTCCAGGCAGGAAAGTCTGAGTATTTGGAAATCAAATTCCAATGAATTTATCTTCTAAACAGTGATCAGCATTTAGGCTGATGAATGTCAGGAAGGCCCTAGGCATTTTTACAGGGTTCTTCATAGTATTACCAGTTCATGTTTTGTAAACCTCCCCGCTCCACCTAGAACAACTGATTAAGGTCCATGTAATGTAACTTTGATTTTCTTGTGAGCAGAGCTCTTTTCTTCTGCAGCAGCGTTTCTTTTTTTAATGAAAGTCTTTTCATCAATTAGTTAGTTATTTTTCATTTCCTAGACGAAACTTCTGAGGTATAACTGGCAGTTTCTGTATTCTACAAAGTGAAATATTTGGTGCAAACGTGTTATTCTGCATTAGGCAAGTTCTGGTAGAGAGGAAGATAACCAGTAATTTTGTAGCACCCATTTTCCTGACAGTTAAAGACAAGATTTCTCATTAAAGGAAGAAATTTTGTTTTGCATTAATCCTGTTAAATATTTAACAGTTCCTGGGCAGCAGTAGATCTTGGAGTTCAAGCAACAGTATTTGTTTTTATATGTGTATACAGTTTTTTTTCCTATAGGAAAAAGAATATGACTTCTGATAAGTACTGAAAAAGATGACATCGGAGAAGCAGAACCTGTCCCCCCCCCGGGGGCAACAGCACTTGCTGCTGCTGGGCCCAGCCGCTCCAGCCACGTTTCGATTCAACCTCCCAAAAACACGAAGCACCTAGATCTGGAGATCAATTTTTTTTTTTTAACACAGCCCTTCCTGCCTTTTCATTAAAGCCTGCCTGCCGGTGCAGTTCTTCCAGACCTTTTCAAACCACCCTTTTCAAACTGTTTTACTAGAGGTCATATCTCATGTAGTTGTAATTATAGAGCTAAGGCAAGGGCAGAGGGAGAGGCCAACGTGACCACCTTCAGAAAAGGCTCTTTGATTGAAGGTGAAGACCAGCTTTTGCTCTACAGACCATAAAGCGTTCAAAAAAAAAATACCTCTGAGAGCAAAGACAGGTATGGTAAAGAGTGCCTTTTACCGCTCAAGAGCTCACGAGTCTTCAGCCAGGAAAATACTCTCAGAATTTAACTTTCCCTGGCTGGATGGGAGCACAGCATCGGCAGGATTAAACACATCTGACAGGTACAGTGCTCCAAAATCAGGGCATTTGCAAACGCCGCTGTATGGAAATGTGGAGGATTGCCAGCGAAAGAGGTTTTGTCCCTAGCTCGAAGTCAGCAGTGCAAATAGTAAGGCTGTGGGGACCGATCCTTGAGAAGTTTTGCTGGTTCAAGAGGATGGACTAAGGAGGACAGGAGGTTTTGGTACGAAATGAGGTTGTGATAAGGGACCCTCACATGCAGCACCACAGCCCTCATAGGGCTGGGATGGCTGAGGAGTGGGTTGTGTCCGGGGGAGCTCAGCACCGTGGGAGCTTTGCTTTATGTTAAGGTTTCTCAGCAGTGCTGGTGTGCTAGATCGATGTTCCTGTGTTTCAGCGGGGCTCACTAACCAGCCCGTAACTGGGAGCAAGTAAGTCTGCAGGGGCAGGAGTTACAGCTGGGCAGTTTGGATTAATCACAGCACGTTGCAAGGTGATGCAAACTGCTGGCAGACCCAGACATCCATGGGTGCTGAGCTCCCATAAGGGCCACAGAGACCTCAGAGAGCAGATAACACAAAAATAGCATTGAATTATTAATGTTACCGATTACATTTCAATTGCACCTGAAACAACGGATCAGAATTGAAATTCTGTTTACTTACCTCCTCTTAAAGCAAGGCTGAGCCCAGCCGTTACAGCACGCGTGACACTGCACCACCTCCGAAGGGAAGAGGCCTGAACAGTCCGAGCACCTAAAGTACCCCAAGAGAAGCCGCTCTGCCAGACAAAAGTCTGTTACAAAAATGGAATACTTCTTTTTATGCCATTGATGGAAATAAGATGACAAGTCACCCTTTTCTGCGTAAACAGAGAGAGCAAACAGTGGGAGAGCGGGTACAAGTCCAATGGGGGATGCTCACCTTTCACTGAAGCTTTGGCTGATCTTCAGTGAATTTTTCTGGCGTGTCCTGCTCTTAAAAAGAATATCCTTAGCTAAATTAACATTTCTTTGAAAGCTGGGTTAACGTTTCCTTTCCGTTCGCTGTACGTTCTGCCATCTCTCAAACCCTGGTATTTCTACCAGGCAGCAAACATGCCCGTTGGTCCCCCGGCGCCTGGCAGCCGGTCCCTTTGGAGCCCAGCAGCTCTCGGCTGCTGCAGCGGCTCCGGCCACAAAGTGAGCAGAGGAAGAAAACCACTTTGAAAGCCTGAAAACTTACTGAGGAATATTTATAAAATATTGAATCCGAAGAAATACATCCAAATCGAGCAGCTTTGACTCAGCCCAGCATTTCTGATGCAAGTTTAGCAACGTGCTTGTCTATCATTTAGCAGTAACGGGTAGAGGAGAAAATGTCCAAATGAAAGGGACTACAGATTTATTTTACCAAAAGCCACTAGATGGTGATGCAAGGACACTTTTCTGCTCTTTCTCTTACGCTTGGATCCCCATTTAGTTGTGCTTGCGCTGGCCTTTCCCGCTAACATGGGCTGTTGTTGTCATTGCTTTTTCTTTTTAGGAGCTGACAGAGGTCGTTTGGAACCTTGTCACTCGCTGACTTTTCATCCTGTACGAACCAGGCCTTAGGCAACGTTTACAATGTGATTATTGCCTGCCGAATATTATTCTCTGCATCAAGACTTGGCACGGGGAAGGGTGAAGTATTTGGCTTTCAGTTTGCGGATTAGCCTTCTTTTATAGAGGAAAAGGACTTTATATTGAACACAGTGGGGAAAAAAAAGGTATTCAGCAAACTGGTAATCTCTGAAAATGTCTGTACTTTGGAACAGTTACTGTAGAAAAAAGCCAGGAGATTTTCCTCAGGCTCAATAGTCAAATCTCTGGGCAATTTTTTTTCTCCTCCTTTGAAATCCGTATTTCTCCTATGAATAAGAGATAAAATCAGAAAGATTGGTTTGGCAGAGGTGTAGGCAGGACCAGCCCTGCTCTCTAGGGCAGAGGCACTCCGTAGAGGTATACCGTGAGCACATACGGGCTGCGGGAGTCCATGCAATGCGTAAGCAATGCTGTGGGGGGTAAGGAGTGGGGAGGGCTCCAGCTATACAGTGATTTTCAGCTCTGACCTCCGTTCACCTTGGGCTTCTGCGGTGAGCACCCACTCTTACTATTTTATCTTAAGTGTCAGGATATTTGTTGCTTTTATTAATTCCCAGCTCCTGGAGTCAGGTGAATGTGAAAACACTCTCCTCGCAAATTTTTAACAGTAAAATCCCAGTTTCTGGGGTATGCTGGGGTACCCAAAATGCACTCCAGGGTTCAAAACACAGAAGATGCTTTGAAAGAAGTCCAAAAATGGGTTCATTTAAAAGCAATTTCATGAAAGCTTTCAGTGGTTGGTGGGGAAGGGGGAGAGGGAGTCAGGGTGTCTTGGGGAGTGTCGTGGTTTAACCTCAGTCGGCAGCTAAGCACCACACAGCCGCTCGCTCGCTCCCCTCCA
>NW_008824309.1:958575-961083 GCF_000699105.1 Pygoscelis adeliae | reverse complement strand
CATGGAAAACTAGAAAGTCCTTGGCCAGTGTAAGCATTACCTAGCAACAACTAAAACATCGGTGTGTTATCAACTTTGTTCTCATCCTAAATCCAAATCACAGCACTGTACCAGCTACTAGGAAGGAAATTAACTCTATCCCTGCTGAAACCAGGACAGGGAGTCTGAGAAAAAAGGCTTTGGTAAATACCCTGAAAGCAAAATAATCTTATATCGTAGTGATAAATTCAGAAAACTGGGAGAACCATTCAAATATTTTAGTGATGAAATGTCTTTCCCACTCAATACGCTTAAAGCATGGAGCTAATGCTATCAGTTCATAACAACCCATGTTTTAAGGATTGGGGGCAGAGGCAGGGGGACTGTTTTGTGTTTCAAATTACAGCTCCATGAATTGCTAAACATTGATTGTTATGTTTCACCTAAAATAAACAGAAGCGCAATTGCTTTTGCTGGGCGAGAGGGTGGAAGGGTTGCAGGGGCGAGGGCTGAAGGGGCACTGGGACGGCAGCGGTGCCCGTTTCCCTGCTCTCTCTGGCTGTCGGACACTGCAGGCAGCTGCCTTGAGCCCGTCCTTCAGGTGCTGCCCGCGGTTCCTGCCCGCAGTGTTCCCAGCAGCTCGAGCAGGGACTGCAGACTCTATTTTTCTTCTATTTTTTTTTCCCCCCACTGCTTAGTAGTCTCCTCATGGTGACAACAAAATGTCTGTTTTCCAGGAAACTGTTTGAGCTTTATGGATTAGCCACAGTAGGCACTTGCAGACCTCCATAAAGCACATTGACACGCTCTCTGGTGTATTACTAACTCTACTGAAAAATTGATCAAAACTGATAGAGTTACAGGGCCCTGAGTCCCTTTACAATCTGCCGTTGCGCTTCTCGGCTCTTACAGAGGCAGCAAAGCCAAACCCAGTGAAAACTCTTGCCTGGAAAATACACCTTCATCCTGCCCTTGGCTTTGCACCAGGGCAAGAGCCGCGCACCCAAAGTGGATGATGTGCAGGATGCGCCCCCACCCCCAACTGCTGCTGGTCCTCTTGGGGCCAAGCTCCCCCTGGCACCTGCAGGTATCCCCGAAATGCAGCAGGGAGTGCCTGCAGGGTCCTGCCCTGCCACAGGGACACTGGCTGCAACATGCTCGGGCTGGCATGTCCTCGCCCCGATGTGGGCATGGCTTTGGATGCCTCTTGCACCCTCACTGCAGCCGTGCATCCCCCATCCCATCTGCTCCAGCAGCAGCTCTTAGGAGAGACTGCTTGAATTACAGGAATATTCAACAAACTCGTTAAATGTGGGCATAGGTTTGCTGGAGAAGATATGAGGCTGTGCAGTAGAGGAGCTGCTGGTCTACTGCAAGACCTCAGCGGAATCTTTCTTCTTTTCCTCTCTCCCTCCCAACAGCCCTTCCTTCTGCTCACTGAGATTATCAGTCCCTTGGAGCAGAGTCCATGCTTTGTGAGGTATTTGTGCTTTATTTCATCCCAAGATCTCCTAATCTTTGGGAAGGCAGCTGGGTACCGGGTGAGTAGTCTCTCCCCAAGCATCCCCTAGTGCCCCAGTCCTACAGAAACGCCTCCTACTTCTGTTTATTATTTACAGTTTGATTTTTGCTGCAATCCCAAGTGAAGACTGAATCGCAAAGCCAATACCTGATTCAAAGACTTTCCAAATGAGGGGTCAGGTGGGATACAAAGGATATTAAGATAATCGACAAGGGATCAGAAGTGGATGAGATAATGGAGGCGATAAGGCACTCGCTTCCAGTCCTAAATGTGCAACCAGAGCCAAAATGCTCTTCACCACACGTTAAGCTGTGCCCACTCTCGTATGAGGCAGCAGCACCGTGCTCGCTGTCAAATTCAGTTCAATAAAGCTGATCGATAAACACACGCAGATGAATGCAATGACATGATATGCACGCAGGGGAAGAAGCGCTGCCATGGAAAGGCATTGCTCGCACAAGTCTCTTAGCGCTGCCTTCGAATCACACACTGCCAACGGGAAAAGGACAGCGAGGGAGATCTCGGCTTTTCAGCTCTTCGGAGTCATGATACAGCTTATAGCCTCCAACAACGTTATTTAAACATGGCTTTGAAATTATGTTAAAATATTATTATCATATGGTTTTATTAGACAAAAAATGTACAGTAATGACTAGTTTCAATATAGCGAGCAAGTAGAGTTAATTTTAAAATTTTGTATGTGCATGTGGAAAGATATACAGGGTATTCAAGACAAAAAAGTGATTATTTTACTGCAGACATCGGGCACAGGCAACCTTCTATCACCTTGAAAAATGCTGGAAGCTTTCCAATTTGCAAGCTGTGTGCTATTGTAACACCTCAACGGTTCATTTATTTTTACCTGAATATACACAAAAATAAAAGGATCTTCTAGGAGCTCTTTGCACCCCTGCCATTCCCTCCAGCTATGAACAATTTCTGCTGGGCTCCTCACAGAGTCCTGCACCCCAGCCGGATCCAGCTGGGGTCGACACCCCTTAATGCAG
>NW_008824309.1:942655-958285 GCF_000699105.1 Pygoscelis adeliae | reverse complement strand
CCGCCCAGAGTCCTGCCCCCCGGCCGGATCCAGCTGGGGTCGACACCCCGTAATGCAGCGCAGAGCAGAGCCGCCCCTGCAACCCCCGTCCCACCCTCGTGGGGTGACCCTGGCCAATGGAGGGGTGTGTGATCAGCCCCAGCAACCCTTGGAGGCAGCCCCAATTACCTGCATAGGTAAAAACGTGCAGCACGAACTCTGGGCAACACTAAGGTACTTAATATCCTTTCAGACAATGATGCTATTTAAGTCATCGTTACAGCAGCTGTGACTATTATTGTAGGTAAGTCCTGCATGGCCACCCAGGTGATGACAGGCCCTGATGGCCCCGGCTCCCTCCCTCTGTCCTTGCTCTCCCATGTGGCCACACAATCTCATTTCCTTTCCCCCCACCAGATTTTAACTACTTACCCCAGAAAGGGTCAGATCACGGAGTCCGGGCAGGTGTGAGGAGTCACGAAAGGACCAGCACCAAACACCTCAGCAAGCTCAATGCGGCCAGACCATAACTGCTTCAAAAATCCTAGGAAAGAAAAAGCAAACGAAGCAGCTCCAGTGTAACCTGGCCATCTCTTCTTGCTCTGTGGCTCACGCCATCGGGTTCGTCTTTGCACAGCCCATGCTGCAGATCTCATGTTTGCCCCCGTGTAGTGGCCATGTGCTTTAAAATGAATGTCCCTGATCACTTCCACTCATGTATTGCCTAAGGAGAGTATCCTAAATATGAATAACATTGCCGAGGCTGCTGAAGGTACCTCCTGCAGTTTAATGCTCTTCGAAGAGTGCTGGAGGGAAGCGGCTTGGTTGGCTCTGGCACCTTCCCGCCTGCAGGATTTAACATGATTCCCGAGCTCTTAGCAGACCTAACCCAGACCTATGGTTTTCATATTCTTTCCTTCCCCTCCTTAAATAATACATACATGACTGAGCTTTCCCAAAGCAGTGAAGCTGCTTTTGATCTCAATTACTGGTATCAGCTATAGGGAGAAAATTAAAATTCAGGATTTGTTGTTACCAACACTTTAATTATTCAGTGTTATCAAGTTGTCACCAGGCCGTTAATTATTTTTCAGTTTATACCTAATTTTCCACACTATCATTGCTTTAGTGATGTTAAGGTAGATCTGCAACTGTAATAAAAAACGTCCAAGTCCTTAATGATGCTGGGGATTGGAAATGACAATGTTAATAAAATTCACTTGTCTCCCGTACCACCAGCCATCATCAATATAGTGTTCATCTGCAGTTGGCATGCTATTTAATTATGCTCTTTTGGTACCAATAAACACTTAATAATATATTCAAAATGAGTAAACAGGTTATAACTGTCTGTGATTCTGCATCTGCTTAAAGATTGGGCACAAGACCGTAAAATCTCACTGCCAAGGCCTCTCAGCAGTGGACTTTTTGCATTTCGGACAACGGCGTGATGCTGGGAAAGTTGTTTATATACAGGGTACATGTACCCAAGACACTGGTAGTATTCTGGACATGAGGCAGAGGCTTCACAGGTGATTAGCACCAATTATGCAGCTAGTTACCGTTGTTTACAGAGATCCTTTGTTTTAACACACCAGGCAATTTCGACTCAGCAAAACCTTATGCAAAGAAGGAAACCTTGGTTACAATGAGGAACCTGGTGCAGAAACACTCACAAACCTCTCTAGACCCAGCAAAAAGGCAATTTGCCAAGTTTCTTGCCAAGTCCAGGGCAGGAAAAGGTAGGATTATTTTACCTGCAGGGTAGGATTACTCTACCTGCTGCCTATCCCCATCACTGTAGGAGTCCCTGAGAAGCTCTTCCCACTGCTGTGCGCTCAATAACCCAGCATCTCCGAGGGCAGATATGAAAGAGCTACTATCGCCTCTTTTCCCCCAGAAGGCTGTCTCCCATGCGCAGGCGATGTTTCATGGACGCTTGAGGCAGCTCTACCCCAGACCAATGGCCAAATGTCACTTAGCACCCGTCCCCGGCTGCCCTTCACCCCAGCCAGGCCCACAGCCCCAGCTGATGTACGTGCCCAGGAGGACCACAGGCATCCCCAGGCTGTGCGCGGAGGTCCCACCGACGTTGTGCGGGTTGAATGCTCTGAATACCAGCTGGGTTGAGGTTTTCATGCCTTTCCTTTTGATACTGCTCATGCTAACAACACACCGGGGAAAGAAGTCTAGCAGAAGACCTTCTGAAACTGCCAGCAGTGTCACCAGCCAGGAGTGAGCAGGGACTGTTAGCACTGGATGGAGGTGTCAGGGGTGAGAGGTGCTGGGAACGAAACCGGGCTGGAAAGGCAGAGAAAGGTCTTGGGGAGAGCTGCTGGTGCTGTACGTGGGGAGGGGCCCCTGCAGTCAGCTTCGGGGGAGGAGAGGCCTGCCCCTGCTCACAGGGAGGGGAAATGGCCAGATTCAGCTAATCAACGTGATGAGGAGGGCCAGCAAACAGAAGCAGAAGAGGCACACAAAGCACGACCCCCGCTGTTCCGGGTATTGCCCAGGAGCAAAAGCAACCAGCAGCAGCTCACCAGGACATGGGGGTGGGGGTCACCATTTCCTTTACATGTGATCTTAAAGCCCTTCGGCATATCTCATTACTTTCTGTCTTGGAAGATTGCTTGGAATTACTCGGAAGACCCTCCAAGCCCCGAAGCCCTTCTCAGCTGCTCGGCAGGCCCCTGGGGCTCTCCCCTGCCACCGCGTCCTCGCTGTCCTCTTGGGCCGCTTCCAACAATTAGGACCTGGAAATGTCATCCTGGAAATTTCATTTCTTTGCAACAGAAAAACGGGCAAAGCCCACTCGTTAACGTACATAATCCTGGTCTTGCTGCCGATGAACAGCAAAATAAGGAACTTGTGTCTCACCCTGCTCTGTTTTACGCTGTGTTCGAGCACTCTGAAGCTAAAACACAGGGAGAAAAGCCTTGAGCAGGCCAGCTTCCCTAGGCTGGGGTCTTCCAGCCACGGCCGTAATTTGCTTTTACGACTGGTGGGTAGGTGTGTGTAAGGCTTACAGGTGCCTGCCCGCTGCGTGCCAGCTGCTGCTCAAATTCACCGTTTGGCATGAGTTTCTTTCTTAGTGTCTAATGACACTTCTTGCCCAGAATTAATTAGGGGGTGTACACAATAACCTTTGTAACCAGCACCTCCATTTCTAGCCTGCAGCACCTTTTGCAAACAAATTTTACCTGTTTGAGATTTAAATTTTTGTTAAGTCATTAGTGCTGATCTTCCAGAGATGGGGAAGCAAAGGTTGCTAACACACTACCCAAGTGCTCAAGATCGTTGCATATTTTATACCGTCCCTCTCTCTGCTAATTGACTTAATGCCACACACAGCTGGGAGCATATTTGCATCCCTGAAAGGACCGCGGCACTCCGAAGACGTGCTTTTTCACGTCCCAGTCTGACAGCTTAACTCACAACTGGCTCCCCCCAAAAAATAACCACGCCGCACAGATGTGGATGATTAGTGCCTGAACCAGAACTAACTTCTCAGAAAATTGTAGTTATTGCAGGACAAATTGTGTCTGCTATGGCAGAAGCCAGAATAATTGCTCGGGGGAGCACGGGGCTTATCCAGCAGTTAATTCATTATTTGTACCTGCTCAGAGCCAGGATAGAAACAGCAGGCAAGGCAGCAGAAAACAAGGTACAAACTCCAGTATCTCAGGATCAATTTGTTCAGATGAAGGCTTATTGCCATCATGGCAAGGTTGCAAAACACCTCTATGAGCACTTACGGGTGGGAAAATAAGAGGAGGGAGCTGTTTTACTACTGTCCTTTAGTTCTGTGATAAGCTCTACAGACCTGAATGCCATTAATGTTGCGTTTTGGGATTTGCAATGCCTTCATATGCACCCCCAAGTCAGAGTCTAGAGGGGAAACGCATCCCAAGTTCAGAGGGCAGATCCTGTCTTTGCAGCGGTGCCGGGATAAGGCAACCAGCACCCACCAGTGGCAGCTGTGGCTGGTCTCTCCACGTGTCAAGCCTGACGCTTTAGAAAGAACTAGCAGCTTGAAAAAAGTGTTAACAACCAACAGCACCAAAAGTGATGCAGATGCTGAGCTCTGCCGTCTTTCTAGTGACACTTACGATACCGGGGCTGACTTCGCTGCCTGCTCCTGAGGATACCCCTTTTTGCTGCTCTAAATACAGCTCCTCAAGGGACAGGGCCTTCTCCACAGCTGCCTGGGGCGACGCCGCATCGGTGCCCGTCTCCACCGCCCGCTCTGCGATCCCATCTGTGCGTGCTAGCCCCAGGAGCAGCTCTCACCCACCCCTCCCAGGAGTGATTTTCACCCTGAGAAGTGATGTCCCGTGGCCATGCAATGCGACACGCCGTGGTGCCAGGGCTCAACTTCTTCAAGGGCTTCTGGAAGATCTGGGAAGCCAATTTTTTAAAAAAATCAAGCCATTCATCAGGGCACGCAAACAAGCTCAGGTGCACAGGCACTGCGTGAAGTCCAGCCTGGCCTCGAGGCAAAGCAAAGCTGCTCCTAACTTCAACATCACCTTTAACAGACTTGACAAATTGGAATAGGATGGGTCTCTATTGAGTGTGGATATTTCCTGACCTTTTTTTTGCAGTCCTGACCGGCGCAGGGAGTCAACATGAATCTTCATTTGCTTTGCTGCATTCACACTGGGTTTATTGTAGTATATTTTTTTAATACTAAATATACACTATTTTGGCTAACGTTCATATAGATCTTAATACTCACATTAGCTCTATCCGATCTATTATTGCTTAATACTTTTACAGAGTTTAATTATTTACTGATGCGTAACAGCAAGAATACTGCCAATTCTTTCATTCCCATGAAATGAAATGCAGAACTGCCAGGCGAGCGAGGCGGTGGACAGTGAAGAGCACAAGGTGGTCTCAGAGCAGACCAAGATGATGTGGTTGGGGCAGTCACATTTGCTGCTGTGGGTGGCTGGGGAGCTTCCCTACCCGATACAGGCACGGGATAGTTTTTTATTTCAATTGAGAGAATGTGTTATTTAAAATAATCTCAGGTAGATTTATGTTATTTGTTCTGTGCCATTACAGGGCCTTTTTGCTAAAGCAAGCGATAATTAATCTGGTTGTTCCCCTTCTATTTAGAGGTAGTGCAAAAATATAGTCATTTTTCTATTCCCTAAAAAGAAATACTTCCCACGTGGAAAAGCAGTTATCATAAAGTGAGCAGGTTTGACTCAGTAAGGGCACTTGTATTGCACCCTATTAGCACAGCCATCTTTCCATCAGTTCCCGAATGGAACAGAAGAAAATGCAATATGTATTCGCGCAATACACTGGTCGGAGAAATACCTAGAGAGAAAGGAATAATAAATCCAGCCTACACCACACTACTCAAACAACCCCATCGCCTTCATTACCAGCTGCAGCACAGAAAGGCCACTACAGGCATCTGCTGCTCGCTTGAAATGACACCATCATCTTTAGCTATTTAATGACTCGTATCGTCACTTGGACTGGACCCGCATTTGTCTTTGGAAAAAGCGTAACCCAGGACAGGAAGAGCAACCGGAGCAAGGTAGTATGTCTGGGAGGTGAGCAGCAAAAGCCATCCATGAGCTAAACTAGGGAGCAAGCAGCGAAAAACCGAGTTGCATTTCCCTCTCATCCTGCTAACACTTAAAAATATGCTCACAGCGACACATGTAAAATATCCACGCTGGAACTGACTAGCACAGTGTTGGAGGAAAAAAGGAATTGAAGAAACCTGCCAGTGAAGACCCATATACGATCTCAGCCTGTGCACAGCAGCCCCTGCAGAGACTGAGGAGACACGGCCAGCTGCGAAACGGGTGTCAATAAGCAACGCCGATACCCACGCTGTACCGGCGCCAGCAGTTCTGCACCATAGTTACGGATTAGCACCTTGTTTTCAGTCCATGCCACGCTGCTGAGCCTCCAGATGAATTTATTTTGCTCCATTTTAACCTTGAAGGCAAAACTGTTCTTTTAAATGTTAAAAATGTGACATATTTGGGAGGGGAAAAAAAATATAAGTTGTTGGTAGACCTTGCAAATGTGAATACCAGCGCTCCAGCCAGCACTAATATGAAGTGCTGCCTTGCGTGCAAGGTGAGTTTCTGTCCTTCACCCCCCGGCACGGCGAGCAGCTGAACATATCCACGAGGAATGGGAAAAGTCCATGTCTCAGCGATGGTTCTGGGCGAGAAGAGTAATTGAACATGTTAGGGAAGGTAACAGTTCCAGGACTGTTCTCCAAGTACAGGAATGAGAAAGGAATTGATTTTACCTCCCCCTAATACTCCTTTATAGCAAGAGAGTGCCTGTTTGTTGTCGGTAGTAGAAGAAAAAATCCCAGCCAGCCCCTTTGCTTTCTGTAAGTGGCAATTCACAGGGGGACACATGCAACGCTCCATCTGAGCTGTCCTGCAAAGGGGAGAGCCCACGGGCGATGACCTCCGGCTCTGCCTGCAGCCATCTCACCACCACTCACCTCCCACCAGCGCTCGCAGCCCACCCTTGCACGGATTGCCCCGGAAAGGGGCTGAAGCGTCCAGCACAGCTCTCCAAGGAGCCCACCGATTCCTCTTCCGCTCATCCGCAGCTTCTTCCCCACTTCCCCAGTAAGGGCCGGCGGGTGCTGGCATCGCCGTGCATCGGCCTCTGGATTTCCCCGGGGTATCTGAACTGTGTTCAGTTTTGGGCCCCTCACTACAAGAAGGACGTTGAGATGTTGGAACGTGTCCAGAGAAGGGCAACGAGGCTGGTGAGGGGTCTGGAGAACAAGTCTTACGAGGAGCGGCTGAGGGAGCTGGGGTTGTTTAGCCTGGAGAAAAGGAGGCTGAGGGGAGACCTCATCGCTCTCTACAACTACCTGAAAGGAGGCTGTAGCGAGGTGGGTGTTGGTCTCTTCTCCCAAGTAACTGGTGATAGGACGAGAGGAAATGGCCTCAAGTTGCGCCAGGGGAGGTTTAGATTGGACGTGAGGAAAAATTTCTTTACTGAAAGAGTGGTTAAATATTAGAACAGGCTGCCCAGGGAAGTGGTTGATTCACCATCCCTGGAAGTATTTAAAAGACGTGTAGATGAGGCGCTTAGGGACATGGTTTAGTGGGCATGGTGGTGTTGGGTCGACGGTTGGACTCGATGATCTTGGAGGTCTCTTCCAACCTTAATGATTCTATGATTCTATGATTCTATGATTCTATGATTTCATGCTCCCGAGTTGTTCGCTCTGCTGATGCTCAGCCCTTGCCCCACTCGTGTGGAGAAGATGAATGACTCGGGGAGCTGCAGGCACAGCGAGAGTCTGATCCCTGTTCCCTGGTGATATCAAAAGAGCAAAACTATCAGTCTCGCTAAGAGCAACATATCACCCTTCCAAATTAACCCAGATTTTTCACCTTACACCTGCTGGAAGAGTCACCCTGGGCCAGCACTGCTCCACTCAGGCGGCAGCGGAGGAGCAGAAACCAGCTCTGTATTTTTGCAGCCAAGCTCTGCTTTCAGCTGGGCAGCAAATGAACACCTTCGGAAAGCAGGGCATACTCTCCACAGAAGAGATTTCGCACCAGCGTCTAGGTCCATTCGTGAAATTGGTCATTTGATAAAGTAATTTGGGAGCAGGGCCCTGCACCCACAGCCAGACAACGCTGACATTTCGGTTCTCTCCCGGCCGTGCTGCAATAAATGGAGCTGTCAGGTCAGAGCGGGCCATTTCATTTTCATTCAAGCGCCTATTTAATATTCATCATGTTACAGGGGTACATTTTTATGTCGGGAAAAACACAACTGCTCTCCCGAAATGACTCAAGGGCAATAAAGAATAAATTGTCTTTAAACCTGTATAAGGGATGCTGAAGTCACAAACAAGGCATAAAATAATATGGAGCTGGAAAGTGCTTTTTCCTTATTAGGTTTATCAAAGTAAAACTAGGCTGGCAAGCTTGTTCTATCAAGCAAATGGATGTGGTAAAAAAGGAAATGAAAATTCTGATCCATATTCATTGTTTCAGTGTCAGCAAGGGAGAAAAAAAGCTCCACAGTCCTGGTGGCAGTACTGAATAGCCGCACCCAGGAACCGCTGCACCCGTGAAATAAAGCTGGACTATTTCCCAGGTTAAAAAGAGGCTCATGCCTGCAACAGCAGAAGTCTAAGGCAGAAGAGGACTAGTGACTAAATAGAGAGGGGGTCTTAATGCCTGTGTGTGCGCATGCGTGTATTTTGTATTTCTACAGCCTTGAAAAATGAACACGTTTTTCTCTGTAAGGCAACGACAGGACAAACAAGTTTCAAGCAAGTCCCCTAGCCCGCGTCCGAGACCTGGGAGGGAGCTGGTCCTACAGCCAGCGCCGCATCCCCCGTGCTCCGGGCTGCAACGCTCTTCATTTCATTTCAAATTTCACAGCATTTGGCTTTTTTGTCCCCCCCAACACCCACTTCCCAGGTTTGTGTGATGAGGGGAGACAGGCAGCTTTCTGGCTTTTAGAGTTGTACCTTCCTGGCTGTCAGGGTGATGGAAATAAGATGATGAAGAGTAAAAGCACTAGCATTATATGGAAAAATACTCAAAATTTTCATTATTGGGGAGAGTCATCCCTCATGATTTGTAAGCAGGGCTGCCAATCCAGCCAGTCATATGATTTCTGTAGAAGGGAAATCATAACTGTTTGCAGTGGGAACTGCAGCGGGGATCCAGCAGACTCATCTCAGACGGCGGCTCTTCATTTCTAAATCGTGTTCTGCCAGTACATCAAAAATACTGCACAACTTTGCAAAATTGAAAAGGGTCTTTTGTAGCTGTTTTGGGGTTTTTTTTTGGTCGAAGATGATCCATGTTGCACGTACAGGAGTGACAAAGGAATGGGAGTTTGATCCCTTTGGCCTTTCTACAGCCCGCTGAGTGCAACGAACGGATTTGTACTCCTTTCCCTTGCACCTGCCTTCGGTCCCACAGGCTCATCAGCACAGATTTTTGTGGACAAAGCTTGATGAGATTGGGAAATTATGTCAGCCCCTACTCCTGTAGAAAACACAGAATTACTGGAACGCAGTTTGTGTAAATATATTCTCTTTCCTCAGAAGAGGACAGCGGTTTTAATGACAAACTGAGTGAAATCTCACTTGGCATGAAGCAAATAAAATAGTAAATATTTCAGGTTACCACTTTGCAGTAATAAGAGACTGCATTTAAAAATAATTCCTGTGGGTCTGCCGTATCATACAAAGGAACAGAGTGACAACGCAACCGTGGTGTGACACATCTGCGTTACAGCTTTTCATCTCAGTTCAGCCTTTAACAGGCTCCATCAGCTGATTGCATTCAGTATGTGAAGCGATGTTTTCCACCAGTCTCTACTGGAGAAGAAGTAGCAATCTTGTGATGCTTCTCAGCAATCAGAAACCTGCCTGAATGCCATTGTTGCCACCACAGAGTGCAGCCGTCAGTCACGGGGCAGAGCTTATATAGATGTATGTCTTTGATGCTCCTCTGCTGAGCCCATCACGCACAGCCCATTGCAATAGAAACCAGAGCTTGGACCGGGACTGAGATGTAAAACCCCATTTTCTCTGCTCCAGAACTGCCAGACACGGGAAGGAGTGTTTCGCCCAGTTAAAAAAGTGGTGTGGGGCCATCAGAGAAAACAACAGATCGCTGTGAGTCGCTCTGGTGTGACCTGTCACCGCTGTGACTTTTCCTTGGAGTCCCTCAGCGTGTCTGTCACTAGGAGAGACGGCTCAGACACACTGTCTGGGTTTCAGCGAATGTGTTTCTTACACCTTTCAAAACAAACAGTTCACCTATAGCGGCTGAAACACAAGCAGTCACTGGTGCTTCAGCTGGGCTACAACCTCCACAAGTTCTCCGTAGTGTATGTTGAAAGAAAAAAACCCCTCTGTCACAGAGAAATCTCTTCTCCAAAGTCCTGCTTTGGATTGCCTATCTTAAACATCCACTACAAACAGGAAAAACACTGATGTCGACTGTCACTGTGGGCTTTCTGCATTGTTTTTTCTCAAAGCCCAGAAGATGATAGATTAAATCTCTGTTGCATCCCATCATTGAAACGATCCTGAATTTCCATCCTCAGGTAGACCCCAACTACTCTATAGACCATACCTAGTCTATATCTACCCCCTTTAGTTTAAAGGGGAATGGCTTTAAACTAAAGGGGGGCAGATTCAGACTAGATATAAGGAAGAACTTTTTTACGCTGAGGGTGGTGAAGCACTGGCCCAGGTTGCCCAGAGAGGTGGTGGATGCCCCATCCCTGGAAACATTCCAGGTCAGGTTGGACGGGGCTCTGAGCAACCTGATGTAGTTGAAGATGTCCCTGCCCATGGCAGGGGGGTTGGACTAGATGACCTTTAGAAGTCCCTTCCAACTCAAACTATTCTATGAGTCTATGATTCTACTCCACTTAAATAGATTTGGATACACTTGGTCTACCCAATGCATGCAAGCCAAGAAGCTTAACGCTTCTGCTGCAGAAGAGCAGCCACAGACCACATTTCTCATGGTACACTTGGATCTTTCACTGATCTGATCCATTGATTGATGGGCTGTTCTTCTCTAATCCTGTCACTGAACTAAATTGACTAGCTATGTAGAAGGCAAAACAAAATTGTGTAATTAAATCACTTAATTTGCCACATGAGGTGTTTCAGGATCGATGCATTCATATTTGCAAAGGGCACTGAAAGTGGAAAACTCTAAGGAAGCAACAGATAATAACCTACAAATGATCTGATCATCTCTAAGTGTCCTGATTTTGGCTGGGATAGAGTTAATTTTCTCCCTAGTAGCTGGTACAGTGCTGTGTTTTGGATTTAGGATGAGAACAAAGTTGATAAGGCACCGATGTTTTAGTTGTTGCTAGGTAATTCTTACACTAGTCAAGGACTTTTCAGCTTCCCATGCTCTACTGACTGAGAAGGCTGGAGGTGCACAAGAAGCTGGGAGGGGGCACAGCCAAACTGGCCAAAGGGACATTCCATACCATGGGACGTCATGCTCAGTACATAAACTGGGGGAAGCTGGCCGGGGGGGCCGCTGCTCGGGGACTGGCTGGGCATCGGTTGGTGGGTGGTGAGCAATTGCACTGTGCATCACTTGCTTTGCATATTCTATTACTATTATTATTATTATTATTTTATTTTATTTCAATTATTAAACTGTTTTTATCTCAACCCACGAGTTTTTCTCACTTCTACTCTTCCAATTCTCTCCCCCATCCCACCGGGGTGGGGGTGGGGGGTAGTGAGCGAGCGGCTGCGTGGTGCTCAGTTGCCGACTGAGGTTAAACCACGACACTATGTGAAGTCAATAGGCACCATTTGCTGACTCTGGATCAGATACATCCCTCCAAATACGGTTTTGCCTGATGCTACAACAGTGTCAGAGGAGTGACACTACATGCACATTAATTCCTGCTAAACACGAGTTTCAGAACGCAGCTACCAAAGGATAGTTGCAACGGAGAGAGGAAATGTCGCATCATTCCTCGGCCTAATCCTGCTGCTGTGCAGCGTTGTGATTACTGGGCAATGGCAGCAGCCTGGAAACACCATTTCTGGGCTGCATCCATCCGCTCAGACACTTTTGCAGAAAAGTTACTCGAAGCCTGCTCACATGGGGTAGGAGCCAGGTTGCACCCAAAAAAAAAAAAATTACAACTGCCGTCTTCCTCAACTGCAAAATTAATGCTTGGTGCTCCACTTCATCCACATTCTGTTGAAAGATTCTTCACTGCTATTATGTTTGAAGAGTTTTTTTCCAGATGTCATATTGGCATGTAACAACCACAATATTCATAACATGCAGGTGAACTTTCATAAAGCAGAGGAGAAAATTAACAATATCTTCCTTATCAGAGGAAATTGAATCTGATTTTTCATTCCATCAAAACATCTCTTCACAGACAGGATAAATCCCATAAATTGCTTTAACCCGTGTATCTGTCTAGAGCCCATTCTATACGCTATTGTAACAAAGCATGTAATCAAAGTAAATGAGCATAATTACCAACGAGTGCAAATACGGGGTTTCTGGATTCCTTTCGCAGACAGTTCCCGTGTGACCATTTTACCCTATGTTTACATTTGAAAATAAGAATAAAATGTATTAGATTGGAAGGTAAAAGGGTATACATTAAAAATTCATGCAGAAAGCATCCCATAGCCATAATTACCATTATAACTATTCATTCAAATCTAGTCTTTTCTCCCCAGATGTAAATGCAACCAAATCACAAAGCGTGGCCAGATAATGACCCGTTTCAAGGGACAGCGGGGTCCCATGCTATCAGACTTCACAGCGAGACTCTGCTTTCATTTTTCTCTACCAGGTAGGAAGAAGAAACGACTGCGCGTGATTCCATTTATTGAATGGTAGTTCACAGAATCATAGAATCATTAAGGTTGGAAAAGACCTCTAAGATCATCAAGTCCAACCGTCAACCCAACCCAACACCACCATGCCCACTAAACCATGTCCCTAGTTCAGGTGAATCCCTCGGGTTTTTACACTCGTGTCTCTAGTCCTAGTTATCCCGAGGGGTCAGACAGGCTTCTTTAAGGCAACCTCTCAGCCGTACAACTTTCTGGACCGGTAGCAACCCCCTAACACATCACATCCCCGTCCGTGCAGCTGTACCGGGCAGGGGTGACTGCCGCGACCCGGGAAGATGCCCTTCCCTACAGATGCAGCAAGACCAGAAGGAATTACACGCGACTTTCTTTAGCTTCCACGTCTGACCGAAGCAGGAGGCGTGACCTGTCATAAGTGTTACGAGTCAGGTCATGTCGCATCACAACAGCTTAACGGCCCAGCCAGTGGCACAAGTCATGTCAGCAGTTAAATGACAGTAACAGAGTCACCTGTCAGGTCGTGGCTCCGGGAATCAAGTGACACATGTATATTGATGGCAAGTAATAGTATGCGCACAGATACATCTTCATAAAGATAATATAAATCAAGCGCCTGTCCAGGACAGGCTCATGTCACAGCTGTAAGACGTGGAAGTTAATTCATTTAAATTACATTTTAAACCAGACAGAACCGTAATCTGTCCCGAGGCACATTAATACATCAGGCACCCTGATCCATCTTTCAAAAAGTCCTGAGTTAGATCATTTTTTTTCCGCATTACTACCTCCCAATTGAAAACAAGCCCCAAAATTATATTTAAACTACATCTCTCCTTCCATTTGTAAGTGCAAATTGTTACATATTTAGAAAAAATAAGTCTTTCAGGACACCAGCTATGCCATGTTAGCAGCAAATGACCTGATCTCTAATGATAACTTCATACTTACGAGGACTAATTCAAACTGGAAGTGCTCAACCGATTGATTTTTTTTCCCCAAGATACAGTATTTTCTTCATTTCCTGATGAAACTGGCCATGAATGTAAGTGCACTTAGGCAAAAAGAAAACTACACAATTAGGCTCTTCTTTGACACATATGAATACAAGCACAAGCTAATTTACACATCTTCAGCTACGTCATCTTGTAGGAACTTTTACACTACTCTGCTTCCAGAGCAAAGAAAATTACAGTCTTTGCTCTGGGCTGTAGCGTCCGAAGTTCAAGTGTTCAGTGCCACTTCTGCTGTGGTTGCTGGAGGGGAGGGGAGTTCAGCTGGGATCCAGCCCTGCTACCATGAAAGCTCCCCAAGACGTCAGGATATTTCTGCAGGAAAAATGTCGTTTGATTCTACATACCTCATACAAAAGCCCAGATGTTCAAAGCGTTTAGGCACAGCGATATGCACAGACGTGGTACCTGTGCACGCAAATATCCCATTTCTGAGCATAACCAAAATGACTGCAGGAATGATGTGGGTATGCAACACTTCAGTACTCCTTGGTAGTTTGTTTTCTGTGGTGTCTTACTTCAGTTGCTGCTATTTTGTTTTACTGTTGTGTGTTAGAGAGTCTTTGAATGGAGGAGAGAAAATGCCACAGAAGATAGATCTCAAAAAAATAAAAAGGTTGTGCATTTTACAGCTGTAATACTGAAGTAGGAGACACCTGGCAGCAGACATTGAAATCAATAGTGTTGAAACAAAAGATGACAAAACGCAGACTCTTTCATTATCTGGTTATTAACTACCAAGACAGACTGCCAGGGCATTTAGCAAACTCTTCACCCTCAGGCGCTTTTACTCACAATCACGTACGTGTCTTAACGGGATGCCCTAGCTGGGGGTATAGGAATTACCTTCCTGAACTGGACCAAGCTCTCTCTCCTGTCTTTGGCAGGGGTCAGCACCAGCTACTTCAGCATAAAGTTTGGAGATCCCAAATAGGCAAGAATTGGGCGTAATCCCTCTTCCACATCACAACTCGTTTTGGACTCTGAAAGGTAGGAATTGCCTTTCAGTGCTCCCACAGGGGGCTGGGCATCCCTCCCAGCACATTTACCCAGGGCTCTTACAAACAGCAATAGTCGTGGTATCTGCCTAAACAACCGATGCCATTTTTTGCATTATGCTGCATTCTCAGCCTCATGGGCCCTGCAGGGCCACCAGCTCCTCGGTTCAATTTCACAGCTTAATTCAATCCCAAATTATCAAATACATGCAATTACATCGTGACATTTGAATCACCGTGCTGTCCAAGCTGGACCCCGAGCGGACCTGGGGTTCACATGCACGCCGGCAGACACAGCGCGTGGCTGACAGCGCGGCGTGCGTGGCAGCGGCTGCCTTTTACAGCAGCCTCACGAGCCTTCCCTGTTTTGTTTTATTTTATTTCACAAAAAGTCAAACAGCCGCACTCATTCCCTAAAGGGCTTCGCCAGACTGCAACAGCTCTGCAGCAGATGTGGTCCCTTGGCCCCGCGTGCCAGCGCCCTGCACAGCCTGCAGCTCCCCAGGCAGCGCCCAGCCCCAGCATGCACCATGGCCAGCCCCTTTGGACACCCTGTGGGGCTTTGGCCAGAAGGTGCCATAGCACGAGTGGGGACACGGACTGGGTGATGGCCACCAAACTGAAGCACAACCCCAGATCCATCTGCTCAGTATAAACACACACTTTGCAGTGTTGTACCTGGAGCTCCCTCTCTCCCCCAGGCAGTTCACTGTACAGGCCGCATCTCCTGCGCTGGACGTCACGGTTTGGACTGTAATTTACCCTGATGTTGAAGGCAACGACCACAAGTGCAGCTCTCATTTTTTGTTATTATTACACCAATTTTCCCACTCCAATACCTTTTTGAACAGCATGCTTGAGTTTATTCCTTCATTATTCAGAGAGTACCGCTCTCCTCACACTGTATCCCACAGACAAAATCTATTAAGATCTGGCAGTATTCTTCCTAATAGCATCGGATCATTATTCCCCTTGTAACTCTTACTCTATACATGTGTCCTGGTTTTGGCTGGGATAGAGTTACTTTTCATCCTCGTGGCTGACATAGTGCTGTGTTTTGGATTTCGCATGAGAATAATCATAGAATCATAGAATCATAGAATCATTAAGGTTGGAAAAGACCTCCAAGATCGTCGAGTCCAACCACCAACCCAACACCACCATGCCCACTAAACCATGTCCCTCAGCGCCTCATTAACACGTCTTTTAAATACTTCCAGGGATGGTGACTCAACCACTTCCCTGGGCAGCCTGTTCCAATGTTTCACCACTC
>NW_008824309.1:930577-939987 GCF_000699105.1 Pygoscelis adeliae | reverse complement strand
TTGCCGCCCATGCTGCGTGCATTGGTGTAGATGCACTTGAGCTGGGCTATCGATTTCGCTCCCAGCATTGGCATGCCACCCCTCGGCTCATCTCTAGTGAGATAATGTGGTAACACACTGATGTTTTAGTTGTTGCTAAGCAGTGTTTATACTAAGTCAAGGACTTTTCAGCTTCCCATGCTCTACCGACTGAGAAGGCTGGAGGTGCACGAGAAGCTGGGCTGGCCAAAGGGATATTCCATACCATGGGACATCATGCTCAGTATAGAAACTGGGGGGAGTTGGCCGGGGGGTGGCGATCCCTGCTTGCGGACTGGCTGGGCATCGCTTGGCGGGTGGTAAGTGGTTGTATCACTTGTTTTATTCTGGGTTTTGTTCCTCTCTCTCTGTTGTTGTTTTTCTTTTCATTACAATTTATTATTATTATTATTATTATTATTTTATTTCAATCATTAAACTGTTCTTATCTCAACCCACAAGTTTTCTTACTTTTGCTCTTTCAATTCTCTCCCCCATCGCACAGGGGCGAGAGGGTGAGCGAGCAGCTGTGTGGTGCTTGGTTGCCGACTGGGGTTAAACCACGACAACATTTTACTCAAAGGTTTAGTACAGGGCATTGTTAGAAAAGATTTGGGTCCCTGATGTTACTGGGGAACACCAGATCCTGCTTTTTATACCATAAACAGTTATAGCTCTAAGGTAGAAAGTAGGGCCAGCTGAACATCTTCAGGGCCAGCTGAACATCTTCAGGGCCAGAAATAAGTGAGACAATTTCCCCTTGCAATTCCATCAGCCTTTTTTTTTTAATGCAGGAACAGGAAAGCGCATTCCTGACCTTGATTCGATGACACAGTATCATCCCAATTCGATGCTGCAGGAGAAATGCTGAACGGGAGGGATCCTGACCTGGGGAAGGAAACCTAGCTACACTACCATCATTTTTTCAACGAAACCGTAATATCCAAATCACTTTACAAAGCCGTGAACAGCAACATAACAAGACGAGCATTGCCTTCTGCCCTAGTCATACCCTCCTCTTGTGATGATCCGCTCTGAAGTAACTGCGGATTGAGAAGGACCACATAGGTGCCAGGCTGGTAACAATTCTTTTTTCCTCTTCTTTCTAATTATTGGAATAAGCAGCAGCACTGAGCTAAAAATAAGACCAAGCATTCTCCAGATCTGCAATTATTCTCTCAACTTGTACTTGTCTACAATATTTCCTTCACTAATCACTACAGCACAAAATATGCCAGAATTGTTTGAAATGCGAGTCCAATCTCAGACACAGTAAGACTAATAACAAATGTTGTTTACACACATTTAATTCAACATACCAGAAGCAATTTTCTCGCTCTCTTTAGCATTTTATTTGCTTATAATTACAAGTCAATACCACAAGATGGCACTTTCTTACTTGTGACACACACTATTATAAACACTTACCCTCTTCAAATGTTCCCAGATGTTTACGACATGTAACTTCTCAGTGGTTTCGAAACATTTAAAAAAGCAAGACCTTCTACAAACTGCATTTGTGTTTGATGTATATTAAATGAGGTCAGGTAATTAAATTCAAAAAAAGAATTTATAAATATTTCAGATAAGAAAATTTAAATACAAAAGCAGAGTTTGTATTAATTAAACCGAATAACAATTTAAACTGGCCATAACGTATCTACATGGTTTAATTTAATTTAAAATACTTTTTAAACAATCAAATCCTCTAGCCATTCATCAAAACGCCTATCTACTCAACTCTTTAAAAAATATTCTTGATTAAGAAACCACCTATGCTTTTTCATAACAATCCTTATTCTGTCCTGTAGGTGGAAATGAAGCAAAATCATATTCCAGACTAGAAAACAGGATAAGAAGGAAGAAGCTTTAAAAAACCTGGTAATTTCAGACACTTCAACTCATTCTTCCTTGCGTTTCTCAGAATACATGATCCGGTTTTAAAGTCTTTGAACGAAATGTAAACACTAGAAAACTCATTGTTGAAATATGTGAAGAATAAAGAACCCTGCACTAATATAGTGCATAATGATGCTTTGTCAAACTTGTCATTTACAGTAAATGTCACATTTTCCTCAGGATTGTCATGCCTTTTTTTTTTTACTAATTCCTTTTGATGTCTGTAGATTCTCTTATTTTTTTTTCATTCCCATTGCTCAACAGGAAGAGATGTATTTTCTGGTCTCTTCAGAAAAGTTTCACAAGATCCAAGTCTTTGACTCAATTTTTTTTAATAAAGAGGCGGCAAAATTTTAAGCTTGCAATATTCTGTTCTGCCCAGTATATTACACATCAGGACATTCCTCAAAAAACTGAGAAGTCGGAGAGTTCCAAAAAAGAAAGCAGTTAAGGCAGTCGATGTCTACATTTGGGTTTCTTTTTTACGTTACATATCGATGTCTCCGTCATAGGCTAAGGTTAGAGGCTTCTGCTGCGGAGGAGTGCTTTGATGCTGCTTTGTTTTTTTGCTGCAAGAAAAATATTTCAGGAGACAAAATTATACACTGTAATAAGCTCAGAAACGTCATAAAAAAACAAACTTGGAAAAAAAAAATCAACTTCCCACACCGGCTATTTCATTTTGCAATGAGGTGACACTGCAGTCCAGTGACTGCTTCCAAGAAAAACCACATGGACCTGCTTGTGTGCTATTACGTGTGTGGTACGGACACACAGCCTGCCGAAAACGGGCAGCCAACTCTGTTCTTCATCTGAAGAGGACATGAAGCATATTCGTCTCCCCTGCCTTCTCACAGCTGACAAAACAAGGAACACCTCACAGAAAAATTGAAACATGAACTGTCTAGGAGTGGGATATTCTCATTTTTCCTTTGGCACGGTATTGAAGCAACAGTAATTATTATTGAGAAATACACTTCCTCACCAGCCTTCGAGTGACAGAGAACTAAGCGATGTTATTTAAAAAATCCTCTGTATGCTCCACTGGGAAGCCACAGAGAAATGGTAGCTACATGGCTTGGAACATAAGGAAGCTGCAACTCCTAAGCAGCATCCAAACACTGTTATTTAAGCTTTTAACTGAAGAGAGAGACTGAGAGAAAGACTAAGAGAGTGAGAGAGAATAAACTGATTTTGGATGAAAGAGGGCAATGGTGCTGTCAGGCCACGGTTGTGACTCCCCGGTTGCCTGCCCCGATCTGACAGGGGTTGGGGCAGCTTGCACCATTCATGTTCGTAAAGCCCAGGCCAGCTCCATGGTCCTCAGGGACAGCTGTGGGTGTTGCAGGACACACGGACGCTGGCCACTGCTCCCTTCGTATCCTCCAAGACGCATCAATGGCAGCGCCTTGCCACATGTTCAAACCAGAGAGCGCAACACTAGCTCTGTCAAGCCAGCCCTACCACCCCTGCCCGGGGCGACGGCTGCTTTGGAGGAGGGCAGACATCTCCCCCACCCGTAAAGCCCACCACCAGTGACGCACTGGTGTTGACCGGGGCTTCGGTACACCCGGTACCCTCTCTCTAACAGTGGCTGGCAACAGCAGCTTTAGACATAGGACATGTTTCCACCTAATGTATTCACTGCAAAAACCTATTTAGGGATTTCCTGAGCCGGAGCGTACATCCAGAAACCCACAATTAACACCAAGAGACCCAATCTCCTGTGAACTGTTATGCCATCTTTGAATCCATTTATCTTCCTGGCATGCACAGTCCCCAGCAGCAGTAAGCTCACAAGGTAATAATGCACTGTGTGAAAAATAAAATCTTTTGTTTATTTTAAATGATCATTTCATCAGATGCCTCCTACTTCTTATATTGTGGGAAATAAAAATTCCCTAGCGCCCTTTTCTACTCCATTCATGATTTCATAGATCTCTATTGTATTCCCACGTCAAACATAATTTTCCAGCTGAATGCCCCTATTCTATTTAGTCCGTCCTTGAGCGGAAGCCAGCTCCTCGATCCAATCAGCCTCCTTGCCTTTTTTTCAGTTGTACTTTTATCTTTTTTTAAAGAATACAATAAAAAGCCCTTTCTAATCCCAGCAGAAGTCTGAATAAATATAAGGGCCTATTGATAACCAAAAATAATTCCTTCCCTGCACGGCCACCACACTTCTTCATGATTACATCGGATAGCATTTATAATTTGGAGAGTTTTAAATTACTCTGAGGTAGGGGCCAAATGAAGGCAGTTAAGTAATCCAAGCTCCATCCTTTCCTAAAGCCTTGAGGATTAAATCTCTGCAACACAGAGCGTTGTGATATATTTTGGATTGTTTAAATAAAAGCAACCTAGCTTTTATTTAAGGACATGCCATACTCACCACATCAGGTAGGATGTAAAAATCAGGAAAACTATGATGAGGAACCCACCAGCTGACACTCCGTATACCCACATCTTCAGTTTACCATCTGTTGGAAGATGAGGAAGAAGGACAGGGGGAGAATAAAAAACTTTATTCTAAAATACACAAATCCTTAAGAGATTAAGTAAAGAGAAAGCACACAAGCAAAATTAGTAGCATCATTGATGGGAAACACAGCAAGGCCTGGCTGGGAATGATCCATAACCCCCATATTTTTGATAGAAAAAAAAGATTCCTGTAAAAATCAATCGTTTTAAAGACCAAATCTTAACTTTGGTAAGGAGCGAAGATTTTCCTCAATGAAAACGGAAAATGAACCCTTCGTCTCGGTTTTCCAAAGCAGCATTATTCCACAACCTCCCCTCTGGCTGAGCTCCCGCAGTTCATTACGGGCAGCCCGGGCTTACGGTGCAGCACAAGAAATACAACCCGGCCAGGCTCCTGCCCGTGGAAAGGAGCAGGGGCACGAGATAATTGCAGAACATTCACTCAGGAGCCCCAGCGGCTGCTCCGGCAAAGGCAGTTCAATGTTGAGCTGACCCAGACAGAAACGCAGGTAACACCTGATATGTTTAGCCTAAAGAAAAGGGGACTGAGAAGGGATGGGATTGTTCTCCGCAAATACTCGGGGGTTAACTGGGGTAAACACCAGTGAGCACAAGCAAACAAGCTACTTAGAGCTGAAATTTGCTTGGGCAACAAAGGGGAACAAATTCGGCTTAGAATAAAAACAAGAATACGCTTTGTAATAGTAAAGGGGATAAGGTTGTGCAAGAGCTTTCTAGTTGGGCCACAGGAGCAGGAGACATTACTGGCTTTAAGGCAAGGTAAGGCTCTTGATAGGACTGTTTGGGTTGCAACAACAGGGGACCCACTCTGCGACCCTTGCAGGAACCCCTCCACGCACGTGTGAGCTTGAGTGTGTTGAAACATTTCCTTCTGATAGAAAGTCTCAAAACACGTTATTGGGACAGGTCCTTAATTACAAGCTTTGCATTAATAATAATAATTTTTAAAAGATCAATATCTCCGTTTCTTGCTCCGTTCTGGCTGTACAGCTTTCCTTGCGGGGAGAAGCGATGGTATTTTTTCCATGCGGCAGTGATTCACATCAACAGAGCTGTTAATACATACGGGAGGCAGGCATACGAACCTGCGCCGTGCCCACAGACATGGTTTGACAGAGGCCATTTCAAACTCAGTCATGCGAGCGGGGAGTTACTTCACGGGACAATCGCCGAGCCTGTTTTACATTTTATGTTTGAATGATGAATTTTTTCAAAGGGAAACATATTTAATCAGATCCCCATTCTTTCTCTTTTTTCTTCCAGGCTTTGTGGAAAGGCTGAGTACCTCTCACAGATTTTCTCTTCTCCTTGAAACACTCATAGTGTATCTCCCATGTGAGAAGAGCTCCGTTCGTCAGGTCTGGGTTTTTTTGCTGAACCCTGGGTATGAAATTTGTCACCCTCTCAACTGGAGATGGCCAAGAAACATTTAGCAGTCCTGCAAAGGGCCTGTCACAGCCACAAAAAGGCATCCTACCATGTCTGCTATGAAGGCAGCTATGCTCTCCATCCCCAACATAAAGGCATTGGACCATCTCATCCTACAATTTAAACAATGCTATTTAAATTGCCTCTCAACTTGAAAAAAGTTTCTGTACCTGAACTCTGGCCTCCCAGAGTGTGGTAAAGAAAGGAAAAACACAGCCTGATTCAAAATCAGTTCTGTGCACTCCTGCAGAGCATTTAAAAGAACAAAAACATCAGCCTCATTAAATCATAATAAAATTTGTGTTCCAAACTGTAAACGGGAAGGGAAATCACAAATTAACTGGAGAAAGGCACGTATACTTTTACTGACAGATATAAGTCCTTAGACATACACAAATGTCAAGGACTACGGTACAGAAGGGCGGTAAATGCCATCCATACAGGGAGCATTCACCATAGACCTGCTATCAAGAGCGTAACTGGTAGGCAACAGCAGTATCCTGGCTTAGCTAGCAGTAATTATTGCAAACCCCCAGACTAGTAAGCCTGAGAGCCTGTTTAAGGGGAGTAATTGCATATTTTGTCAAGAAGTTAGACAAAGGGGAGTGATTTGAAGAACACCAGCCTTGAGCTGGGGTCTGAAGGGCACGTACAGACTGAAGTTACCTGCAGGATGCCATAGGGTTGGTGATACACTTAGCACGCATGGAGCACGTTTATTCCTTTCCCATATATTGTTTCTATAACATTTCTGCCCTAAAATTAAATAACACCATGTTCTGTAAAAGCTCCTTAGTCCCTATTTCTGTCTTGTAGTCCCTGGGGGAGAACTGGCTCACAGATGCTGCACTGAGGACAAGCTCACCAGAAGCTTTCAGGGCTGCAGCCTTGAACGCTGATTTAAAAAGAGAGGATTGCAGCATCCACCTACACCTCTCTCCCTTTTTCTAACCCCATAAAGGTACCAGCTGAAGAGATGACACCCAAGTAAGACAGCCTACAGAGGGTCACGGTTGCTGACAAAAAGGCAATTAACCCCAAACCTGTGACTCAAACTGCCGGTGAACTGCGTGGGCTTCCGGATGATGGGTTTGATTGAAAACCAGCCAACTTCAAAAGGCTTTGGACTGAGCTCTATGAGCTCGGAGACTGTCAACGCAAAGGTTAACTACTGTATGCAAATCAAATATGTAAATGTAACATTCAAAGTGTGATCATATATATCAGACAGAATTATGGCTCCCTGAATCCCGTAACAGAACCTTTTCTTACATGTTTTCTAAAGTCTCGTGTTCGTTACAGACTAATAGGGAACAAATGCAACGTCAGGTAACAGAGGAGGGGGAAGACTGCACTGCCAGTATTTTAGAGTACGGGGAGAACTAATGACACCTTTGTCTGCCATTTTAAACTCCTATTTGCATTTTAGAAATTGATTTTGAACAAATTAATCTTGCAAAATAACAGCCAAAATCGTAGTCGGCTGCTAGAGCTACAGCACCAGTCCTGTGGACCAGTCTGGGCACATCCAGTACGCGCTTCCAAGCGGGAAGCATTTTATGGTCTGGAAGTTAAAGATCCTGCCTGGGATGCACTGCTTGGGCACAGCAGCTTGCCTGCTTTTTGTGGGGCGTTTTTTAATGTCTTAACTTCAACACCTAAAACTGTAAACTCTACACTTTCTACCCTGTTTTTTTCATATACTTTTGAAATATGGCAAGAAACAACGAATGTTTTCTTTAATGAAATCTTCAGTACTTTCTGCTCCGAATCTTCTGAAGCGCTAGTGATCAATATCTTTCCTGGTCCAAACATATTACTTCTGGAAACATCATCAGATAATAGTTGTAAGCATCCCCCCAAATCACATATGAGTATACTTTTGCAAAGTGTTATTGCTTCATTCTGTCTTTGCTATCTCTCAACATAAAAGATTGCGATTACTCTGTATAGGCACAAAGGAATGAAAGATGGCACGCGAGTTAGAAATTGGGAGGCTGCTCTGCAGCTCCCAGACACAATTTCTGATGTTATGATCTACAAAACTTGTGCCTTTCTTCTACAGAAACATTGTAAAGACAATTTATTCCATTCATATTTAAGTTTTTCACCTGGATTAAAAGGTTGAATAGACCATCCTTTGAAAATGTCATGCATTTTTGAGTTGACAGGTTTATTTTTTCCAGCAATGGTCTTAACATCAGCTTTCTTATCTTCTAAACCTGGTACCTTCATGCAGTAATCCAGGAAACCATTTGATCTCATTATTTCTGTATATCCTCGCTCACAACCGCAGACTCCTCTCTAGGCGATAAAAGGGAATTCAGTATTAAACCAAATAGCATCCTCTCACAGAACAGTGCAAATTGTAGGCAAACTATGAAGAAACTGCAAGGTATATCCTGCACAAGCAACTTCACCACTGCCAAACCAAACAAGCCAGGAACCGGTGCCCGCAAACCCATTTCAGTTCAAAAAGCCAAAATATATTTGGGGAATTGGTTGAAAAAGAGTCAGTAATCACGGAGAAGCCCAACATACAAACATTTTCATCCTAACAGGCTTAATAACAGGCATCTGTGGCTTGACCCAAACTCCTCTTGTCAATAACAATTTTCCCACTGACCCTGCTGGGCATTACAAGAGACGAACAAGAAACAACCCCACTTCAGACCCAAACCCTCCGGACGTATTTCCACTCCGGTATTTCACAGGGCTATCTGAAATGAAGCTTGCTTTCTTACGGCCAAATATCCACTGCCCTGGATCAGCCTAAGCAGTTTCTTCAAGAGGTTTCTTAGAAGTCTCTGGTTTGCTAAATAGATACTCCATTTTCTGGTTTTCTACTTTGAAACAGCTTTTTTAGATTTTTAGTTTTTCTTTGCCAATTATCTTATAATTACAATGCCTGTCTGAGGGTCTGATACCCTCGGTGATGATCCAAACAGGCGATTAATTTACAATCTCTGTGATAAGAATTTAACTCTTGACATCAGTTTTGCTGCCACAACATCCACCACTTGTTGACAGACATGATCTTGACCTTTTTTGGACAAAAGGTGAAGTCTCAGGAGTTTTTATAGCTCATAAATTCATGCTTACCCATCATTTTTATGTTCCTATAGGCTCTGAGCACTCTCATGACCAACCCTCTCAGCCGCATTCAATTGCTCATGAGCCAGTTTCCAACGGCAATTCCTCCCACCAGCTACTCATATGAAGCTGAGACCTGTGGAGGCCATTTTCAAAATACAAATATCTAAATCCCAACTGCCCCGGCTACTTTAAGGGTCCTTGTTTTTATACTCTGTCACAGTACTGACACAGATAAGGCATTTTGGGAAGCTCTTACTCTGGAGTTTGGTACTGCAGGAAGGGACATTTGCAACCTCTGGGCTCACATTTGCTCAGAGGCAAAGAAGTGGCAGTGGCTCAAAGATTCAGCAGGTGTTGCAGATGCTCAACATTTCAGGAAAACAGGTCACTTCCAGGTTTTGCTTCAGAAGATAGTATGGGGATGGTGGGATCACGCGCTACAGCTTCCCTACCACTCACGGGGGCTT
>NW_008824309.1:905443-930507 GCF_000699105.1 Pygoscelis adeliae | reverse complement strand
CATCTCTCTTGCAGAGGTTTACAGTCTGTTTTCTATGGGACAGTACAACAGCATTCAATGAAAATTAAACCAAGAGGTTTAAAACTCCTCCAGAGAACAAAACCAAAATTGTAACGCCACATAAATACGCCATCACTCATTTCTGCAGGTTTATGGTTTCCTTTCAGACTGAAATTCCCACAGTTTCCTCGAGGTGGTACCATGGACACACTAAACTGTTTTCTAGGTCCCGGAACGCATTTAAGATACAGAAGCTAACCGAATAGATTTTGCGGTGTTAATTTCTCCACCACATTCTGCAGCGAGCAATTACCTGTGTGCAGTAGGAGAACGGCTTTCTGCACGCCGGGCTGCAGTGCCGAACTTCCGCAGGTTTCGTCTGAAGAGCACACCCTCCTGTAAAAGAAAATACCGAGTGCCTTCAAGGGTATGTTTTAAAATGTTTTTGACTTGGAACACCAGAGTATAAGAAGTGCTTGCTTGCTTATTTTATATAGCTAAATACTAGTCTATTGAGCACATTAGCATAATATCTGTAGGCCTTGCATTAATTAATTTGCCTTAACAAGGCAAGGAATTATTATCATGCCCATCTTGTTAATGGAGAACAGAGATATACAGATTTAAGCAATTTGCCACAGGCCACATAGGAAGTTGGGGACAGAATCAGGAATTAGATGCAGATCTTCTGTGTCCTCATTAATGTCTTATCTACATAAGACATAATCCACATAACGCCTTTGCCCATCCTCACTTGGGGAAGTCTGTGCTTCTATAGGAATAAAAACATGTCAATGAGTTCTTAACTACTCGGCAACCTTTGCACATAAAACTTTTGTTACTATCTTAACTAGTCATCGTAAATAGAACTAGGTAAGAACATCTGCATTTTCATTTCTACTCTCCTCATTCACCCTGTGCATATTGAGAGACATCCTATGGATGTGCAAGCCCTGCCGCCTTTGCCAGTCTCTCGTGGAGCTTCAAAGTGCTGACCATTTATCTCCCTTCTCATCCTGCGCAGGCAGAATTTGTAGGTCACGGCAACAGCAGGAACCTCACAGCTTGAGTGATTTGAGATTCCTGTGTGTTGAACAGAAGAAGAGGTACAGAAGCTGGGCTCTCCACCACGCGTGTGATGGTCTCTTCTGTTCTCCACGGTTACAGTAAGGTTGCACTAATGGCTGTGCAAGCCAGCCCAGGAAGCCCTTTTAGTACATGTACACTCATTTCTTCCCCTGACCAACCCAACAGTAGGGGCAACTCACCCAAATACTCTCATGTAATGACATGTGTGATGTTGACCTGACAGCAAGGCTGGTGAGCTCCCATCTGTCTTTCCTACACACAAATCCGAACTGAAATTCTGGACGAATTAGGAAGGCTGTCCAACTGCCCCCTGAGCAACTGATGCAGAAGAAGGAAAACCTGGATGGAGACTTCCATTCACAGTTGTGCACGGCAATTTTTGGCTATACCTGTGACATTTATTCCATCTGAGCGCTGACACCACACTGTGCGTACGTTGTCTCGCCAAAGGCTGGTTTTCCACAGGTAGTCGTAACACTCACCTCCTGCAATATCAATACCAGTTAGTCTTCACCTTGCAACAAAACCAGAATAAACTCCTGAACGGGAGGAAGCAGTGCTCTGGCCACGCTACCTGAGCAAGGCCGCGTTTCCATCGCTTGTCCGGAGCAGCTCTCCAGGTTCTCAGGAGACTGAACGATAAATGCCCTGGATCGGGACTGGCGCCCCATTGCCTCGAAGCTCCTGCCATTGATGCAGGTGAGCTCGCAGGAGCTCCACTCTGACCACTCTGTCAGGTGGCAGTCACCTGCACGTTGAAAGAATAAAGCACAGGTTTTCAAAAGGAATCAGCCTTAAAGGATAAGGACAATCTAAGCGTACAACAGCTGTAATAGTGAAATACCCCCAGTTTATCACACAGTGGTATGCATTATTCAAATTTTCTGCTTCATGGGCAATCTCATTTTCTCAAAAAAAAAAAAAAAGTCTTTTTCAGGTGATTTAGAAACAGCAGACTGAGCATTTACCTGATCTGCTGAAGTACAAATTCTTACTACAGCGGCTGACAGTACTCAGAGCTGTGGAAGCATCTCCGTCCCAGACAGCTATCACAGGCAGAAATGCACCTGGACTTTCCAAAGACTTTACCTGGGCAAGGCACAGAGCACGGTAACTGCAGCGCACTCTCTTTCGATGGCAGCTCACCACATAACGCATTTTCTACTGGTTTGGATGTAGCAGGAACAGATGCATCATATACTACACATGTGAGGTTGCGGACTTGCAATCCATCTCCACACTGTCCACCCTACAAAATGACAGAAGGGAACAAAGACACACATTGCTGACGTTAGCAGATGACAGAAGAAACACGGCTGATTCCACCTAAAAAGACTTCAAAAATACAAATTCAGTCTCTGGACTGCAATAGTATCCCCAGCAATGGGAACACAGATTGTCGTGGTTTAACCTCAGTCGGCAACTGAGCACCACGCAGCCGCTCGCTCACTCCTCGCCCCCCCCATGGTGGGATGGGGGAGAGAATTGGAAGAGTAAAAGTGAGAAAAACTCGTGGGTTGAGATAAGAACAGTTTAATAATGGAAATAAAATAACAACAACAACAATAATAATAATGTAATAATAATAATAATAATAATAATAATAATAATATTATTATACAAAGCAAGTGATGCACAGTGCAATTGCTCACCACCCGCCGACCGATGCCCAGCCAGTCCCCGAGCAGCGGCCCCCCCGGCCAGCTTCCCCCAGTTTATGTACTGAGCATGACGTCCCACCTCCAGCTTCTTGTGCACCCCCAGCCTTCTCAGTCGGTAGAGCATGGGAAGCTGAAAAGTCCTTGGCTAGTGTAAGCACTGCTCAGCAACAACTAAAACATCGGTGTGTTATCAACTTTGTTCTCACCCTAAATCCAAAACACAGCACTGTACCAGCTACCAGGAAGGAAATTAACTCTATCCCTGCCGAAACCAGGACACAGATGGAGATCTCCGCTGTACACATCTCTACAGAAGCTCAGAGGTAGGGGTAGAGCCACATGTAACCAGGAGAAGAGGTCGGTACCACAGAAGATTAATACTGTCTTTGCGCTTGGCCCTTCACACCTTTACCTAGAGCTAGTGAATTTACTGATTCTTAAGAAGTGCCCAGTTAAATGAACACAAATTTTTGGCTTCTCTAAAAAGGCCAAGAGCCGAGCCTGCCCATAAGGAACGGAGATTTCCACTCACCTCCTTTGATGATACAGCCCAATAGGACCGCTTACGTGGTTTAAACCCCGCAACAGCAAAAATCCTCCGGCACACTTAATTAGACTGCAAGGGTTATTGCGCACTAGGCTGTTTGTGTAATTTCTTAAAGGGAGCTATTGGTTCTGGAGTAGGAAGAGATGACCAACTCGTGTCACATACTCTACCAACACATCACCCAAAGTCAGCCATCGCCTGTTAGCACTGAACCCCATTTCAACAAGCAATAGGAGGCTCCATCTGAGCCATTACACGCTCGTCAGCCCAGTTCTGAAAAACTTAGCCATACACCAAACTACTTGCCGAAGAAGACTTCCTTTACCGGAAAATCAATATTGTTTGGCTAAAGCGATGATCAAGGGCTGAGGATGCTGTAAGAACTGAAGCACTGAGGCTATTTCTAGAGGCTGGAGTTGTTTCATTCTCATCCGAAAAAGAGAGCTGCAATGATGTTTGAGGTGCACACCTTAAACCTGCGTGATGCTTTATGAACTCGCGCCTGAAGGCTTGCGGAAATGGCACTTCACAAAATTCAGTAAATAAAACTCAAGAAGAAGGATGAAACATTGCTTTTATATAACCAAGGGAAGTGTTCTTTTGGATCACTTGGCAGTGGATTCTTTTAAAATAATGGACTTCATCTGCAGAGCAGAATGGCTCCTACCGAGTGCATTCATCCAGCAGTGTGCGTGCTAGCAGGAACGGCTCTCTCGCATACACCTGGTAGCTTTTTCATTCTCTCCATCCCTTCTGTTGCAGACCCACAATGAAATGGAAATAAGAGCATACCTAGCTGGATTTAGAGCAGTTGCTAACCAAAAGCATCTCAGTGTGTTAGTGTAGATTTACTACACGCAGCCAGATTTCAAGTTTTTAACACCGTGTTTCACTTTAGTCAGTATGTAACTTACTGTTCTAAATTACTGTTTCACCACTGAAGCCTCTATTGCGGTCTGAGATTAATGGGGTGTGAATAACTCATGCAGCTGTCAATTGGGTTAGAGCTCTTAGAAATGGCTGGTGGAAACAGAAGATGATGTGGAGAAAATTCTCGGGGGAAACAGGCACTAATCAAACTGCAGTGTATTTCCAGCTCAAAGTGGCTCAGGGAATGCCTAAAGATTACTGGAAAGGACAAAAAAAAGTTTTTAAAAAGATACTTATTCTTGTATAAACAATATATAGGTACTTATATACATATCAATATATAAATAGTTATATGAATACTGAGATCTACATATAAATAATAGGTGAAAACAATACATTTTTTTTGGTACAGCAGTCTCCACTATAAAAGTCCACACGCAACATTCTTCATTCTCCTATCATGCAATATTGGAAATACATTCATATTTTCCAATGTTTAGAATAAAAAATAAATAGAAACCATGGACTCTCAAACAATTCCAAAGATAAAAGTTTGCTTTTTAATAGTGGCTTCCATTTCCTTGCTTTCTTTCAAGACCAGCAATGTGTTTTTACAATCTATTGGATGCACTTAAAAGATAAAATGTCATCCTGTCATTTATAGAGGGAGATGTTTTTTGGTATATTTGGCAAGGTCATAAGCAATGCCGGAGCACCGCATTAACTTCCTTATCATCTTAAAAATTATTCATGTCCTCAAAATTATACATTTGAAGATCTAATTAATAGGTGTGGAATCAGTGGAAGTTTGCTGCAGTAATGGCACACTGAGGATGCAGGGAATAGCTGCTAATCAGAGGAGAACTGCCGAGGAGATGATCACATATTCAAAATGCGGGGATCAAATCTGTATTGTAAATGCTCTTCCTTGGAAGATGTGGTCATCTGAGGTTTGCCTAGAACCAGGATTTGCCTCTTGAGTGATGAGCTCCTGGCAGGAAATATGCGTGGATTTGACTTCCAGAGGGGATTTCCCCCATTTGGCTGCAAAAATTTCTACGCTGACCCTATGAGGATGCAAAGCCCACCCTGGGTCCCCTAAATACAGCCTGGAGGTACGGGCCCCTCCAGGAGCACCTGCACGGAGCCTCCACCTCTCACCCCCCTCACCCCAACCGACCACCCGTAAAATAAGGAGAAGGTTTACACCAGGACCGTGTTTTGACAGCCAGGTTTCTTTTGAATTGGCCAACTTGCTAACAGCATCTGCACAAACCTCCTCTCATGTCACCCTCCGATACTTTCCACATATAACACGCTAATAAGACAAGAGATAACAGTCCTAACGAGATGCTTTGCCCAGACGTGCCTTTAAGAAAAGTTTTCCCTTTTCAGCTTTTACTGGGGTTCATGTGTGTTCACAATTATTTCAGGTAAAGAGTTGACTGGGCAATGCTTTCACAGGTTGATGAGCATTTAATCAGGTAAAAGTCTTCTCTAATGAGGAAGCGTTGCGTGACCACATTTAAGGGAGTGCTTTTAAAACACGTTAGAAAGGAAGGGTTCTTAGCCTTCTTATGAATGTTAGGCAGCTAGTGCTTGATAATGTCTAGCTACTTCATTTATATTCCTTTAATGGAAAAATTATGAACAGTGTCAGCCCCTGCTAATTTTTTTTTTTTTTTTAAGCTAATCAGGGTAAACCCACTTCAACTCCAGTAGGAAAATGATTAATGTAATGTAACCCTTTAAGATTAGGTGTATCGACCATTTCCCAAGTTCTGCATCCCTCTGAATGCAACAGAAATGCCCGCCGCCCGCCGGAGGTGCCTGTGACATGTGTAATTACCTGGAGAGCAATGCACTGATTTCCGTACTGTGAAAATCAGCAATACAGAACACTTAGTGGGCTCTACTCCTAAACATGCAGACACCTCTAATTATTCACATGAAGTCAATTTAGCATAAAATAGTCCTTCTACAATTAAGGAAAGCAGTCTCAGTTATCTCATAATACAAGGAGAAAATATTTTAGCCTTATAATTAATTATCCTGTTTATATTATTACAGGAAGACACTTTCACAATATGCATTTTGGTCTTACCATAGGATGCATTTACCTTATTTCACAAAGCATCCTTGAAAACAGGACTTCTGAAAGCTTTCTTTAGAAAGTAAGCTTAAGCTTCTTTTCCAGTAGAGCACAGGAATAAATCACTCTGTATTTATGAACGACATTTAATTCCTAAGCACCTCATTAAAGAGAAGTGAACACAAATAAAATGGCTCCTCTCCAAAACACAACAAAGGGTAGAGAAACTACATTGCAGTAATTTAAGGAGAGAAGCAGGCTCTATCTCACTGAAAGCGCGGGGTGATATCTGGGTTAGGGAAGGTTGTGATTACTTGCTCTGAGCTGAAATTTAGCTGGGTTCTGGATGCACACACTTTTAATCTGCACGATGCGTTATTTATCTGGAGTATGCCAGGGCGTTAATTCAGCTTCACTGCTAATTCTTTTATCAGCTATGTTAGCTCCTACGGTTGAAGGTCTCTTCCCTAATGTTTAACAGAATTTGCTTACGTTAGCTGGACAAAATATCAGCTGATGTTATCATTTTGTTATATTTATTTTATACATAAATAAATACTGACTGCACTACATACAAGGACCATATTCACATCACTAGTTGCAATGAGTTGCTGTTCATTATATAAAATATAAATATATTTCTGTTTCTCTGGTCTTGGACTGTCCAAAGACTGTCACGCTCCAGATTTCATTTGCGAAAAACCTGGGAAAATTCTGGGTATCTCTTCTGCCACACGCAGTATTCGCTACACGTCCACCTACCGCATCTAGAAACTGAGTAGGTGTTCAAGGTATTTGCAGTGTGGTAGAGGGCAGAGCAGAAAACACAAGGGATGTGTCTTTACATGTGTTTTTAGCTTCAATCCCCTACACGGTATAACGTGGAGAAGCAGCCACAGATCCACGCAGAGGTCCTGTCCCCTGGGACCAGACTGGGCGCTTTTCCACCCCAACCACACTTCTCCCACCACCATCTCAGCCAGGTTTAAGCAGCCTGAGTGGACTTCACTCTGCCTGAGAAATTTCAGTGCGAAAGATTCACCTCTGCTTAAACTGGGTTACCGACTAATACGTTTTAATATTGCAAATGTGATCTAACAGATAAGGAGAAAAGAAAAAGCATAGAGGGGGGAAAAAAAGTCAATTCAAGCCTGATGCAAGTCACTGGCAGTGAAAAAACGACGGCTCCAGCGCTGAGCAGGGGTGCCGACCGCAGGTACAGCACACCGCAACTGAATCCAGCCTTTTTTAGATCATGAAAAAGATAGCCAGGCTAAGGAGGAAGTACAAACCAGCACTTCATACAACAACTCACACTATTGTACCTTGTGGGGAAAGACCTGCTATACAGTACTTAAAAAAAAAAAAAAAGGAAAAAAACCTATAAAAAAGACTAAGCTCTCATGAAATCTAGTGTATTTATTTTCTTGTTAGAATTATTTTATATAACTAAATTATAGGTCACCATGACTATGGCCACTCAGGCACATTTACTCCATAGATCTCCTTTGATACCTCTATAAGCTCGCGGTACCTGAACCCGTATCGTTATAAATCACTGCTGATGGCTGGAAGATGAGGCGCAGAGGCTGACCGCTCCTGACCTTCCCCTGCTTTCCTACAAATCTTACCAGCGCCTTCAACGGCCATAGAGACGCCTCTGACCCGCGAATGGCAGCCTCAATCAATTCTGCCGTGTAACGATGATTTTTGTCGTTGACCCCGGCCGTGGGGAACCCGAGGAGCCCTCGGGGAGCGCTGGGGAAAGCCGTACCTGGACTCTGCAGGGAGACCACGGGCCCAGCAGCCAGCTGTAGCAGGGCTTCACCGGGCAGCTCCTGTGCTGGGTGAGCTGCTCTGGGCAGGGTCTGCCCTCGCCCGCTGCCCGCAGGACCACCGAGCGCCCACGCACCATCTGGCCTAGGCGAGGGGAGAAGACAGGACACGGTGAAGGAGACCCGGAGAAAGCAAGAAAGGCAGATTTTGTGATTTATCATTATTCCTAGTTCATTTTCCACCACTAAAATCTGTTTAAAAAGCAATTAATTGGGAAGACAGTTTGGATAATATGGATGCAATTATTAAATCTAAGAGATGCAGTCACTGATGTTTTCAAACACAGTTTTTAAACACAGTTTTGTATGTTTTCCAAATATATTATTTGTTTATGCAACACATTTAAATACTTGATTAAATCCTGATTATTAACTATGACAAGAAAATAATTCCTATGGCAGCATCATTTCTAACGTTAGACATTCAATATGTTTCCAGAGATTTTTAACAAATGAAATTTTCTTTTTATGAGCAATTATGTGCATCTAATTTGAAAACTGCAAACATTCTAAGTGGCTATTACCGTCCATAACCACTTCTGCCATTTCCATTAAAATCCTATTTATTATTGGTGAAAACTTCTTCAGCCACTGAATGGAAAAAGCAATTATGTTACTACTTTTGAAATAATAAAACTGAATACATTCATTAAAGCTACAGCAATTCCGTTTCCATCTCCTTTGCTGTGCCTTTACTTCCAGGAATGTTTTCACTCAAAATGTTTCAATTAGAATCCCGGCTCCAATTAAAAAGAGCAGTGGAAAAGAAAAGCCCTTATGCAACAGGATGCGCAAGATTGTGCTGGGGATAAGATTTTTGCCTTGACTTTCAACAGGCGTGGATTCGAGAGGCAGTAAGTAATAAGGGCACACACATGCAACAAGACAGATGCGAGCCGCAATTCCTAACTCGCTGAGAAGGAAAGAGAGAATGTGTTGCGGTGGAGCACTCCCATTTGTATCGCAGTCGTTCAGCTGCAATCGTGAGTAGGGGGGAGTCCGGGGGGGAAGCAAACACCCCTGTGAAGTGGGGAGGCTGCGATATTCAGCCGGATCCTTCTCCCAGCTATTTATGTACGTGCTTTTTAATTAACGGTACCGCAGCTGGGTTTAAGGTACATCTCTAATAACTGTCATCGTGACTGTCTACGGAGCAGGGTTTCCAAAAACATTTTAGCAAATAAAAATTAAAAGCAGACACACCTGAAAAAGCTACTGATGGATACCTTAGCAAGCTCTCTTACCTTTACAATGCTATTCCCTTGCTCTGACTCATTGAATTCCATTTTTAAAGCCATTTAAACCAATTTTAAGACTTCTTCCTTTTTCAATTCTAATCCCCTGGACCTGGGGAGTTTGTAACAGAAGCGATGGTAAAAGCTCTTATCCACATGACTGTGCATTCAGCCATCACGGAATCAGATACATTAGGAGGTGGAAAAAAATCCTACCAGCTGAGAGGAAAGGAAAGGTAAGAAACTCCTGCAGTTCACCGGGGCTCAGAGCGAGGGAAGAGAAACCCCCCAGCCCGCTGCCGGCAAACCCCACCGCAGCCCTCCCCTGCCCAACCGGCCAAAATTGGCTGTTTCTTCCTCCCCAGTAATGGACCAAATTTGCCGGATTCTTCTTACTTCTGAATGCTGTGAACTGGTAAGGAATGGAAAAGGCTCTTTGGGAAACCGTGGGAAGCCCGTGGCTGTGGGGTTTTCGGGATGCCCTGGGGCAGGCGGCTCGCCCGGGCCAGGGAGCTCTGCGGCCCTCGCCAGGCTCGAGCTCCCGAAACGGCAGCTACAGAAAAGGAGATCTCCTAAGCTTAAAAGATCTGATTTCATTAGGAGGGACTTGAAAGCCTGAAGCATTCATCAAGCTATTTTAATTAAAGAAATAACTTCCTTTCGTACACTCTGTTTAACATCTTTCTAGCAAAATGTAAACGGGAAGATCATTGAATAGAAAACACGATTTTCCTTTTAAGAGGAATTAACAACCGTTCTGTATTTATTTACATTTTATTTTCCTACAGTTGGTTATCCAAACCATTTAAACTCACTACATTCCTAATGGTCAGCTGGTGCTTGACTCATTTAGTCTAACACTTTCTTTTTATACTGTGAATAAATCATCGAAGAAAGAAATTTTGTTGAAATCTTTCTTTGCACAATCACTGTAGTGAGTTTCTTAAAGCTCTGATTTTTTTTTTCTCACTCCATAAATATTATCTAGGTGCCCAGTTACCACTCAAGTAGCAGACAAATTCTCCATCTTTACTTTTTAAATACCTAAATACCTTTAAATATCTTTTGCTGCCTATGGAGAATAGAATCTCACTGCATCTGAAATTATTTTTCTGCCAATACAAACTCTGGAAGAGTCAAAGCAATCCTAGGTGTTTCTTTAATTTCCCAATGAATTTTTCTTTAATTTCCTCATGAATTGGCCACATCTGTTTCCTCTGCTCTGCAGTGTTGAATGATACGAAAATAAAGACAGAAAGTGTGCTGAAAATTGAAAGTAAGTATTTCTTCATGTCCTCAAATTTGCCATTAGTTTTGAAAGGAGGAAAAAAGAGGCTAGGTCTTGTTAATGTTGGTCACTTAAAATCCTGTTTTGCATCAGCAGCTAAAATTTCATCTTAGAAACATAGGATCATATTTTCAAATCAGAAGAATAACATTTTTTAGCCCCCAAAAATCTTGCCATTCTTTGCATTTTATCCCCACAAAGTGATGTGTCGCAGCTGAAACTAAGATGGTTAAAACTCCTGCTAGAGTTCATCCCAGTCAAAATTACTGACACGTCGTTACCTGTTTGATGAGCGTGAGCAGAGCATATAAAACACAACCCTATCAAGCAACTGCAAGACCAGAGCAGGGATCAAGTTACTTAAATACAGCCCCGGAGGCCAGGTTAGGTCAAGTCACAAGCAAAGGGGACTGGTGATAAATGGGGCTTTTTCATCTACTTCCCATTGCCAGTCCCACCAGCCACAGCTCTGGGAGAGCTTTTGGTGGCCCCTCTTCCAGCAATGCCTCCCAGCACCATCAAACCAGAGCTTAACGAGTTTGAGTAGCGAGCGAGAAAAAGTCACCGAAGTTTCCTCTTCAGAAGGCAAAACCAAAAATGTTTTCCCAACTTGGTGATGAATCAGTGAAAAATGTAACCACCACCCCACAAGTCGGGCACATCCTTGTCCCCCTCATTTCTGACCCACGGGTCAGTCTGGCGTTGGGGTGCACATCTCTGCAATTCGCTACGGTCTCTTCTGGGCTCTGAGGATTGAGCAAGGCACAGCAGCGCGTTCAACCCTGGGTAACTCAGGTTAAGTCCCATCATTTATCTGATGAAGTCAGCTTTGTAAGTGGCAAAGCATGGGTTTAGGTGTTCTGATACTATTTAGCACTCCTGTTAGACAACTTGGGAGAAATCATACGCGATTGGAAAACGTTTACGCAGAAAAATTCAGCATCCTCGTGTATTCATTTGCCTTAACAAAGGAAATACAATTTGCTGGGAATTATCCATAGCAAAAATCTTTCCACTAACTTTGATTCAGGCCGTGGGAGCATCATCCATTAACACAGTACTATACATCTTTTCATAGCAGTACAGCAACTGATATGAGGAACCCTAATATATAACCCAATGTCAGCCTAAAGCCCTAGCCAGCATCCCAAACAGATGCTGCCCAGAACTACAGCTGCAACAGAAAAATATCAGTTACACATCTCCGTAGGCTCAGCGCAGGCAGGAAAGAGAGATCTACTTTACTCATCATTTATAAAAATCAATATATTCGCCTTTGGCTGCTGCGTACCAGAACCATATTAGCTGTCAGTGCCACAGCAGCACCACTTCATGTTTAAATGCATTGTTCCATAAAATAAAACCGTAGCAAGAGAAAGGTACCATCCATTAAAATATATCACAGCAAACTGTTACTGGAAGAGATGAACAGAATAAAAATGTGAGCAACGATGCCCGAGTTAAGAAACACGTGAAAACGTAAATCCAGCAACACTAAATTTTGATCTGAATGATACTTAAATTATGTTTCTCTTTGAAGTCATTTATGGTACTTCAGCAGGCCCTTCACACGCTTTCCAAGAAAAGCCAAAAAAGCAGAATATTATTGTGAGCGGAGCCAGTAACGGTGTGTACAACTCATTTGCTGTGAATTATTTCTGAGAACCGTGCACCTAAGTCCTACATTTCAGCTGTATCAAATAGTGGGCAATTACTTATTTGGCAAAGGGAAGCCGAATCAGTGTTTACTACAGCCAATTCCCACAGCTCATTTATTGTCATCCTTTGGTTTTCCCTGTCTAATTGGAGGCTTCATCCTATTCTCACAAATGCCTGTGAGAAACTTATGATGATTTCAAAGGTATTGCCGTCTGTGAACCTTCGGGTAGGAAACCCTCACTGTATTCATCTGTGAAGTACCACCAGTAGATGAATACATAATTAACGTCTTCTCTGTTAATACCATCATCAAGTAGTATTTATAACCAACTGGAACTCGGTGAAGAAGCTGAAATGACGGTGTTTCTGCTGTTGGAACCACACAAAGGCCATGGCCGCAGGACTGGTGCCAAGGTCCCTCCATCACGGATGTTTGGTACCGGTGTAGCTCCACGCTTGATGGTTGCTGCAGCAAAACTCAGATCAGGACTGGGGCTGCAGTAAAATAAACCATGCGTTCGGAATAGCTTGGATGCGAAGTACTTTTGTTTCATTGATGCTCCTGCTTTGGAATGAGATTCAGAAGACTTTCGGGTCCCTGCAAAGCTATTCAAATGATAGACCAGGACCGAGCAAAACTTGGCTTCCTTATGATACAATTTTTAAGACTTTCCCAGCTGCTTAGCTGCCGAAGGTTCACAAAACAGCATCTCCAGCTTTTAAATCGTACACGTCTATGTCCTGAACTGTATTAGCCCGCTCTCTCGCTAGCAGTACAACAGAGTTATGATCTCTGAGGACCAGAAGATGACCCATAGACTGAGCTGAGCTTGGGCTTGACTGTGTGGTTCAAGTAGCCTTAATGAGGTTTGGCACCTACAGCCAGGACACTCCCTGGAAGAGCTGAGGTCTGCTTCGACAGGGCACGGATGTTTCCAGTTTTCCTCTGCAGAAGCCCAGCTCTGATTTAGGACATGAAGTAACTGGTTGCTCCTTACATGCATTGGGAACCATCAGCTCTTTAACCAGTCTCAGGATTTTCATAAGCATTTCAGGATCAGGAACGCGAGATGTACCTTTACTCGACTACGTCCCTTTGCAGACTACGCAATGTAAGAGCTCAGGACAAAAAAACCTTCAGGAATTATACAGGATGAGCTGCTCCTTTAGCAGGCTAAAAGCCACAAAGAAGTTATGACTTGCTTTTGCACATGTAGCTCTGTTTATTTTAGTAAGTGATTGAATACGCAAAAAAATAATTTAAGTGCATTCAGCAACATCAGCATTAACACTCCAAAATGGATTTTGAAGAAAAAATAAAATTTGGAATTAATAGTATTCCTAGTGTGTTGTTGTTAAAATACTGTCCATGAATTATTCATTTCTGTTAAGAAAGCACTACTGTACAAAAGGGCTAAAAGCTCAGCAAAGAAAGAACACCACTAATCCAAATATTAAGCTTTTCCTGTAACATGCTTTGATCTCCAAAATCCATCTGAAGGAATCACTTTATGGAAGTTAAGAGCTTTTTTCTTTTTGACCTTAAGTGAATTTGATTCAAATATACATTATGGCTCGCGAATCTTACAGACTGTACATCTAATGTGCATCAGAAGCCTGGGAAATAATGTCACAAGCTTATTTTGAATAAAAGCTTCAACACATTTCCTCATGTCAATACTCAAAGGGTTTTAAAAATCATACAAAGTTTTAAAAAAAGGTTCTAATCCTTTCACTTTTTGTATGCTGGGTAGCATAACTGGCTATAGAAAACCTCGCTGAAGTTACTGGAGTCATACATGTATTAAGGGACCTGCGGATACAAGATGGAGACAGAGGCAGGCATATACTAAATGATGAAAAATAGTCCTCGTGCTTTTTCTTCAATGGGATGTAATGATGTTACTAAAAGTACTTTCATCAGAGGATTTGTGTTTAGTTATTTATCCATTTCTTAAGAATCCTGTAACTCTCCCCAGCTCTTCGCTAGCTCTACGTACTCCTCCTGCCTCTGGGGTTAATGTTTCCTATGACTGAATTCTGAGAGTTTGAATTAATTAATAAAACAATCCTCTGGGCATCTGTCCACTTGGCTTCCTAAATTGCATTTTTCACTTTTGAGTACTTTGAAAATAGTCTGCTTTGTTCAAAAAAACCTAACACCTCCAGACCTCGAGAGTGTCAAAAATCACCTCTGAAGGGTTTGGTGCAGCTCGGGGCAATCCCTGTGCTCTGTACCCCTGCTCAGGGGCTGCGTAAGCCCTTCTGGGACTGGGGGTCCCATCTGCACTGCATTGCTGAGGTGTGGAGGGGGGGAAGGGGGCAGGAGGGCAGGTGGGGACTCACCGCCAGCGCCACACGTGTGGGAGCACTGCGACCAGGCTGACCACGCCGAGAGCCGGCAGTCCACCGCGCACCCCACCACGCACCGACTGCTCGTCTGCACGGGCTTCTCCAGGCGAAGCTGTGAGATGACAAGGAAACACAGGCGTCAGGCTCCCCAGGCCCCCCCAGCCACCTCCTGCCACGGCTGGGCACCAAGTCAGGAAACCGAAAATTGGCAGCGGCTCCAGTGGGATGCCAAGGTTGTTGCTGACAGGGAGTTTTCCCGAGGGTGCAATTGGTGAAAGCAGTTTCAGCGTTGAAGCATTTCACGTCTACGAGTCCCTCAGTGTTTGGGTCTTACTCTTGAAAGGACAATCCCAAACTTCTAGTAGGGCACAATCTCCCTGGTGGCCAGCTTTGTTGGAGCCATGGTGCAGGGTCTATAGCTCTGCCCCATGTGTGCTACTCCAACCCCAAAACCTCCCATTTGAGTCAAGGAGCGATACCACCCATTAACACCCCGGGGATGCTTTTGTTCCCCAAAGCACCCAACTGCTGTGCTCCCAGCACCGAACACAGCTTCTCCACCACCCATGGACAGTGTCTCGGTGCAGATGAGAAGGCACCGGCTTTCTAGAAACGAAATGAACCTCTGGGCGTTTCCCTGCCCCCCTCACACGCGTGTGCCATCCTCACCCGCTGGCAGAGCTGCGTGCTGACGGTGGCCCCGTCGCTGCGCCGGCAGCTCAGGAGACGATGCCGCTGTCCGTGCCCGCAGGTGGCATTGGCACCCAGCTGGCACGGGCTCCAGCCTGCAGACAGAAAGCAAAGGACGCAGTGCAGCGGGTCGCGGCCGTCATCCTGTTTTCACACCTTTTTACTCAACACGCGGGTTACCTTCCCCTAACGCAGCGCTTCCCCAGGTCAGGGCATCCCAAACCCAAAACCAACCCACACAAAAGAAAGTTGCTCTTAAAACCAAGCAAGTCTCGGAGGAGAAACTCCCGACTTTGCACTCAGATATCCCCTTAACGAAACCGAGACCTCAGAGCGCGCAGAAAACTGTTGAACGCTGATAAAGCGTATCAGTTCAACGCAGTTGGCGCATTTACAAGACTGTATTGTCTGAAGTAAAATTTCACTTTGATAAAGTAGCTGGGGAAGTTTCTGAAGGGTAACTCTGGTTTAACCTATTTCTTGTCTCAAGGCAAAGCTTTCCATTATTTAAAACTAAGACTTAATACTCGTGAAATAAAAACAGTATTTCTAGTAGAAGAAAATTCGTATCTTTTTACTTGTCTGAAATGGTGACGATCAGAATACAACTAAACTAAAATAAGCCTTAAAACACCATTTAAAATAAACAAAAAAGGATAACACAAACAACAAAAATTTCCATACACCACCAACGAATAGGAAGCATACAAGAAGAAAACCTATTACTTTGTATCTTCCACCTCTGATAAACATGAACACATAAATGTTCTGCATTTCTGAAATGCGATGATAAAAAAGGCATCGTCCTGCTGCCTGTGTGTTTCTAGGGCTTTTATTTCAAACAGGATGAGTTTATACTCAGATATAACATTTTCTCCTGCTTTGTTCTCCCCTCCCATCAGCCCCCAAACTCCTCTCTCTGCCTTTCTCATTTATCCGAGCTGGTCAAAACAAAAGGAATTTTTCCTCTTTTTTTTTTTTTTTTTTGTTAGTTTGTTTGCAACAGATCTAATTGCTTCTAAGGTCCTAAATAATGCATTTTGCTCTGAATATCCTATGCCCACCCATATAACCCATATTTGCCTTCAAACCAGACTTTTGTTGGTATTATTGGCTTCACCGGAATCACACAGATGATACTCTTTTACGTGGAATTTTGTAATTAATTCTGTTGATAACCCACCAAAAAGAAGAGATCCCATTTAACCTCTTTTATTTCCAGTGTACCTGCAATGACGACTTAAAGTAAAAATTGTGCGTTTGTCCACTAACCTGTGGACCAAAAAAAATGTAGACATGTAACTAACTTTAGTGAAATCAGTGATGTCTACGCATAACTCTTTTAGTGTCAAGGCTTTAACCAACACCACAAGCAAATATAACTGAAAACACAACTGGAGAAAGCCTTTAAGGAGCCGAATCTTTTATGCAAAGATATTTGGAAAAGCAGAACATCAATTTAATGTATGTTGTAATTGGTGTCACTTCCTGCTAAGAGTATATTGGAAAGGTCTACCTACCTGTTAGATTGTACTGATACTGGAAGCAATTCTGGTTAAGAATGCATGGCTTCATTTGTGAATCTTCAGGGCAGGGCTTTGTATTGATAGAAGACCTTAGCACTTGTCGAGTTCGGGTTTGCATAATATTCGGATCACACACCTATATACAAAAGTGATGGACAGTACAAGAGACCCTAGTAAATCATACAGACACCGAGCGCCTGGGGTTGCTACATGCACACCCACGGCCATGCCGAGGTACGGTACAATCACGCTCCTGTTCTAGATACTTAAAAGCATATGAGGAAAAGAAATGTGGTTCAAAGGTAAAAATCCAATATTACTAAAAGTCATCTTTTGTCCACCCTGATTTGGCTGTTTTAGGCACTCCTATACTATTTATTTCCATAACTTTTTGTAAGGATCCTTGGGGGACGACGAGATAAAGACCGTGCCGTTTTGCTGTGCTCTATTCTCCGCCTCTTCCCAAGATTTCTAGTAAAATGCCACAGTACTGAATAATGGGACAGGATTTCTGGCACAATTAATGCATTTTTAAGTAATAACTGATGTTACAGCAAAGCTTTCATTTCTAGGAAGGACATTTGTAATTACGTATCAGCTATGATGCTGACAAGAAGACAGGGTGACTTTTTGAAGTATGTGATACAAATACTGATGGCCAACTGCCTATAAACCAGGATTTGCTTGTTTACATTTTCATGTGAATATCAACCAACTGAGGCCGGTTTTCATTTGCATTTGTACATCACAGGCACGAAAACTGTTTGGTTTTAGCAGTCCCCCATCCTCACTCTCTTAGCACTGTGGCACGGGGCTGTTTTGCTTTCCATTTCAGCTGCAGACTTCACAATAGTGACTGAATGTTTTCTGCCTTCCAGGAAAAATCCCCTTTACGTAGAGGAAAGCATCTGCTCATCCCCACAGATCCCCTCCTGCAGCCTCCTGCTTACCCCTCCTCTGCAGAGAGCTCTTCTCTTTGGATGTCGCACGGAGGCGTCACCCGGCCCTGCATTTCTTAAGTTTTTCCCGTGGTTTACTTAATTTGGGGATATAGCATAAGCACTGGTTGGGCCATGCCGTTGCCCTGGGATGACTGTCCCATCCACGTCTCATGCCAAGGGGAACTATTTCAGGAGGAAGGAGTCGCAGTGCCGAAGATTAAATGCCTGTGAGACCGGGCAAGGCTAATCAGTGGTGAAGAGCACTAAGGATTGCTGCTTTGTCTCGTTAAGTGAAATCACAAAAAAGCCTAAAAAAGCTTATTCTGAAGCCAGGGTGATTACTGGAATACGTAACAGCCATTTAGGCTGCAAGGCTGGGACAGAAAAGCAGCCCCAAGGGTAGGGGCTCTGACGCGCTGAAACTCAGCAGAGTTTTCCTGCAATCCAGTACAGAGGGAATGGGTGCGTGGAAGTGGCCGCAGCAAACCTAATGGAAATAAATCCCTATTAAAGGTATTCACAGCCATTTACTGAACAAGATGACCTATTTAATTCCTAACAGTCTCTCAATAGGACTAAAAATTACTCAGGAACAGCAAAGAAAACCAAAAAACCAATGCATGTAGAAATACATTTTCATAAATGCTTGGGAATTTAAAACATGATTTTTCTAGAGAGTACTTTAATTACAAAAAATAACTAACAGTTTAAAACCACAGGCTTATTATCATGCAACGAACTGCCTGCAAACAGTGAACCCTCCATGGGTGAAAACATGGATAATTCCTGTACTGTGAATATTAAAGAGAAACGTAATGGCACTGCAGCATAAATCTAGATCTCAGACTGCTGTAAACTGGATTAGTTGCACAGATGATAGCATAACTAAACAGAATAAAAATCAGGACAAATAGGAAAAAAGTCCGGTCCGGTCTTAAAATACCTTGTCAGGTCCTATTTTCCTTATGCTTACACTATGTGAAGGAAATTCTATTATGTTCTTATTGCTGACACACACCTTGTCAAATCATTTTAAATGGTAATCTTATTTGAATATCTATGGTCATCTAAAATAACCAATTGCTCTTAATTATCTGAAAATTAAACCTAGGCTAAGTGTTTACCAATACTTTACTGCCTTTTCCACAAGTAATCCGATTGTTCATCCTAACAACTAACACTAATAACTTAAATCATTTGCCAATAAAACAAAACAAATAAAAGAAACAAAAAAAAAATCAAAGAAGGTATCTCAGTAGCTACTCCTAATTAATGTTTCTCTGCATTATGTTACCAAAGGGAAAAAAAAAAATCAATGAATGCTGTGAAAGAAGTTATGCCTGTGCCATCTCAGAAATACCTGCTTTTGCTCCCTTCAAAATAAGAACCTGCAGACAGAAAATATGCATCGTTTGTAGGTAAGTAACTTCTTTTATTAAAATAGTATTTTTCCCCCCATCTAGCGTGCACCCCATTGTGCTCCATTACAGGGCACTGACTCAGCCCAGCGCTGCACACGCTGTCATACAGCCACCCGGGTTTCCTGGCTAGCAGGACCATTCTCCTTCTCAGATGTCCTCCTGGTGGGCAGCAGACCAGTTTAACAGCCGTGACTCAAACAGGTCAAAGTCTATCTTGTGTTTGCCAGGATCCAAATAAACGGCCAGCTTACCGCAGCTCTGAGGCTGGCATTCTCACTGTGCTGATGAGCCATGTTGTTCAGAAGCCAGACCTGATGCGATAAGCTCCCCACTTTTACTAGCTCTGAATAATAAAGAATCTCCGTAGGAAAAGCGTTCATTTAATCAAGCTGAGTACACGGGAAACACGCAAAAATTCAAAGTCGGCAAACTGTAACTAATATCCTGTAATATTATTTGTTGAATTTCTCTTTATGTCAATTGATAAGTCAATTTAGTTTTATAATTGATTTTCTGGCCTTACTCTTTCAAGTTAACGATGTAAAAAATTGAGCCAAATATATATGGAACTGAATAAGCGGCAGGAGGGAATGACTTGCAAAGAAAAAGATGAAAGCTGGGATTTTCAAAGGAGCAAGACTGAGCTGAGTATCCAGCTACCCTGGAATCTCAATGGGCTTGGGTGCACAACTCCTGCAGGACCCCTCCAAAATCCCAGGCTGGAAAAATTAAATATTTACGACGCGGCAAAGGATGAGGAATGGCTTGGCAGACTCAAAGTCATCAGGGGATGTGAACAGTGGAAGTTAAAGAAGAGAAATTGTTTCCAGTGGGGAGATGCTGAGGGTATTAACAAGCAATACTGGAGAGAAGTGTGTAAGCTGCATAGCAGGAGGAAGATATTATGCCACCATTGTGACCACTGCCATCACTACCCATGGTCTGTATCTAGTCCTGAATTTGGATCTTAAAAAATACTAAAAGAAAAAAACAATCACCACCAATGGCAAATTACATTTTTAGGAAGTAGGACAGAAATAGCAGTCAGCAATATCATAGAAAAGGCAGCAAAAGAAAGAAGTATTACTTGAGTAATTAAAGTAAGAAATTATCACAGAATTAATTAAGATTTGGGCAAGATTAGGGAAGGGGTTGATTCTGAATATTCTCACAAATGAAGAAAATTACAAAAACAACTTGACTCTTCCACACGAAATAATGAAGGTGCCATTCAGATACATGGATCAAGACTGGATCTACTCTACCCCACTAGGAATCCAAATTTCTTATCAGAAGCTCTATAATTTTGGGGGTTTTAAATAAATAAAACCCACTGTGATTCAGCAATCCTTTACTGATATCTTCATTTACAGCTCCTCTCTTCCCACTAAGTGGATGCTACACTTTCAAAGACATTATTTTACTTCCTACTGTTCTGTTAATAACTACTACTTTCACTGATGACAGATTAAGCTTTTTTTTCATTGTTTTTACATTAAGTCAGCCATTACCTCCTGTAAGGTAATCACAACTGGCTCATGCTCAGCATTAGCCAACACTTATTCTACAGTGGAAGCACAAGGAAAGAGGAAAAGGTGCAGCCAACAACACTGTTAAGAGAAAGGCTGGTACATACAACGGAAGCATTCAGTAGTGGGAGTTTAACTTTGACTTGTATTTTTGCGATCACCTCTTTATGGTCATGCGACTTACTTTCATGCCTGTGGTTATAAATCCCGTAACTAGTTTCCATAGTTGGAGAATTTGGCATGTAACAATGGGGTAGAACTGGGCATAGCAGCAAATATCCTTATGCAGAAATTGAAAGCCAAGGCGATAGACTTAGACTGCAATGATTTATTAAGATAGATTTGGGCAGTGTCAAAGCCAGGAGGTGGTTGAACTGAGCGCAATGCAGAACCCGGTGCAGGTGCTGAAGCTCTCCGCATGCACAGACCTCGCTGATCCGTGCCGGGGACCAGATCGAGCAACTCTTGCACAGACCTCACGTAGAGGAACGCGAAAAAGAAGGTGGGGTGAAATTCAGCCTCCTGCTTGGGTCTCAGCTCCAGGGACATCTCCAGCAAACTGCAATGAGAGCAACTCTGGAGACTCGGCACCTTCACCTAATCTTTCCAGAAAACTGAGGCTCTGCTCTGCCAGAGGGCTGGTGCTACCAGGAGGGACAAGTAATTCTTGCTGCAGCCTGGAGACCATCAGAGTTTAGCACCTGCTTAGCAAGTGGAAAACCTTTGCCCAATTTTTGCTTCTATTCTGGACAACTGAAACCCACTTCTGCCATCACCCAGGCTAGAAATAGATTAAAGATTTATGGATCAAAGAAGGATGATGAATATGGGTGCCGATTGGCCATAAATATAAGAGGGGAAACAAGTCCTAAGAAATGGAGGTAGCTGTGATGCACGGAGGTAGAAGGTCAGAGGCCTGGAGAACTCTATGTACCTTCAAGGTTAGGTGCCAACTCAGTTTGGCAGTTAAGTTTTACAGACTATGTTGTTTCTTGGATTTAGTCCAGATTCCTCCTTGATGACTGTAAGCAACGGGGTGTGTAATTCAGGCATGTGTTTCCTTTGGTATCGGTGATAGGAATGGAATTAATTTCTGGATGGAAATAACAACGGGGACCTAACTCAGGTCGCACATTAATAGCCTGCAGCAATAGGACTTCATACACAGACATAATAAGTTTCTTTACGTGTACAGCTATACTGTCTCAGACTACTTTATTGCATTAAATCTCACCATTTCCGTTATCCTTTTCTATGACGTGTGAAAAAGTTGAGCTAGAGACAGGGATCTATAGGCCAGATTATATAAACCACTACAGAAACAAAATATTCTGAAGCAATGAAAGGTACATAAAATGTTAAGGTAGGAATGAATTGGAGTTTTTCCCAAAAGATGATTTAGAAATTATAAAAGCCATCATCTTGATTCTATGGAGGAATTCTTGGCACGATTAACTACTGCATTTTTTAATATTTCTTTTAGCCAATCACATTTTTCCACCATGACCGCTTGTGACTATTTTAAGTTAACGTAAAAAGAGGGACACAAGCATACACAAAGGATGTACCCAGCCTTTGCTCCAGACAATAACAGAACAGCCAATGCACAGAAAGTTTGTTCTGGAAGGAAAGGACATGAAATAAAATAAAACTGGATGGTTATGAATGCTAAGTTCCAGAGTAAGAACTGTTAACATATCACATGTTAATATGCACTATTAGACCTTCTTTGTGATGGATTTTAAAAGCTGTCCATTGATCTAGGCTTTCACATGCATTATTAAGGTTGTAACCCATTAGAGAGCCCTTTAAGCTGTTTAATTTATCAAACAGCTTGTATAATGCATACTGCACTATAAACAGCTGGCCACATTATATTTAACTAGCTATTCATAAGGAAACATACAACCTCAAACTAAGGTAAATGCGTTGGCAGCAACACGATTTGACTCTTTTTAACAGTGCAATGAACCATTATACTGTTCATGCCGATGTGGATGCCTTGTAACAATTTAACAAGCCATTTACAATAACATGAGCAGTCTTTTGAAATGAAAATGCATTTGCATAAATTTTCTTTTTGAGATGTATCTAGGTTCTGAAACCTTATCTCCCTCCATATATAACCATTACTTTTTTTAAAATGATTGTTGATAAAGGTAAGTAAAAACAAAACAATGAATCTAAAAAAATACAGCAGTTACCAACTTTTTGATAAAGCCATACCAAAAAAAATCAAGTCCCAGCTATGCATAAGAAGCACTGTACAGTCTTCCAGAAAAGCCTTGGACCAGCATAATTCTCATGCTTGTCCTGAATAAATTATCTCTTGGGATAGAAATACAACTCTGTGCAGGCTTCATTCCTCAATCCAGTCTCCATACTGCAGGTCCTCTGCCAAACTTACGTATAAAGGTACTAGCCGTGACGAAGACTTCAGTGAGTCCCAACGTCTACACGAGTCCACAATTTCTCTTCCAGTTGGCTCGGGAGGGAAAGCGTTTCCAAACCATAATGACTCCGACTCGCATCTACGATGAAAGTCACTGCAAAACCTGAGAGTCGGATGTATCGCCTGGTGCCACTCTTAATACGGTTATTGCAATATTACACCCCCCCCCCCTCAGATTCAAGAGAATAACAACTCAATTGTCACAAGTCCTGAGCGATGTACATAGCTATTGATCTGTGAGGAAAATGCTCGCTGAAAGAGAGACAGCTGTTCTCACTCACTAGACACATAACCTCCTATAATTAACTAATTTCAGACCTCTCAGAATTAGCTGCTAGAAATGCCAACAGCTGAGGCAAACAAGGAGGCTGCTCCGATCGGCTACAGGGGCTGCAACAGCTATGGCCACAGCAGCAGAGAGCTAACAAAATGCATTTGAGGTGATTATTTCAGGGACTTGTAGCACAACTCGCATATTAACTCTTTTTAAGAATGCTCTGATGAATTCAACTGAAGTCAATTAATTACATTTCCAAGTCAGATGAATACAAAGTCGAGACACTGCAGGTAGTGCATGTTATTTGATCGCTGAATATGTAAGAGAGATGATAGGATTTTGGTTTCCAGATTGTTTAGCTGGGTCTTTGGGCAATCAAGTGATGATGTCTGACTGAACACGCTATTGTAGCTGGAACGAACACGAAATCTCTAAAGCAAAATGCAAGTCAATCTAATTTGCTCATGATTTTTTTTTCAAACTGTTATCTTAAATGGCTTTAAAGCCTTGATATTTAAGTTACGTGGATGTTACGTAACGACAAAGAAGAAAACTTTATGAGTCAAAAAATAGTTTTCAATCAGAGAGAAAACCATTTTGAATTTACTTCTCACAATAGAGAATGTGAGAATAATAGGGAAGCTTTAAATCAGTACTTATGAGTTTCCTGAATCCAGTAAAGAGACAAAAACTCAAAAGTAACCTCAAAGCATTACATTTCAGACGGCTGCATTTCTGGGTCATGGCAAAGTGCCATTAGAGGAAATATTAAAATTTAGCTTTGTGTAGCAATGTTAAATAGCACTATAATCAAGATGTAAAAATTGCAATTCAGTTGGAAAATACACATAAAAGAATTGTGGGAGCATCTGGAATTACTAAAGGCCACCCTAAAAACATAAATATTTAAAAGTAAAAGGGAAATGCGGCCAAAAAAGTTAGAACAAATACAATGTTTTAGCAGAAAGAAGTATTGAAGAATGTACTACCTATTGACAAAGCAGTCGCCACCTTTATGACTCATTGATTGCAACATGATTCAAGACCATTTACTCTCCTGAAAGTGGAAAATTCACATGGGAAGAGTATTGCTACAAGATAAAACCAAGTAATACCCTAGAAAGTATCCAGAGTTCAATGACATATTGACAAAAGGTAAACTGGATAATCTAAAAGGCCTTTTTATATTCAGCTGATAAGTGTTAGTTATTCTGCTATCAGGATAAATTTATTATCAACACTATACAATATGAGCAGAACACCAAAGCGACTGGAAAAGAATTCTCACCTGACCAAAATCTTTGGTAAGTATCTCAAATCAAAGAGACACTCAGGCAAAGATGAGGGTGAAATTGTGGTTGCTCATTTCTTACAAACTAGAATTTGTCAAGTTTCATAAATCCTCTTTATCTCCAGCAAGCCAAACATGACCAGAGATACAGGAAGATTTCCCAGAATGCTCTTTGGCAGCTGCCTCACAAGAGTGCTACAACTAAACGTGTGCCAACTGTTTTGCTATGAAATGTAAATGCGCTTGAAAAAGAGCAGCCAGGATGGCTGCCACGTTGGGCGCCAAAAAGGACTGTCGTGGTTTAACCTC
>NW_008824309.1:889084-905310 GCF_000699105.1 Pygoscelis adeliae | reverse complement strand
CAATTGCTCACCACCCGCCGACCGATGCCCAGCCAGTCCCCGAGCAGCGGCCCCCCCCGGCCAGCTTTCCCCAGTTTATGTACCGAGCATGACGTCCCATGGTATGGAATGTCCCTTTGGCCAGTTTGGCTGTGCCCCCTCCCAGCTTCCTGTGCACCCCCAGCCTTCTCAGTCGGTAGAGCATGGAGAACTAGAAAGTCCTTGGCCAGTGTAAGCATTACCTAGCAACAACTAAAACATCGGTGCCTTATCAATTTTGTTCCCATCCTAAATCCAAAACACAGCACTGTACCAGCTACTAGGAAGGAAATTAACTCTATCCCTGCCGAAACCAGGACAACAGTTTTGCTTTTTCATTTCAGTATGATGTGATCCTTCAAATTTTTCGGATTACTTGGGGAAAAGAAAGAAGCCATACTTAGAAAATGGATTTTCAGTGACTGCTCAAAAAGCATTTTATACATCCTCAGAAGACAGGCATTTACTTCCAGTTTGGCATGAATCAGAAACCATGCACAAGTATACCAGCCATTGAGCAAAATTCCTTCAAACACAATTAAATAGACAGTCCTAATGAGCAAGAGGTTCTATACACGCAAACATACTGATATGGTTTTGGGCTCCGTGGGAAGACACTTAAAGCAGGCTGGAGGCACAACAGGTCTGACCAAAAGACTTAATAAGAGATTGAGCTCCAGATGCAGACTCCTGTATTTGGGTGTCTATATGCAGGGTCTCCATGCAAGGTCCAGACCCAAGCTCTCACTTGCAACCAGTGGAGCTACTCAACTGACCACACGTAGCTCTTCCCTTAAAGATGAAACGGGATCCTCTGTAGGCTCCATTGCCTTTGTAACTCCATTGACCGTGTCCACCAGCTTGTGGCCATTCTCAGTGACCACCTTCCCTAGTGGCGACTCAGGAGATGGAGGGTTGCATTAATTACCCTGGTACTGGCAATGCCTCACTCCTGGCCACCACATTTCCCTGCCCCATCGCACCGGTACCCCCCGCACGTACTAAAGATACACCACCATCATGGTACAGCCATTCTGCACTTACAGCAAGCCCAGCGCTTGCCTTGGAGATGTTAAGCCTGTGCAGCCTGGGAGGGACTGTGCTGTGTGGTCCTTTCTCCAAACCAAAGGAACACAAATAGCCTGAGTAGCTATAAAAGGGGGACAGCGCTGCTATAAACTCTTCAAAGGGAGGGTTTTATCTGTCCATAAAACTTCAGGCTGTTTATTGCCTCATATCCGGACAGAACTATTTAAACACATGCTCCATCCGCACAGAGTCATCTCAGTTTCCCAACAAAGCGTTGCAGAACAGCTTGTGAAAACATATTGTTCAGTTAATTGCATTGGCATGCAGATGCCCTCACATTTATGAATTAATATCTATCGTGGCAAAAGGATGTCCAAGGAGACACAGGGACTGTGGCACTCGGCTCTGCGACTGCCAAGAGCTATGCTGCAGCCCACGAGCTCTGGGCATCCCTTTCCTGCTTCTGTGGGCTACAGAGGCTTCGCCATTGTCAAAAAGGAGTCTTCAGGGAAAAACTCAGGGTGTGTTAAGGATACTAGGGTGCTTAAAGCCTCAAGCAGTCCTTCATGACCAACTGACTGCCACCAAGGCACCTGAAAAATACGCAATGGCCTTGAGGATCTCTGCATTAGTTTACTGCATGCTAAAATGAAGAAAATCTCTCTCAAAAAAAAAAAGTCAATGGCAAAGAAACAGCCCAACCACAGTGGGACTTTGAAAGGTATCCAAGCATCTGTATTGGTTGCAAGAGTGTTACACTTCATCAAAGCCATGCTGCTCAGGAGGAGGTGAATGCAGGAAATGAAACAAGATTTTATTTGACATGTTCTTACTGAGTATATTGATACGCTACACAAAATATTATGGAAGGAAATTACCTGTGTCAGCAGTAGTATAAATACCTGTCCAATAACCACTCAGACTTTTGATAATGGCCCTGTTAACACAGGGGCAAGGAATATACGTTTGTCACTTAAATACATCAAGCAAGTCTATTACAAAACCCCTGAGATTAAACCTGGCACCTATTTCAACAGGGAGAAACAATGGGTTTGCAATTACATGCTTTGAGGCCAGAGAGTTTTCACAAGATAGAATTTGCAGTTTCTTTCCATCTTGCACACTTAGGAAAACACAGAGCACTTGGCGGTGGCTTGAATCCCTGCATAATTCACAAAGTTTTGACTATTTTGTGACAAGACCAATTGTTCAGGCACCTTGCTGCCATGCCCTTCTGTTGCTGTTGCCTCAAATCCTCCCTCAAAGTTTTGAGGAGGAGACGCTGGACAGAAATAGTGTCTGTTGGGAAGGGAGAGCTGTCATTCCCTCAGGCCTAAGACCTGTCCAGAGGAGTGCAACCACCACAGTTTACCAGCAGGCTGTTATGGCAGTTGTGCATTGCTCACAGAGCTCTGCCCTGCAAATATTTCTTAACGCAGACAGCCCTTACTGCAGCTAGAATACCGGTCCCTTCACCCACTCTACTTGTGTGGGTCCTCTTCCGTAGACCAAGTGGAAGGATGAGTGGAAGCAACTGTCACAGTGATAACTATGTGTTTTACTAACTAATTTTCTATAGCTCAGGCTCTGTAGAAATATAAAGATCTCCAGATTCAACCATGCTGGCAGGATCCTTTAAGCCTGACTTCCCTCAGAAAATATTTGCTTTGTTAGAAAATAACTATCTCATGAAATGGTTGAAGGACAGAGAAGACCGACGCACAAGGAACATTGCCACAGAGACACAAGCAGGAGAGCCTACCTGTGGACACTTGCTCCACTGTCCCCAGTCAGACACTGCGCACTCGCTGGGACAGTACAAGCTACACTTCTGCATTATATCTGGGATTTCAGCCTGATTACACAGCGCGTTGGGCACAGTCTCCCCTCCGTGGTCCTCAACGGTACGCACACACCTACACAGAAAACAGACATTGTCATTAGAGGGTCATCAGCGAACTACAGAAGTGATGGATATCAACAGGTCTGCTCGACCCCATATAGGACACTATACGTAACACAATAGCTATATGCAGCACAGCTGGTCAAAATGTAGAACTAATCATGTTAATGCAAATCAAAACCAGCTACACGCACGACATGTTTTTATTACTCACAGATTTCAACAATTACTTTAAATAAACATTTCAAACTTCATACAGAGGGATTTTAACCTTGATCGGCTGACAGATGAGCAAACAGAAAATGACAACCAGCAAGAACAAACCTTTGCGCTCCTGCTAGTAACATCCGAACATTTGGAAATAACTCAGTGTTTCCCAGTGCCTGGGGAATGAATACTCGCTAATAATGAATGCCACTCTGGTGCATGCAGTGCCATTACTTGGGGAAAATGTTAGCAAATCAGAATATGGAGGCTTTGCACCTCAGGGGGCTTTATGTATATATGGCATTTAGGTTGAAGAATTCTAATTTAAACATCATGCCTTCTTCCTGAAAGATGTCTTGATCGTAACACAAGGCTGCATCTCTTGAGATGCTTTTCCTGTAAACCATTGCACATAAATGCATGTTTCTTTTCATTTGAAATACACTGGACTCAGCAACGTACTCACTGTCAGATGGCCACACATTTCAGCTTTATGCCAGTACGTATCAGCTCTTTTTAATCTGGAGTACCCGTGCTTTTGTCTTCACGCACCTGACTCTCCTCGTTTGTATTCCTTCTCCACAGTGGAGGGAATTTTGTTCGCTGTTGATTTTGCACGGAGACCACGGTTCTACTACCCAAGAATACTGATTGCACTCGGTGTAGCATGGGACCGCCTCGTACACCTGCCAGCAGAAAGAATCAAAACCGGTCATTTGAACTATCCAGGTTAGCATCTCTGCAGAAACACCTCAGCCGAACCCCGGAAAGAGTACACTGAAAAATATCCTGGCTTACGCTCCTTATGCGAAGGGTGTTGTAATATCTTTAAGTTTGTTTATTCATTATTGACTTGCCAACGGATTTTTAAGTATATAATAAACAGCAGTATGCATGCAGCATCTTAGGAAACAGGATAAATAACAGCGATTTCCTGCAGCCAGAAGAGGAACTCCATTACAATTTCATTTGCTCAGACTGCTCTCGCTATAATCTATCCCACGTCATTCACCAGGACCGTACATACTGCATCTTTTTGTGTTTCAGAAGGTACAAACTTAAAATCAGCACTCATTTACCTTTGCTTCCAACATATCTTTGTAAGTCATTTACCATAAAAGAATGAAATTTCAGGCGTCCTATAAATTTCATGTTTATATACGAAAACTATAAATGCTTGTTCCCCTGCAAGTGACTTATCTCTAACACATCTCTTCATCAAACACAACCGTGTATTCACCTGAACTATGGTATCTATGTAGAGAGAAAAATACAGCCAAAACCTTGATAAACATTTTTAAAAGGTGATGGATATTCAGGTTGTTAGAAGCAGCACACTGAGATATAGTACTTTAGCAGATTTTTAGGTTTAAGCAAATGAATGAATCAACAGTTCTATTACAGTAATGAACACAAGTTATTTATTTTGAATCCGCTTTGTCTGCAGAAGCTGATTTGAAGATACAGTGTTCTCTGTTGCGTAGTATGAAGCACAATGCGCTGCCCTGAAAAAATACAGCGCAGCTAAAATTTCTTCTTCCACGCACCAAAATCTCCTTGACCTTGCCGCTGTGGAGCTCTTCGGTTCTCACCATTAAAATAACTAAATCAGTAGTTTTCTCCCCCCCCCCCCTGCCCCCCCCCCAAAAAAAAAATTCAGCCACAGGTTTAATAATTTACAGCTTCATTTTAAAATAGCAGATTACGACTATGCATGTTGTGGCCACAACAATAAAGAAACCTTATTTGCAACATTTTGGAGGTGGGGGGCAGGGAGGTTGAGATACCAGTCAGAAAACAGAACTGGTGCCCCATCAGAAAATTACCTTCACATCAAATGAAAAGAAGATAACTTGCTGAGGAAAACCCCTCAGGAACAGCAAATGTCAGAAACTGATTTTAACTGTGGGTCTTTATAAACGTTATAAAGGTTTAGCAGAGAGGAGAGAGTAAGATAGGCTAAAAAGTGCAAAACACATGGAGGAGCAAAGAAAGGAGAGAGGGCAATAGAAGCCGGGACTGGTGGGGGATGAACTAGTAAGAGCATCACGTTTTGTGCAGGGGAAGGGGGACGGGAGGGGAACGAAGGGGGCAAAGGCAGTAGTACGATTTTTCCTACATATTATTAAGCACAAATCCTTTTTCACAGTCTGTGCACAAATAACACGAGATAACGTGCAAAATTTATTAGGACTACCACGGCAGGGCTGGAACACGCACAGCGATAACGTTTGGTACAACAACCTTTTTGCACAAGCGAGTGGGGTCACCCCACAGCCTTTCGGGGGAGCCCAGGCGGTGCGCGGCGTTTCCAGCTTTCGCTGGGCCTGCACAAAGTTCTTTGAAAGATCACAGTGCACTGCAGTCACTCGATATGGGCTAATGATTTCCGCACGCTGAGGCGGTGGTATTTGGCCTAATCATATGATATATAGGTACCTATGTATTGTATAAAGTGCACATAGAGGCTAAGTTTCCTAGGCTGAGCAAGTGGCACCAGAAGTGCCCCCTAATTAGCTGTGCAGCCATGCTCATTAACATTAACTGGTGTACACAAGAGCAAAGAGTGCTCTCGAGAGTGCAAGGAGTGCCTGTGGAGCAGGACCTGTGCCCAGCACCAGCAAGCGGGGAGCCCGCAGGCACGGGGGGACGTGGCAGCACACCGAGCCCGGCGCGAAGCCACCGTCCTGCCCTGGCCAGCCTGTCTCCTTGAGAGAGTTACTGACTTCTGCAGACGTTTCCCTGCGCACGCTGGGGAGAATAACAATCCCTCTTTAGACACTGCGAAGCCTTCATGTTCCCCAAAGACAGCCAGGAGATGGATGTAGAGACAGGGAGTATTTATTAGTTTTCCTGCTCCACGGCGGGGAAGGGAAAAAAAAACAACCCCATGCTCTGGCTATGTTGTCTGACAAAACATACTGCCGTTTGCAGGAGACAATTAGTTGAAGAGGGAAATGTGTGCTTTAGGCATGATCAGAGTTCCCCTCATCACAGAGGGGAGGCAAAACCCAGAGAGAGCGAAGCACCAAACTTCGCAAGAAGGCGGGCAGGGAACCCGCAGCCCGGGGCGCAGAGGTCTCACTGGGCAGTGTTAAGGGAGGTAAAACTTATTTATTAATAAGTTTATTAAGAGCTGGGTGGGTGCCTCTTCCTGCTTGTTAGACTTTTGGAGAGAAAGATGAGGTTGGGAGAGGCCAGGAGGTGACGGCGCGGGTGCTGCCTGCGCCCCTCCACAAGCACGGCGGGGCAGCTGGGGCAGGCGCAGCACAAACTGTGGCTTTAGGGATTTAAGAGTCTTTTCCTTGCTCTAATTAATAACTCTTCCTCAGGGTTAGAGGATATCGCTGTGAATCCTGCAGGTCACGACGTGAGCACTTGCCAGCCTTTCAGCACTCACCCCGCCATCTGCAGCGAGCAGCCTCTGCTCCTCGCTTGGGCCAGACGAAGAGCTTGGAAATCACAGCTCGTTGTCTCAGTGACCTCTCATCGCTCTGCGTTAAAATCTGTGAAACCTCAGACCTCTCCGAACCAGCAAAGCCCACCTGCGGATAGCACTAGAGGTTAGGCCAGGAATTTACCAGAACTGCATTTTGGTGGCCAAAACCTCCTGCGGCATTTACCTGATGTGACTTCTGTGTAAGAAAACCAGCAGGGCTTGGGCAGGGCTGGGATGCCACGTGAATGAAAATCTATCAGAGGAAACGTGTGAGGGCAAAACAGAGATCCCATATGCAGTGACACAAATATATGTGACGTGAAGCGATACTTCAGACGCACTCTTTCAAGAGCAGGCAGGATCACAATAATACAGCCATTAATACAGCATTTGTATTCTGCTGCCTAATCGCGTCAAGCCGGTACGATTACACGTGAAGCCCCATCAGCTCTCCTCCTCTGACAGACATCCCACTCTCAGCGCGTGGAGGAGGACACGCAGCACCGGTCGCACGATCCCTGCGGTACCTTAATACCCGGTTCAGACCCCACAGCTCCTGTGGGCTGTGCCTTCCACGGGCGGTCTGCTGCTGACCCGCTCGGTACTTCCAATTCAGTCAGGATTCCAGGTGACACTCGCCACCGAAAACATGAAATATAATTGTTGCAAACAACCCGTTTTACTAAGTTATTGTGCTGATACCACTGTGCTCACCATCTGTGAACAACCCCGCTTCTCTGCCCTGCGTCAGCGCCGAGCAATGCCATCGCCGGTAGTACCTCTGAGACAGCGGGAAGGTGTAAATAACCAGCAAGCAGCATTGGGAGGGACAGGTTTCTTCAGAGCAAGTTACAACGTGTATCGGTAGACTCCGTTACACCTTTTAAATGAGACTCATAAAGAGATGCAAGATTTGCACTGGTGCAACTCTGTGGGTATGCATTTTGGAAGCTGTGAATATAACGTGACTCTCTCTTTACATTTAAAAAACCATGGTGACATGGCATGTGTTCCCTTCCTCCACAGGACAATGTTTTCCTCCTGTTTCTCTCTTCTGACTTGCCATCATTTGTTTTCAATCACTTCCAATTCCTCTTTTTTTGTATTTAAAAAAAAAAAAAAAGCCTTAAAGCCTTTCACTCCTATCTTTTGCTAACAGCTGTGGTACTTAACAAGGTCAAACAGATGACGTTTTTGATTTTGCATTTTCAAAGGATTTTGGCTAAGCCTTGCTGTTCTTTGAGTCCCACTGACCAGGGGACCTGGGAGCACTTCTCACCTCCCGGCTCCGTGGGAGCACCCTGTCCCGATCCTGAACAGAGGCTGGGATGGGATGTGGTGTCCTCACTCCTCACCCAACCCAGGGACCCAAAGTGCCTCAGCTGGGAGAGGGCTGGGATGTGCTCCCACAGATCCCTGGCTGCAACGTAGAGTGTGTCCAAGCTTCAAATTAGACACAGTCCCAGTATCCTAGCCCACATCACATTTGCCATCTGCTATCTCTGCTACAGATACAGAAGCCTCTTGTCCAGCTACGCCACTTCTCTTCCCAAGCACAAAGACAACAGTTTCTTTGAAAATAATCTGCTTAATGATCACTCTTCCCCAAACTTACGCAAACCCACTCTGACAGTGCATTTACAAAAACCTTCAGACCGAGCCACCCAACACACGTACGGAGCTGTACTACCACAGTTCATCTCCTGAAGGACAGAAACTAAATGAAGACCATGCGGTGGGCACAGGGGCCCGTTGTTCTGCACTGCTCAGGGGGGAGAAAGATGCTGGAAGCCGCAGGCACCTGACCTCTGCGGAGCTGCAGAGCTCAGCGCCCAGGGGACCAGCCTGGCTCCATCCCTCAGTGCCTTGCCTTTAACCCTTCCAAGACATAAATACAATCAAAATACTTTTAGCATTTTAGGAAATTAATTGCTTTCCTCGATTTTTATTCATATTCTCATGCTGGGTTTTGGGCTCAATGAACCAAATGAAATGATGCCTGACCGAAGTCGATGGGAGTTTTGCTGCTGACTTTCATAGGACCACTGTATCCCTCTTTGTACTCACAATTAACCTGGAATACATTAACATCTGAATCCTAAAATCAAGTTGATGGGCACAGTTCTAAATTAATTAAAGGGAAGAAGGACAAAAGCTACTTTTTAAGAGACAAACTGCTATAGGCTTGCCCTAATAAAAGAAGCCAGTTCTCATTCACTCCAAAGCAAACCCTGAGTCCTTGGCTAAAGTGTCTTGACGTCGACAGTCACTTCAACAAGATACACAAACATTAATCTATTTATTTTCTCTTTTAATAGCTGATACTTGCATTTTAATGAAAAGTCCAAATATCTAACCACCAGAGAGCTTTGGTATGATTTATAATGTTCTGTAACTTATTTAAATGTAGGTCAGGAATAATACTGACCTTGCAAAGGACATACAGAAACAAGTGCACATGCTCAACTGATGTGATTCATTAAAAGAAATTCATACCTATACTTCAGGTAGCTTTTCTGATGAGCACCTGCAGAGTAAACTAGAACGAGGTTCAACGCTTCTGAAAATCATAGTGACTTCATATTTCAGTGAACATCAAGATTTATTGTCCCTCAAGGTAAGTATTGACTCTGGTTTTCTCTCAGTCAATATTTTAGCTTTCAAGACAGTAAATCTTGGTGTTCACCTCAACTAAAGTCAATATCTGCTTATTATATTAGAACAACCAAACTGATCACTGTAGCAGTTGCCTGAGACCCTGAGGACAACCTCTGCACTATTCATTTCTAATAAAAATGGGCTAAATTCATTGCTAACATAAGTTCATTTCACATCGCTGCCCTGATACCAAGGTTACATTAGACCTAATACATTGAAACAGCCAGAACCGAAGAAATAACAACCTACTTTTAAACTATGGACACCACCATGAATAACACTAAAGCTAGAAAAGAACTTACATAGGCAAGAGAGCTGATTTGCTCTGGTTTGCAAGACACTCGCTGGTAAGGAAATTCATGCGCAGATATTAAAACCACTCCTGAGACTGGCCAGCAATTTGCTCACTTGCAATACCTTTTGTGTACCCACTTTTACGTTCCCTGCATATCCAGGCTGCAAGAGGGGGCAGCAGTAGATGTCACTGTGTAAAAGTGGCCCTCTCCTCCTCTTACAGCTTACGGCCACCACTTCGTGAAATCTGGACCACAGCCAGCACTCCTCTTGCAACCAGCCTGACACGAATAGATCCGGAGCATGGTGGGAAATACAGCTCCAAAGATGTCCATCCATTGCAATTACCTGCAAATTTGACTTCTATGTTGACTCCATCTAGTTCATCCACATCTCTTTTTTGGTTTTAAGGTGCCCGTACGTTAACTGAATAATTTTTGTAATGCTCTAATACTGCCCTTGCATTCCATTTAATCCAAAACAGATAATTTCTAATAATGAGTTTCTTTTATTTAATTCTTTAAAACTGAATTCAAAATGGAGTACTTACTTTGTTAATTACTTAAGTGCATGTTTGATTTGGCAGATCTAAGCACGCATTTAAAAGCTTTACTGAATTAACTGTATATCTGAAGGACAAATACTTGCACATTAACAAACACTACATCACAGAAATGACCTCATTAAAATTTCAACATTAAATAGTCCTCTTTAAAATAAAATTGATTTTATTTCATGCTAGTTTATATATTGATCACAATCGCCAGAAATATGCTAACCGCTCACCAGTATTAAAACTGATTGAACAATTAATTTTCAAGCAATTTGGATTTTGCAAAGCAGCTGTTTCACTGATGAATACTTGTCTTTAGGTATTTGGATGCTGCAAGCAGCCACCAAAATTAAAAAAATATTGCTCAAGAATGACTTACAGCACAAAAGTTTGAACAGGTCAGTATGTGGTAAGACTTCTGAAATTATCAGAATTCTTGAATTTTTTATGCCTCTAGCAGATACCTGCACAAATAGTCGTGAAGCAAATTCAGCACTTATAGTTTTCATTTTCACCCAAATCAAAGGAGTTAGTGTTTTTTACCTCCTTTGTGGTACGGAAAAAAGAAAATCAATTAGAGCTTCGCTAAGGTTATGAAAAGCCTTCACTGGCGTTGAACCAAGTTTATAGAAAACCTAGACCTGCCTAAAACTTTGTAGCTGGCAAAAGGATGGGATCAATTTTATTCCAAGTACAAAATATGAATGAAGAGTCAGGGCAATAATTACTATAGCATAGACAGAAAGACCTATCAATTCCCAGCCTCTGCCCTGCGGGCAGTATGGAAGCCCCTACAGAAACAGACCCTTCACCGTTACTCTAAGGGACTAGCCATGGTGCCAGCCTTCAAAAACACTGCTGAAAAATGGTTTTCACTGAGTAGGAAAGGTAAAAACAACTATGAATCCTCTGAAGTTTCCCCAGCTCTTGATTATCTATTTATAGCCCGACCCTCAAAACCGCTCAACTTTAATCCTAATTTACACATGAGAAAACTGAGGATGAAGAGTTGAGGCATTTATTAGAGGCTGGCGAGGGAGCCCTCAGGGAGCAGGGGACTGAATCTGGAAATGCCTTATTTCTTGCACTAACCGGAATGATATCTCAGCTTAAAATCAGATACTGAGAAGTTCAAATAAAGACATTTCAGGATGAAGCCATCAAAAAAAGCAGCACTGTAAAATTCTGGCTGTAAGATGAGAACAAGGAAAAGAGGAGAAATTAGGAAAGCAGCAGAGTATTCTTGCTATACAGACATCTGGATGCTCCACTTTCCCTCACCATGGAATTTAGATCTAGTCTTTTGCTGGACTTTACAAAATGCTCCTAGTAAATCCCTTATTTTCTTCTAATGGATGATTAAATATGTGAAGACCAACACCGCTGTATTTCAAATTCTTAAGTGCAACAAGTGGAAAATGCCTTGTTTAAAAAGTTAATTGAAGTGAGCTCTGTCAAACCCCAGCCATTACAGATCACACTTCTAGAACTAACATGTTGCTCAGCAAGGTTTATTAATTCATATTTACTAGCGGTAAGTGGTTTTATTTTCTGTAAGATTGGTGCAGGCATTAAAAACACCAAGTTGCAATACAGTAAAGAGTGAGCACTCCTTGCTGGAGATTAAAGTAAAAAGTTGGCATCATGCAACGTTAGAAAATAAGGGAGAATGCGCAGCTCCCGGCCCAGAACCTGCCTCCCTGGTTTTACTCAAGGTTTTACTGTCACTACAGCCTTTGAGGAGCAGAACGCAGCACAAAGTATAACCTTGCAGATATCGCGCAGATATTGGGTATTTATTTCTACCTGAAATACTCAGGCAAGACAATTTAGTCTCAGAGTTACACAAAAATATGGAGATGTTGAAGTGTGAATGGAGGATATGTGAATACAATCACAAATGGCCAGTTCCTGTGGCTCTGCTTTTTATTTTAAATTATGTTTCTTCACTATCAAGAAAATACCGAATCTAGACAGATATTAACAAGTGCCATTTTACTATGTTGTCAAATATGGGCGTCTAAAGCAAGGCAGAAACTCCTTAGTGAGAGTTTTGGTGCATTTTTCTGCTGATTCCAGAAGCTGTAGGTGCTGTAGCTTCTGCTGTCTCCATGTCACAAAGCTAGGCAAGCATAGCAAATTTAAGTAGATATAAATAAATCAGTGTCCTGTGTTTTTGAAACAGCCCATTTTGCTGCAGCTGAAGGATCGTTTCAGTGGTAACAAACAAATGTGGCACCTCTCTGGATGAATCTGTTATGCAATAGTAATGTTGGATCCAGTTTTAAAGAGATGAAGGGAAAAAAACCTGGTTGATGAACAACATCGAAGCCCCTTTTTACTAAATGAGGACAATAAGATAAGATGAAGACAGATTGCAACACCAACCTGAGCCTTTGTAGATGTCCATGTTAGCAGGGCATGACAAGCAGAAAGGAAAGAAAATTACATATTCATTAGTTTAGCTGCTGTATGATAATATTGCGAAGAAAAAAAAAAGCAGAAAATCTGCTTAAAATAGAATTGCCACAATGTGAGGTTGCATTCAATTCTTCGATTTCCCCATCTTTCAAGAAAAAAAAAGTCCCTCAAGCAGAAATCAGGCATTTATTTGTGAGTGAATGAAAAGCACGACTATGCTGAAGAATAAAGCAGAGTTCATTCAGCTTCGTCCAGCAAGTCTCCGGATTTCATAAGTGCGTCCCACAATCAAAGCCTTAGGATAATAAAAAACTAAAAAAATGTATGAAGCTTAACCTGAAATCTGGTAAGAAACCCCACAATTGCGGAATATCAATCACAACAGATATGAAAGGCTTGCAGACTTTTAAATCTTAATTGGGTGGCACTGCCTTTAGCGAAGCCTGCAGATGACACGCAGAAGGCATGCCAGGCGGCACGCCGCCAGCTGGCCTTTATCAGGTGGGACGGAAAAAATAACTAAATGATAAAAATTCAACACCACGGGCATACAGCGCATGCACGTCCTACAGACAAAGAGGGCTGTGTGGGGGAAGCTGACACCGAGATCTCCGGGGCTTCACCGGCAGCGCAGGAGCTGCACTATTTAAGTCCGTACCAAATCGTCCTGCAGCCCGCAGGCAGCCTCACTGAAACAGCACGGACAACATAAACGCCAGCTTTCGCTAACAGAGCCCCGGCAGCCTGGTGCTCCCACTCCTCTCATCTGACCGAAACGCCAAACGAAGCCCACACAGATGTGTGCCAGGAGCCACCCGGGCTTGGGGGACACGGGGCTCCTGAGCGAGCCTGCCACCGCCGCGGTCCTCTGCCCAGCCAGCCTGTGCTCCCAAACCAAATCACAGCGTTTCAGTAGGTCAAAAACCTGCCCCGGTGGGACATGAGCGAGTGATTACTAGATCCAGAAGCCAAGTCATCTGTCACATGAAATGAAATAAATGCCGGTACTAAACACAAACAGTCCCAAAGAAGCACTTTCTTTGTAGGCATCTGTACAATAGGCAATTTAAAGAAAAGACCATCAGAGCTTACTGCTAAGTTAAAAATGGTGCCTCGGAGACAAAGTTTCAGCTCTAGTCTTTCTTTGAAGAGATTTTAAATCATTTCAAGGTCTAAAAACTTCAAATTGGCATTCTATCAGTTTATTTTCATGTCTTAAGCAAGAATGAATTAGCGTGGCAGAGCAGTCACGCATAGTCCTTACACAGTATGATCTTGGACTGACAATTTTTCCACACGAGATTTAAAACCGGTTAGCTGACAAGAACAATTTGATTGATAGCACTATAGACAAGAAATAGAAGAGATTGGGAAGTGTCAGGCAGTTGAAAGTTATGTTTTCTGAAACACACTTCCATTAGACTACACCAAAAGCTGGGAGCAGAGAGAACTGCAAACTGCTCCTGGGGCTTCTTGTAGTACAGCAAGAAACAGTCCAGCTTAGGTTCCTGCAAAAGCAGGAATAGAAATGCAAACCAGCTCGTAACCTGGTTGTTTCGTTAGGATGAGACCGTCACTCTCCCCCCAGTCCCTTCAGCAGCAGGTCTGATTCCTCCTCAGCAGCACCCGGACAGAAACGGATGCTCGTAGGGAGAGCAGGACAGATGCTGATAGATGAGAGACAGATCCCATAGCCTCAGAGCTTGGAAAGATCACCCACAGCCTGATTAGCAACTGGAGCTGGAAAATTTTCGTTAGAAGAGCAAGTTACTGCAGAAGCCGGGATATTTGACAGCCTGTTGCATCGCATATTTATGGTAGCTGTCTTACTGCCAAGACAGGCAGATGTTAGTACTGCATTTAGACGCGGCATTAACTTGACCAATTTTCTCTGTATAATTACAGGTAACGCAGACCTCCTAGCAGTGCTGCTGAGAGGCCAGCCTCGTGACAAGCCAGCTGAATTCACAGATTTGAAGGCAGCTACAATCACACCGCTGCACACTTAGAAATCCTGCAGTTGTTACGATCTGACAGTTTTTGTTGTTATTTCTTATAGGCGGATCCAGACAGAAAAGATCTAGGCACAGAAGAGCCAAGTTTTCTCTCCCAAATGCATATATTCAAGAAAAGTGATGTGCTGCAGGGAGAAACCGTGCTTCTACCTGCGACCGCTCCCCAGCAAGAACTTCCATATTTAATAAACTAAAGGCTCCCTTGAGCCAAAAGTTAAATTCTACCCAACCTACTTCAAACATCAGAGTGCACGTATACTATCCCCAGAGCCAAAAGATAAGAGGGAAGTGCTTGCGAGCCACTACCTTGTGGGGTATCTGGTGTCTCTGTAGTTCTAGGTATCTTTCTTCTGCATTTCCATTCCTTTCTTTCAGAGCAGGGAATATATATGTATTCAGATTCCTACATTTCTATCGTTGGCCAGTGTTTTGAAGTTAAATGCTTTACATGGACCTGTACAAATACACGTGAATCAATGGAAAGTCTTCTCCTGACTTCCACTGTTCTGGGTCGTGCTGTAGGAACATGCTGAGTCAAGCAAGGAACAGCTGAACATTTATAGGTACATCAGTAAAATTAAAAAAAAAAAAAAAAAAAAAGTATTGATCATGGTGAATTTTTGCTGCAGTACCTATTTATTTAAAATGTACATCAATGGTGCCTACATATATTGCTGGTTAATGAGAACCTATGTAACAAACAAACAGACGTTTTTGGAATAAATCTGACCAGGAATGACTGCATAACTCTACATACCCCTATGCCCATGCTCTGCACACATCAGCATCTAGTGCATATTTATGTTTTCTTTGCGCCTTGTTTTTAAGGAGTTTGTGAGTGTCTGACTATTGGAACCCTACCACAAAGCAGAACTCCTTATTTGTTCACGCACCAGTGGGTATCGTACCCTGTAATAGCCACCACCAGAGCACCAAGTCCTGCTCTGTACCACTGCGGCGTTCAGGAAGGGTATGTCAGGGCACAAGTGATTCAGCAGTTCTCGCACCTCTGCCATTCCCTGGAGCACCGCCTTCACGCATCCATGATTCTGGAAATAATAGAGTGAAAAAGGCTGTTTCCCAAAACAGTAAGTAAAAGGAAAAAGTAGGGGGTAAGTGCATATGGAGACTACGCAACACAGCTGTGCTTTGCAGTGTGTCCTACACACAAACCACTCCACCTGAAACCTTTTAGAGAAATAAATAATGCAACAGAGCAAACAGTATGTGGTATAAATTAGAGGACACAGTAAATTAAAGATCATGCAAATGGTCTAAAAGAAAGTATTCACTCAGCCCACAGCAGATTAGAAAGAGCGGAAAATTGAAAGGCGGAGACAAGAAACTGACACTGAATGGCAGATCTGAAAGGAACTGAAGAGTCAAAGAAATAAAGAAAAGGGAAACACCGTTACCCATCGCAGGAACCACACGGAGAAAGGCCAGCACTAAAAATAGTCAATTTACAATAGAGGGAACGGTAGGAAATGAAACATCACCAACGGGATGAAGGGAAAGAAAGGTGAGACAAACTTCTTATGATGGGCACTGGCTCAGAAAGTTTGGCCAACAAGGTGGGCGAACTTGAAGAGACACTTGAAATAACTTCTGGGTCAATGGGGTTATTTAGGAATGATGGAGACAAGATTGCCCAGCATCCTTCAGAAGATGCAATGTGAGAGAGCTGGA
>NW_008824309.1:881435-888973 GCF_000699105.1 Pygoscelis adeliae | reverse complement strand
TCTATAAGCAGCAGAAAATAACAAGGAGATGAGTAGCAGGCAGCATGGGTTTGTCAAGAACAAACCGCGTGAAATCATTCTGATGTTCTTCGGTAACAGGATAACAGATGCTGTGGATAGGGATGAAATGGCAGGTATTGTGTTGACTTTAGTAAGCCTTTCACAGTACCTGTCAGGCTAAGGAAATATGGTCTGCATGAATCTAACACTCAGTGAGTACAAAGTATGTTGGAAAATCATAGTCTGAATAGTTAATAGTGTAAAACGGGCAAGAAACCTCACGCATGGCTCTGCAGAGCTTTATGTTGTGTATCCAGTCATATTCCTGATTTTCAATAATTTGGGGTTGATGGATTGAAAATAATTCTTACTGACTCTGCGGATACTGCCAAGGTGAGAGGGACAGCGGGGCAATCAGAGGACAGGAAGAGAATTCAAAATGGGCTTTATGAATTGGAGAAACAGACTGAAAAAATAGGTTGAAAGAGAAGTACAGAACTACAGTGATGAGAGACCGACCAGTCAACAGCACGAACAGAGGGTGAGAAACAACTGGCCCCTTAGTTAGTGGTACCACTGCTCTGGACCCAGAAATTGTAGAGAACCATAAAGAGAATGTGATTCAATAATATCATAAAAAGACAAATGTAGAGTTTGTAAAACACTGAAGTACCACTTCAGCTATGGCACGGATTCAGCTCGGGAAGCATGTCCAGATGCGTGCACCCAACTTTATGAGAAATTTGAAGGGTTTGAACCAACTGAGAGCCAACAGATGACAGTAAGATTAATAAGACCAGAATCAAATTGCCAAGGTGAGCAGTGGCATTTCCACTCTTGCTTTAGAGGTATACATTTAAAACACCAGTATAATTAGTGACAATCTATACGATGGCAGGTCTGTCAACAAAGCATGGTATCATTGTTAGATAAAATTGCAATACTAAGTCATAAAAAGAAATAACTCTGCTGTATCATACCAGATGCAGAGTAGCAGAAAGACACCTGAGAGAGCTTTAAAGAGATCTTCCAGCAGCTTGAAACCATCTATCTGTAGCATCTCTGAGCTCCGTGCTGGCTAATTCACTGCTGCCTTAAATAAATCACGGACTGCCAGACTGTATTTTGGAAACCAGGGACTCTCTTATACCTCATAGAGGAATAGGGTGGTGGAATTACCATTATATTAAATATTAACAGCACTGTTATAACACTGCCTACAGTCCTAGCTCCTCATTGTAAAAGTAACATTGATAATGACAGAGTGGTTAAAGGAAACCCAGAAAAAGAATTCAGGTCTGAAAAACCTACCGAAAAGTAACAAAATAAAGAAACCTACCTCTTCGGTTCAGGTGGGAGGTGGGGAAGAGGAGACTCGATCATTTTTGGGAATATACAGAGGGGATTTCTCTTCGAAGAGCTCTTTTTAAGCTAGCAGGTAAAGATATACATTCCCAAGGCTGAGAGCTGTAGTTAGACAAATTCATATTCAAGTTATGAAAAAGAGGGAACTTTTTAAGCATGAAGGTAATTTAACTACTGGATCAGCTTATCCAGGGTAAATCCTCCTTCAGCCGAAGTGTGTGCCAAGGTGGGGTGCCTCTCTACAAACCTGCTCCAACTCCACAGGTAGGCAGGGATTTGACTGCAGTCAAGTAGCTTATGCTATACAAGAGGTCAAAACAGACCATCGTCATCATCATGGTCTACATCTGGTCTTAGGATCTCTGAATAAGAAACTCAACAGAAGACTTCTATATCACATATTAAAATTAGAATCATAGAATCATTAAGGTTGGAAAAGACGTCCAAGATCATCAAGTCCAACCGTCAACCCAACACCACCATGCCCACTAAACCATGTCCCTAAGCGCCTCATCTACACGTCTTTTAAATACCTCCAGGGATGGTGACTCAACCACTTCCCTGGGCAGCCTGTTCCAATGTTTAACCACTATTTCCTCATGTCCAGTCTAAACCTCCCCTGGCACAACCTGAGGCCATTTCCTCTCGTCCTATCGCTTGTTACTTGGGAGAAGAGACCGACATCCCCCTCGCTACAGCCTCCTTTCAGGTAGTTGTAGAGAGCGATGAGGTCGCCCCTCAGCCTCCTCTTCTCCAGGCTAAACAGTCTAAACTAACTAAACAGTTAATCATTAAGTGAGCACCACATTTATTAACCCATACTACATACTTAAAATATAAATTGTACATTAAAGTCAAAGGGATGCCTGCGTGGATTTCACATACATTTTGAGAGGTTGTCAAAAAAATAGTTCTACATTGTAGATCAGAAGCGCATTGGAGTTCAGCCAGTCCATGCGTCATCCCATAAATGTTGATCCCACAAAGATGACAGTATTTTATTTACTGCATCAGCTCTAGCTACTAAATTGTAACCAAGAGAGGAGCAGGAACTGAGCAGAGAGAATACACTTTTTAGCTAGGTCATGATGTTGCCAGTAGCATGCAGGATGGAGGAGGAAAACAACAAAAGCAATTATTTAAATAAAGCAAACGCTCTTTTGGCTGTTCATCAATGACTTCTGCTTTTCTCAACTGTAACTCTGGTGTGGGTGAAATAGATGGCATACTTGGAAATGCAAGTTGGACTCTCCTGCTTCTGGACAGAGGATTCCAGGTCTTTGGTTTGCTTCTCAGTCAACTGCTCCCGCTGGTTTTTATTACTAACACCCCTCACTTAGCAATGCATCCCTGTCCCTCCTGCAGGTCAGTGTGCGGTACCTGGCACTTGGACAAGTATATGCATGTATGCATGGACATCACTAAGAATAAATATGAGTTGATTGACAGGAAAGTGAAAAGAAAGAAAACAGAGTGAACAACTGTAATTGCATGTGAGCAAAGAAGGGCAAATGTTCCCTGTACAGAAATGCATTTCAGTGAAAACAATTTTTCTTGTTTGAGGAGAAATGTCGTAACAAGAAATACTGGCAGTAACACAGAAAGGGGTAAAGGCAAGGAAGAGACAAAGGAAAATACTGGAGGAAGAGGCTCACTGTGTTTTACAAACACTTGACAAAGTACAACACAAAGCAAAATACGGCTGAGGCAGGACAGGCACGCAGAGAGGCAATGCCAAGGTTACTCTGCAATAGGAAATACATGGAGCCCTGCTGGGCTCTACGTTGGTTGCTTCTTTGTGGTTTGGTGAGTCCTGTAACAGCTTCTCATTACGTGAGACACATGCAATAGATCAGAATACTTAGAAAAGAAGCAACATTTAAAAGGCTAATGCTTTTATACCTATCGACCGAGAGTTTAATATTAACATTAGTGCCACCGTTTGCTCTACATACGAACAATAGACAATGCTCCCACAGTTATTTTCAGCTTATTCTACAAAGTCATTTTTGGAAATCTTTCTTCTCAGCGAGCGATGCAGGTGTTAGAGTCAAGCTCCATCCATTTTGTATCAAAGCCTCTCCACGGTGCAGCTGCAGACCAGCGTGTAGGGTCCAGACACATACATTTCTACGGCTGCTTTTGGCCTGCTGAGCCAACAAACTGTACGCACGCAAATCCTCCTTGCCCATGTATGTTGAATTGGGAAACAATCCACATTTCATTGCCTTTTCATTTAGACTAATAAATAACTTAGAGATGAACACTAGACAGCAAGGAAAGTAATTGCTCACTCAAAGTTGCATTTAAAAATACTTAAGCACAGCATTAAATTCCTCTCAGTGTTTATCATATAGACATCAGAGAGTTTGCAAATAACATTTTTAATCACCAAATGTTGACAAGGCTAGACTGTGAAGGACCAACATACAGCACATTGTTTCAGATGGGTATAGAGGAATACACCCTGGGTAGAGATCACTGAAAAATCCACTGCATTTGGTATAAACAATAGTTTGGGTTGGGCTGGGGTTTTTTTCAGATGGTATGATGGAGTAATCCAGCTGCCTTCTGTTACCTTCTATTATATAAACAAAAATTATCAGAGAGGAAAAGGGCCAAACAAATTCCCTCTTGTGTACTGTGGAGATAAAAAAAAAAACCAATCAACTGAGTAACATTGGTATTTGTGCTTGTGTATATTTAGACATGGAAACATTTTTCTTAATAAAACCAAAAGACATTACAATTTGGAGGAAAACAGAAGCCTGAGGTAACGTGTTTCCCTTTTAAATACTGCGGACAATGCTTCTCAAGGACAACGCTTGACTTTCTAACTTGGGCAAATGCTGGACACCAATGAAACCAAACCAGGTTTATCACCATGATGGTCAGCAAAACTCAGGATATTCAAAATAAACCACCCAAACCACAAAATTCACGCGCCTCTGTTCCTGTCTGGCTTCCTTGTGTGTTGGACAGAGGGCTCTGGAGCAGGACGTGCTCTTGTTAAACACGAGGAACGCAAGCCGGCGGTTGCAGTCCGCTGCCAGCTGGTCGGCCCTCCATGAGCACCTCCAAGTTGAGGTTTCCCACACAGAAGGAAAGGGGATTTCTCTTCCTCACTCATCCAGAGAAAATGAGTATGGCTGCACCCAAATACTGCAGAGTGAAAACAAAGCAACTAAGGAAAAAGCCTTATCGCACACTGGGCAGGAGCTGCATGGTTTTACACAACGTGCAGAAGACGTCAGAGATGTCCCCACTGCTGGCACTTGAGATTTCCATCCAAAAATGGGAACATGCGCTCGGAAGCACTGTCTCTCTGGCACAGAAAGCCATCGGAGCCACCCGGCACTGTCGTTGCAGCCCCCTAGATCAGGTGGAAAAGCAGCAGCAACTCGAAGCTGTTGGCACGTACAAAAGAGCATGAGGAACCACGGCGTTCACATGGTCAACCTGAGAGAAAGGGGCCTCAATTCTTCTACCTGCCTACTGGAAAAGATGCTTTGATGCTTTCCAAAAATTACAGTCTTCAAGTTTTTTGCACGCCTGGCATCAACAAGACATATCACCAGTGGGGAGGACCAGGGCAGAGAAAACGTCAGTAACTGACACTGGGGCAGAGAAAACGCCAATAACTGACACTATTTTAATGGCTGTGCTTTTAAGACCTCCTAAGCATGAGGTTAGATGCCACAGTGGGTAAAATACCCCTTTCCTTGGGGAAGAATTACAGGAGGCTTAAAGAAAATTAGGTTAGGTACTGAAGGAAGACCACGGTGGTCTTGGGCACAGGTGTGTGTAACAGCAGCTCTAAAATACAGAGAACAAGCCAGGATACAATAAGGTAAGCTTCTCTTTGCTGGGTGCAGTAATACACGCAGTCAGACTTCTTTATAGCATATCTACTTATAAAAACTGACATTTTTAACAATTCTAATGATAAGAATGCATGTTTTTGTTGGGAATTAGCCCCCTCCGACTGGATGCTTATAAAAGTCTATCTCTTTTGGTTTTCCCAAAGCAATGTGATACTAAGCATTCAGACTTTTCTCTGCCGTGTTATCCCTTTTGGACTGTTTTCTTTGTGAAATCCCATTTACATCTGCTCTGGGTGCAGCAAGAACAAACGTACCTCGGGATAAGTTACGGGCAGTTAGACTGTACTCAGCACAGCTCAGCAAGTGAATGCAGCGTATCTTTAGCCATACGGCATGGCAGGGCACCTAACCACCGCCACCAAGAAGCGGAGGACTTCGCTGATGCGACCCCATTTCATCTCTACAGACGACATCACATTGCACCACAAACATGCCAACGTGTGCAGCCATCTCTGCAGGATGCCATGCTGCCAAGTGCAGACATAGCAATAGCAGATGAGGGCAGTAAGCACGTCTCCAGTGAGGTCGCGTTCTCCATCAGGCTGGCACGGCAGCAGAGAGGCGAGCGCTCGTCCGACACGGCAAAAATAACGGGGCCATTCCCACACGCACTTTACAGCATGCACGCGGTTATTCTTATTCTCCGTAGCTCCACCCCATCAGTAGAATTACACGCAGCAGTAATCCACACCTGGGCCTCTGGTAGCACCTAACAAACTTGAGAAACTCTTGAAGGAAGAATTAGTTAGCTCCCATTTCAATAGCTCCTTCCATCTGAAAAGGGCATTGTTGTATAGGTTGATTAGCTAGGAAGATTTTTTCCTTATAGTCAGCCTCTATCTCCACTTTTTTAATTCCACCCCATTACCCTTGCTACACCCCTGGGCCCCACGCTGTATAACCGCTGCCTTTCTTTGATATTAACCCCCTTTATGTGTTCAGGAACTGTTACGAAGCCCCGCAGACACCGCTCAGCCCCAGACGCCTTTTCACGCCAGTATTTGGCTCTTCCCACTCCCCTAGCAGCTGGATGACACGGCTGGCGTTAAATACAGCACAAACTCCCGTTCAGAAACGGCCTGGGCAGCACAGAGGGGCTGTATGGCCCCACCCCACGCAAGCCCTTGATGTCTTTAACGTAAGCACACACAGGTTTATCCAGACTTTGATGGAAAACGGGAATGTACCATTCAAACATGACATTGCTTGCCCTCCCCTGGCTTCTTGGTCCATTTACTGTGCTCTTCCCATGCATCAAAGGGGAAGGCAAGCTCTCTATCTATGTTTATTACACAATTCAGTTTTATACCAGCATATTTAACTTGTTTACACTGAACCCTGCTGCCTTAGCAAAGAACCATTGAGCTCAGTCTTACGGGATTAAGTTCAGTATTTTCTCTTAATTGGGCCGCACTGGCTCCTAGGATGCTCCGCGTTGCTTTTATCTGTATCCTCCCACAAAGTGGAATTGTGTATCTCGATATTGCATAACTGTTTTTACTCTTCTCTGAGATAAACCTAAGAAGATTAGACTGGTCGGCTTCTCTCAGGTTCCTGCAGATTATCACCCGCAACATAACTGCCCCCATGTACGTGTCCCTTATCTCCCTCCAACACTTCCCGGTTTTGAATGTTTCTGATTATATGATAGAGCCTGAAAAATAGCCAGGGTGTCCCCCTGTGTTTTGCTCTTTCTAAAAATGCACTCATTTTCTCATTCTTTCCTTCACCCATTCCTTCTTCAATACACCATTTGGGACAGTAATCTGAAAGCATTTACTGCAATCGGTGTTTGATGTATGTGGGCTGGTTTTCCAGAATCACTTGGTCTGCCAACCATCGAGATTCATCACAGCAATGGATTTCAGAAGCCTGGAGGCAAGAAAATATCCAAGGTTTCCTGCAAGTCAGAAGAAATCCAAGGACTAGCCTCTACTTCCTGATCTAGTTGTCCTTAGGCTGCAGTACATTTCTCTGTAGAGATTATGATTATTTAATATGTACATTAAGAACAGTGTGAGGCTAAAATGCAAGTGCCCCAAGGCACCTCAGAAACTTTAATCATACTTTCAGATGCGACCAAGCAGTGGGAATCCAAGTGTCAATGGGACTTCACCCTGCGGACACCTTTGTGCCCAAAACACCATCACCCTGCCCGGGCTCCCACGTTCCTGCCTCCATCCGGAAGGTCAGCTGGCTGATGGGTATTTTATTGATGTTAAATCTTTATACAAGGCTGTACGTTTTGAATATGTAGGGCATGGAAGTTCCTGCAGGAGAAGTAGGTCA
>NW_008824309.1:870513-881247 GCF_000699105.1 Pygoscelis adeliae | reverse complement strand
AGCAGGAAAGGACTAGGAGAGCTTAGTCGCCAATTCAGCCCAGGGTCCCTGGGGATCAAGAGTCTTCCTGAATTATTTATTTGGTTCAACGGGTGATCTTTGGTCTTTAGATTATCTGATTCCACTCAACCACCTCCATAATATATTTTTTTTTCTTGTTCATCTTTTGCCCCCCTTTCCCAGTGAAACTTAATTTCCTCTCTCCTTTTTTTGTTCAGCCATGTGCTGAATCCTGGGTGACTGTCCTTTCTTAGAGGAATACATAATAGGTGTCCATTTTCCCAATAGCAACATCTAATAAATGCACAGCTTAGAATCACAAATACTAGAGATAAAACATTCTTGAATAATGTCAATATAACTTTCCAACTAGTTCAATGCAGTATTAGTATCAGTATGACAGTCTTACTTTCAAAGTTATTTATAGGGCTTTCATCAGGTTACCTGGGATATTATTTCACTGTGCGTAGCTCTTTTCTCCTTAATATTCAGCCTAAAACACCTCTGAAATCAGAGCTGAAAAACCTCTTGGTTAATTTGATGTTTTAAGTGTCAGTACAATTTCCAGAAAGTGCAAGAATTAAAGAGGTTGAAAGGATCCCTCCAACTCACACCTCAGTGTTCATCCATAATGAGTTTTAAGGTATCTTTTGAGGACAAAATTTTTTAGCTCCAAGTTTCAATATGTGTAGCTTTGAATTTGAGTGGCCACTCATGATTACTTGAGCTCCCATTTGAACAGCTTAAGAAGTGACCATCACCAAGCTACTAGATGCAGGTCTCTTGGGGGCAACGGTTTGCTCCAAGTCATGGTGCTGCAGGTGCTTTGGGAAAACCCTTTCTTATTCTGTGCTGCAACCAGCGGTGTGCACACCGTCAGTGATGCATCCCCCAGGAGAACAGAGCTAACAGCTGAAGGGTGGTGGGTCCGTAAACCCTCTCTAGATAGTCACATACATACAGCACGTCATTAATATGCTCCGAGTGCTGTAACTTCAGAGGCAGAAGAAAAGGGAGCGATTTCAAAACTGGCACAGGGGCTAAAAAACACTTTCATCTCAGTTTTCGCTGTGGGAACACGGAGTTGTGAAGGAGCCAGTAATTACCAACTTGCGTGAGACATCATTTGTTTTGTAACTGCTAACTTATCATCTTGAGTGGACTTCTGTCTGTGCAACCCTCCAAGAGACACCTACTGTAAGCTCCGCTAATTGGTCAGGTGCAAGAACTGCTGTCAAAAATGTGCTCGGTAGGCATTTTCTTATAAAAGCTATCGGAATGTCAGCTAGAAGTTTAGCCCTCAGAGATAAAAAAAACAGGAAAGGCATTTATGAGTTTGACAGGATTTTACTGTAAAAGTTAAGGGAAATGATGATGGTGTGGGAGACACCACAGGACAACCGATTGCTGCAGATCCAGTACAATTATATTGGGGTCAGCCACTGGCGAGGCACCTGTCTGAGGTTTAGCGTTGCATTAATGGAAGACACTGATTTCCCAGACATCGCTCTGACATATTTTAACACAGAAGAAAATGGTCGAGCTATATTTGGATGCCTCTATGAGGATTCTTCTATTTCCTACAGGCTTTCTATGAAAGACGAATTCAGACATATTCAAACACTTACTACAATTGCAAAGTTTTATAAATTGTCAATAACTGAGAGCTGTGTTTGGGCGTGCAAATTTTTCTGCCATGTGTATCTCCCTGTCAAAAATACAAGCGTTTCAGTAATACAAAAATACAAGAAAATGCAGCTGCTCTTATTAAAGTTAAGACATTTAACCAGTAAAGACAGCACCATACTTGTTCAAAAAAACATAGTTAAACGGCTCAAAAAAAGTGTTTTTGGCCACAAACATGGCGAAACCCTTTAATCTAGTAATCCACACTTGAGGACACATCTTTATGGAAGAGCTCACTGCATTGCAAACAAGTAATAAACATATATAAAAAGGTTCATGCATTAATGCAAGAAATTGCATTACAGAGATCAAGCCACCTCTGCAAGAGAAGGAGCATGCAGTCAAATTTCTTTCCAAAATCAGTTTAACGCTAAGCTGCAATCTCATTTACCTAAAAATAATGATACAGGAAGGGAAAACCCACCCAAAATTATGATTAAAATGAACAGAAAAGAACATTCACCAGATGTTCAGGCCCTCCACCTACCCTTTATCCTTCTTGATGTCTGACATTTTCTTTCATTTAAAAAATGCATTAATAAGATCATGGATCATAACAATAAAACAGGTTATACTAAAACCCTCTAATTTAGGTTTCTGGTTAAGGCGTGCTATAGGCATTCACCTCCTCCCATTGACTATGGAAGGATGTCAGCCTCCCAAGAATGGGAATATCTCCACAGTGTCTTTTTTTTTTTTTTTCAATTTTCCTTTAACCTCCAATTTATCTTACCCCAGAAGCTAAGCCATTCCTATTTCTTCTTCCCTTGTCATGCTCAGCGCTCTAGTCCCATACTTTAGCTAGTCCTATATATTACTGCTGTCAACGATGAGTTCAGTGAGGTTACTTCTTCTATCGACATTGGAAAATGCACATAGAAAATCACATGGGAAACAAAACATTCAGCTATCTCCCTTTTCTCCATCTCATTCTTACCTGAGCAACACATCAAGTCGTGAGCAGCTACACAGCTTTACTACAGGTAATTACCCACTCCTATAAGCAATATTGCTGCCTGCCCGTTCTACCCTCTCCTTGGTGTCTTCCTACAGGAATAAGCAGCCAGCCCTATGCCAGTGGTAAATTAGCTGCTTAGTTTTTGTTTAACTCGTGTTTAACTAGATGTGACATCCCTGGGTTCATCCTGAAAAAGTGAGAAATGCCATGCCAGGAAGCAGATGAGGGTCATCCATCATCCATATTTAGCTTTATGATAAATGAAGGAGAAAGGGGAGCAGAAAGAGGGAATGATAGCTGAAGAAGCAGCTATACATCGGGGGAAAGGATGCGTATTACTTATAGTACGTCAACACATGGACAAGATCAGCTAAACCGTCAGAAAGAATGACACTGAAATAAATAATTGTTAACACTTTCGCAGAACTGGAAGAACGGCAAGATCACCACAGCCTTTGCCAAGCAGGACACAGGCAGAGGCAAGGAGGGAACATATGGAAGAAAAGATAATGAAAAGAGCTCACCAAACCCAGGAGTCTCGTGAATTGTCAGACTAACATCTGCAGGGATATCATCTTAAATGGTATTTGAGAGAAGGTAAGGTAATGCTTTAAGGAACTAGAGCGGGGAGATTTGTCCATGAATGTAGGCAGTGTGGGACATCACCCAAGGTGCACAGGGAAGAAGGGAGCAAGCGGGTGGCTGAGGCCGACGTGGGAGGTAGCACAACCCCATAGCGCATCCAGAGCAACAACAGAGGTTCACACTGGAAGGAGGTAGAGGCAAGGACAAGTTCAATGGGCTGATGTAGCCCAGGAGAGGCAGAGCTTGTGGGGCTGCGTGGGAGAGCTGTAATTCTTGCGAGAGGCAATCGTACATAGAAAATTCTCTTAGACAAACTGCCAAACCCCTTGCAGCGCGTTCTGTGACTCCAAACACAGAGACGCTTTTCTGTGCCTTATGGCGATCCTGCACAGGCACTGGGGGGATTCTTTTTTTCAAGGGAAGGTTTGAGTTCACACTCCTTTGACTCTTAACACAGTTTACAAAACCACAATGGAATATTTTTTCCCTGATACGGAGAACAGAAAGCAACAGAATTACAAGCTGGGTGAGATGAAAACTAACTACTGCATGTAAGATACCACCTCCGAGGCAGGAGAGGGGAAATATATGCAAACATTTCTTGCTTCTGCCAAGGATCAGCCAAATTTGCAGAGCTGGAGCCTGTTTTCATTTTTATTGGGTTTTTTTGTAATTCTATTAGAAAATCACTCCCAGCTTCCAATAGTGTGAGATATTGCAGAATCAGATCTAAAATATGTTAATGTCATGAGAGTAATGATTACAAATCTTGGAGGTACTTTGTATGCTGCACAGGTATATCTTGGATTACAGGCTTTCTGAATCTGAATTTGTTTTCTGATTCTGATGCTTTTACCTGTGTTTTCTGGTACATATTCTACTGTACTTTTTACTGCGATTATTGCAGTACCTCCTTTAACAATTTTTACTCTTTCAGCTTTGATTTATACTTATGGAAGACTTCTTTTTTAATTAAAGTTCTTAAAACTTGCTGCCAAGGACTTTGCAGTTTAAGGATTTGATTTAAGCTACCAGAAAAAGGCATTCACGATCATGTTGGGATCCCGGTTTCTTCTTTTCAACACCAAAGCGCAATTATATCTCTGTAATAGTTATGCTGAATATTAAAGGGAGCGATTATTATGGGGCACTTTAACTATCTGAACATTAAAAACCTAAAAGCACTAATCATAATTCCTTTGCCATATTAAAACATCACATGGGTAGAGCAGGAGCTGCACTAAAGCAATAGTCATTAATCAGTATTTAAAATAAGGCTGTTGCCAAATTATCTCTTAGGCTTAATTTCCTTGAGCAGTATCATCCCACAGAGAGAAGTCTGGAGTATAACCTGACATATTACTGTTCTTCAAGAGATTAGTCCACCATTGGCAATTGCTCACCTGCATTAGCTGGCCCCCGCAACACTGCTAGAACCTCTCCTCCAGCTTACAGAGGCGCAAATGTCAAATTAAATACCCATCTGCCTCCCAAGCCAGCCCAAGGCAGCTCAGTAATGTAGGCAAAATTGAATGAGTTATTTTGTCCTAACTCTACAGGCTGCAAAATTGAATTTGGTGGTGGCAGCAGAGCTGGATCCAAGAGAGGGGCACAGAGGACTGACAGCAGCCAGCGAGAGTTTCGGGAGGCAAGGGTGGAAGGAGGAGAATGACCGTATTTTAGAGGCCACTGATTTTGGGCAGCTGGAGGGAGTATCCATTCCTCCATGCACCTCTCCCAGCCCAGGGAATGCCAATTCTGGCTCCTTGCGGAGCCTCTCTTGCCTGACCTCATGCAACACAGTCTCGGTCCCCAGTGCCCAAGCGGCTGTTCTCCACTCCCTCGGGCACAGGGGAAGCCCCTGCTGACTGCCACCATCAGGAACGGACCCCTCACCTACATCTGCAGCTTGCCCATCAGTCTCATGTTTTTCACTTCTCTCCATACTCCATACCAATGAATAACCTGGCAAGAAAACACCTAATAAAAAACTAGTAATCTAACCATTCTAATAAGAAAAGCTTCATTGAGACTTAGAGGCAGCAACGCTATAAGGGAGAGCATATGGTTGTGCCATGGGTCTGTGCCAGGTTGGGTCAAACTTTCTGAAGTTATGAGCTAAGTGCTAGTAGCAAATTTTCCCACCTGCTGACGATGAGGAACTTCATCCCTCCCTCCTTCTAGCTGGAAATGTTCCCTGCACGAGGTACTTCCATCTGCAAAGGCAGAAGCCGTGCATCCCTGCCTGCCGGAGCACACTGCAGTATGGGAACATCAGCAGCAGACACAAGCTGCCATCCAAAATTGCTCTCCCAGGGTGGCCCAGACAGGCAAGAGCATGTGTACTACATACCATCTAGATGTAGTGCTCCTGCCAGGGCGCGTCACTGGTGATTTGTGTTCGTACGGTGTCAAAAGCCTGAGGTTCAAACCAGGAACAAAAAAGCTGATCTCTAATCCAAAGATGTTACATACTATTTTATATCTATATATTGCACCGAGGAATAACTATATAGAGAACAGGAGTTAGCTGTCTCTTTGCTATGCCTTTCATAAGTTTGCTCCCTCCACTTATCCTCCTTTTTATGGGGCACAGGAGAGCTATCCCTCAACTCGCCTGCTTTTCTTTCTTCCTCTCTTGTTCATGGCTAATTTTATCTCCCCCACGGCTTCAACTTCCATTTTCAACTAGCACTTACATTGTCATATCTGAAGTGTTCCTCTCCAGCCAACACATTATTTTAGCCCATCTCACTCTCACTTCAGTTGTCCCCACTTCGCTCCGTCAATGACACCAGCGAGGAGCACTCATGTTTGAACTTCTGTTACACCTTTCTTTATGCCACCCCCCTGGAATACTTAACTGGAATTAATATGAAATATCATTCCCTTTCCCAGCTTTCAGTACTTTCTCAAGACCTGCTCCTGCTGTAAGCATCACCTCTCCTTCCTAAAACCAGCCAGACATGACATCTAGGTTGCATGACTCTCGGTAATGCTGGCTGTTATTTATTGTACTCGTTCTTTCAGAAATATAGTATCACCATCCCATTATGTCTACTGTTAACCTGCATGACCAAACAATCTCAGCAGTACCACCCTTTTCATTGCTCTTTGATCCTTTCCCATTGTTTTGCGATTTATTTTTTTTTCCACGTTTGGTTCAATACTGATAGGCAACCACTTCTGAAGAAACCTGTCTTATGTGTATATACAGCAACTACATCAGTGAAGGCATTACCATAAAACTGATAAATAGTGCTAAGAGCTAGTTCCCCCTACTTTAATCCATTTAATCCTGCTGTGCCTTCCAGTAGTCAAAATGAAGATATGTCCATGGGACTCAGCAAAGACTCAAATTTACATACCACAATAAGATATGAAATAGTTACAACTGCAATTGCTTAAGGATAATTTAGCCTATTATCCCCTTCTGTGTTACGTTGATGGGTCTGAGCTATTGGTAAGAGTTGATGCACAGAAAAAAAAACGTGTATTTTATGTGACAAACAGAAGAATGCTTCACTAATTTAGAAGAGGCATGAAGAATAAAAGGAATTGCAAATTAAAAAGAAAAAGCGAATGCAGTTTTTCAGGGGATTTGGATACTTGTGATATTTGTACTGGGACCAAAACAATGCTTCTTTTAATAAAGCTGTCATCATCACATATCATATAAACGGCCACTTCTCAGCCCAAAGCACCATACAAACAATGAACCCAATCTGGCAGTCATTACCTAGTCGTCATGCTCATTAGTTTTTTATCTAAAGCAGTCTGATCTGATCAGATTTTCTCCTCTGTTGTTTAGGTAAGGATCTGAATACATTTTACCACGGTGTATCTGTTAGCCTTGCAAAACAGTTTAATGTCTCTGCAGTACTCAGTATAAGCAGCATTACAATACATAGGTTCTCTCTCGTAAAAGGTGCACATACTCCTCTGAAACTGGCTTTTACCTGCTACTTAAAGGAGAAATAAGTCCTGTGGAACGCCTTTAAGGTGAGGAATAAAAGAAGTGTAACTCTTAGGTAGCACATCCATAGTTTAGAAAGCACCTTCATAACCATGGTCTCTCCTACTTCAAACTTGTTATCTGATCTGGAGCACTCACTTCAGGAACGTCACCGCTATTTAGCAGTGAAGCTCTGCCTGGGTATAGCTAAAATTTAGTGTATGAGTGTCCTTATTGAAACCCATCACCATACCAAATGGCTGGGCTGTCTAACAAGAATCTGAGGTAGAAGACCAGAAGTGAAATGAATATGCAGGCAGGACCACCGTTCCAGCTGCAGATCATTTGCCATTTAAGTGTTTTTGAGACGGGCAGATAGGCGAGACACAACAGACACACTTCCACTGACATTGTCCATTTCGTACTGCTCTGTGGCCACGTATTTCCAAACCAGTCTGTCAAGCCTGACCTTTCAACGTTCAGCAGCCTGGGGGCTAAGTGGGAAAAAAATGACAATGGTATTTTACAACAGGAAAAAAGAGGGGTTTTTCCTAGATTTGCACTATTTATAAATTAAGATCTTTTTGGAAACTGTTTGTGTGGGTCTTTGTCTTTATTATCTTTGAAGCCACAGCTAGTATCCCCAAAGGTGAACTTTTTCAGAGAACAAACAGGACAAACCAATGGCTGAAAGTTCTTCTTAAACTTTTCTATGCTATCTGTTATAAATCTGCATATTTTTATATTTGCTTGCTATAAACTGTATTCAGTAATAGCATCCAGGCCATGAACTTGTAAAGTTCATTCTTCCATAGTACCTCTAAGAAAATTTTTCTCCTAATTTTCTCAATGACATCCCAGCCAGCATCATGCATTCTTATTTATTTTTCATGTGAACAAACATTAATGGATTTACTTAATTACAAGGGGAAAAACATTGCTCATCAAACACCAATTGCTAACGACTCTGCATTTCCCATGATGATACTTGCAGTTGAATTCTTAAACTTATGTTTAATTTAAGGCTAAAGAGCGGCGAGGTTGAACACTGCGTGTAAGTGAATGCGTGACCAAATCCTTGGCCAAAGGGCAATGCCAAACAGCCAGAGGAGGAAGGCACCTTCAGCTCCTACAAAGCTGCCCATTCAGTGAAACCAAACTGAACTGCTCTACTGGTTTCTGCACATTTCAACAGGATTTAAGTCATCTCGGCATCTTATATGTGGGTTCCCTTCCAACTGACTACTGGAATTTATGATACCTTTTTTTTTTTAATGAGAGCATTTAGGACAATCAAAATAAGTAAGTACGCAGTGTACTTTCAACGTAGCTCATCCTCTCATCTTTTTTCTCTGCTATTTTTTCTGTGTATATCCACGTACATCCTAATACCCACACACATCTTAAGTCAAAATTTGTATTAAAATACTGTTTTAGTTGTATTACTGAAAAGTCTAAACTCTTCCCAGCAAATTACAATTCATGCATCAGGAAATAAATACAAACATCTGCATTACCTGCTGAAAAGCAGCACAGCACAGCTCTGCAAGGCTTTAAATAAAGATGACACTTAGCTAGCTTAAGTTTCTTCTTACCGACATACAAATCATCAGGGACTTACCTCAAGTCATGGAGATTCACCAGAGTGAGAGGTAAAGGAGACCCGGTGAATTAAATTATTGAAGAGATTTATCAAAACCAGGCTGAAACTATCTGGGGACCAGACAGTAACACTGATGGTTCCACTGTGATGATGCTGGAGGGCAACATGCCGCAGACCTCCAGAGTTGGATTTTAATATAAAAGCAGTGTTATTAGCTATTTTTTAATAAGACTTCTCATTTACTGGAGAACAAGTGCTGCTAATAATAATACTAGAACCAGATATTCCCAAAAGCAGTCACTGACAGGTTAATTCAGCCATTGAAACAAGAAGGTGATGCTATTCCAGATTTCTTTTTGATATGTAAGAGGAATAAAAGAACTGGTTATAAAAATAAATTTGGAGTATGCAATTATATGCCAATTCTAAATTAAATTATTCACCGACGTTTACAGAACCCTTAGAAAAGGCAGGCTGGCATTTTCAGTCACAGCTCTTGGCTTCAAAAGGGCAACTTCTGCACAGCGAGGGAACCAGCCGGGAAGTCACTAATCATGAGGTTGAAAGATCTGCCCTGGGAAGGAGACCGGAGTTTTTCAGTCAGACATGCCAATACTTACAAGGATCTATATCTCAAATAAGAAGAAAAAACTGGAAGGCAGCGTGCCCGGTCCTCACTTGTCAAGCAGACCAATAGACAGAACGAGTCCTTTGGGGATAACGGAGTTTGCGTGGAAATGAAGAAAGCAGCAAAGAGAAGCCCGACCTTAGAGCTCGGGAACGGCCACGGAGGAGAGCGGAGGAGGCAGCGAGGGGCAGCTACCAACGCCCAGCCAAGGGAGTTGCTTCAGAAGGTATTAAAACGAGCAACGAAAGATTCGTTGGCTACATGAAGAGATAACCTGCAAAGAAGCGGAGCTACTACACAGTGAGGCTGGAGTACAGATTAAAGACAGTGTGTAACTCCAAATTACATGAATACATGCTTCAATTGTCATTGAAGTCAATGATGATAACCACACAGAAACTACCACGGTCGGGATGAACACGTATCTCAAGAAACCGAATGTCCAAAAATGAGGAACTAAGTAATTTCTATCCAGAATAGTGAAAGAACTGGCATATGAAATTTCACGTGGGGTTGCAAGTTTAAATAAATCAAGCATGACACGAACAATATGCAATCAGAAATAATAAATGTCATATCTATATTTAAAGAGAAAAAGACTATCAGAGCAACTAAAAGCCCCTTCTTCTAAGCTCAGCAGCAGCAGCAAAGCTTGAGAACAATTTTTAAGGAAAGAATAATCAAAGCCAGTGAAGCTAAGAGAATTTGGGGGAAAATACCACATGGGTTTAATACAGGTAAGGCACGCTAATCTGACATCTTTCTTAGAGAAGAAAACTTTTTTCCTTTCCGGAGGAAGGAAATTAAATCGATCTCAGCTGTCTGATTTTGGTAAAGCTCTAACATCGTGTCACCTGGGAAGTTATTAGTTAAATTGAAGAAGATGGGGGATTAGTACAAAAATTTTAAGTTGGCCTGAAATTGCTAGAGCTAGGACAGTAACAGCAACATTAAATGGGGAACGTCAGGCTGGAGGGAAGTTATTAGCGTCACTGCTGAAGGCCTGGTCTTAGAGCCAGTCTTGGTTAATATTTCACCAATTATACTGGCACACAAATAGCTACGGTCCTGTTAAAAAGTTGAAGACAAGAAGCTAAATGACATCTTTATGCAGAGAGAACTGGGATGGCGCGGAGCAAGGACCGCACGGCACCTGGACCAGAGCACCAGAGAGAGGCTGCAGTTCAGTAGTGCAGAGCGGGGATCACGTATTTGGAGACTGGAAAAAAAAAAATCAGTCTTGGAAAACTACAGGGGGCCTCACAAGATGAAACACTATGTGATGTGGCTGAGAAATAAAACAGAAGAAAATGCAATCC
>NW_008824309.1:860788-870470 GCF_000699105.1 Pygoscelis adeliae | reverse complement strand
TTTACAGAGCCCTGCTAAGACCCTCTCTGGTGTAGTGTGTACAAATCCAGACACTTAGTTTCCCAAATTCAAACGGAAACAAATACAGAAGAGAAACATCAAGGTGATTGTGAGAATGAAGCTCCCGTCTTGCAAGGAGAGGCTAAAAGGGTTTGATATGCCTGGAAACTGAAAGCTGCGAGGGATGGCTCTCATGATTAGAGAATAAAGATGTTTTCTCCCTGTGAAATCTGCAGGGCAACAAAATACCAGAGAGCAGAGCTTTTAGTACTAATGGAAACTTCAGCAAAGACGAGACAGAAAAAAATACCCATCCTGGGAATGATAAGGTTTTTAAACAGGAGAGGATGGGCCAGCCTTTTCACCGGAGTAAGGTAGATCACCTCCCTAATGCCAAGGCAGAGTTTAATAATGTTTTCAACCGGCCAATACAGTTGCGTGCAATTTCTGTGACTATAACAGAGAAATGAGTCCTGTGTCCTGTGAAAATACCATGAGCGTTTCATGTGTGAACCTGGAAGAAGGCAGTGTAATACCTGCTGCACCTCCCCTCTCCCACGGGTGATCATACATTAATTTTCTTGCAAACCTTCAATTAGAGGAGTGAGCCAAACAGACAATTATCTTGATGAAACCTCGAATTAAATGCAAATTAAATTCAAGACCACTGAAAATGTGATCTTTGACTAGAAGTAGGTAACGAATTGGGTTTTGTCTTTAGCAGTTGTTAACTGGGTTTAGGTAGTTCTGGGATATCAAAGAAAAGATATATTGACTTAAGCGATGACTAATGTAAAGCTATTAAGATAAACTCGGTTTTTACAGCTTGTTAGAAAATATAATTAAAAAAAAAAAAAACAACAACAAACTTGTTCTTAGTAACTGCCTCTAGATGAAAAATGCTTCTTTTTTTCCAGTCAGTGCTGTTTGCAACACTGAGTGCCGACAGCTTCAGTTTAGGAACCAAGCAAGGCCGGCGTGGGAAGCCAGGTGGAAGCATCAGAGAAGGGGCCCATTTTGGTTTCCACACAAGCCATCAGGAGTTTTAATCAATTGAATTGAATGGAAATAGGAAAAAGCCTATTATTTAATGGAAGAATAAACCTCCTACCGAATTAGGAAAGATAGGTTACTTTTCATGATTTAGTTACCCTTATACATATCAAATATAACAATAAAGGCCAGCAACAGTTCTACATAGTAAAACTGAGTGGAGGTCTTCCCTAAGCAAAGTCTAACTATTCACACACTGTAAGTTATACAACATAATTTAAATGAACTAAAAATAAACGTTTTTTTCCACAAAACTTAATGGAGGGGCAGTACTGTAACTGAAGCTACAATTTAAACTGAGGAAACATAAAGTGCAGACCTCTGACAATACTTTTACTTTACTTTAAATAGAATTACGTTATCTCAGATTATTCTGGCCTCACCTGGTTCTGCTGTAATTCATTCCTGGGAAGCATACTCCTTTCGCTTAGATGCTTGCAATACAATCCAGAGAGCATTTTACATTCATGTGACTTTGAGACATGCTCCAAACTTTTGTATTTTTCCCATTTGCAACACACAAAATCTTTTTTAAGAAACAACTGTTCCCTATTTCACCATTTAAAAGATGCTCCAACAGTGTTGCAAATGCTATTGGACACATTTCAGGGAAGCATGCGGAGACTGATTGTTCCTTTCATTATTAACTCCATTGATAAACATCGATTCGAGCCAAAAAATTATCTTTTTGTTTTTAGAGTCAAACTTCATCTGTTACACAGTCTGCGAATCAGATCACAATCCAGCAAAGACATGCAAACTTCTGGTATATAAAATGACTGACTATTCTATAGGGAGGCCACTTTGTAGGGCTTCACGTATGACTTGGATCAAAGGTCTCACCTTCACTGAATAGACAGAAAAATGGGAAATATTGCGTAAATTAATACTACTTTCTAAAAAAGCAGAGCCAATTCCGGGTCTCTTAAAAGTTAATTGGAATTTGCCTTTATTTAATTAAATTATGAGAGTTAGGCCAAAGACTATAGGGATAACATTTGGTTAGAATAACCCAGTAGTTAGAAAAACCCGAGCTGGAAGACAGGACATAAAACTGGTGTTTGCATCTGCTATCACACAATACGCCACGGATTTACGGGCACGCTCCAGAAGCGAAGAGCTGCCATAAACTCCAGGCGGTCGGGCAGCGCAGCCGCCAGGCAGCGCAGAGCAGCTGGAGCGCACGTCCTAGCACTCGCAAAGTACCGATCGCCGGTTCAGGCACAGACGATTTACTGCGAATTACAGGGGGGGAAAGAAGGAATAAGCCATGTAGAGCCTGGATCCGCACCCAAACTTCTCACAATTGAGTTTCCAGTGCAGCCTTTTGATACGGGGTGCAGCGAGAAGAATTACTGTCCGATGCTGTTCTGCACAGCCGGACACGAAGATGAAGTAACTCCCTTAACATCATTAGGAATTGAAAGAAGAGAGTCCCATCCTCAGTTTTAAACATAGGGCCATCTCAAAAATCAATACCTGTCAGGCACTGATTATTCTTTTGATTTGATTACAAATGAATTTTCATTCAGGTGTATAGAAATCAGGTGTATAGAATCAGCGTTGCGAGGACTCTGCAGTCTAACAGGCGGTGTGACCTGTTAGAAAGGATTATTTTAATTAAAAAAAAAAAATCTATAGCATACAGACTAAAAGAAATCTGTCTAAAATGAACATTTTACTTCAAAACAAGTAAACATTTTAGTGTTATCTGAAGGACTTAAGAAATCATCTGTGTTGCCTTCCCTTGCCAAGCTCTCAGGTACCGTGGTATGCTACACTATTATGACAGGCTGAAAACAAGGAAATTAAGTTAAAAAAATATTTATTCTTCCTCTAGCTGGGATTAATTTCTGAGCTTAGCACGCAGATATGACCCAAATACAACTTGTACTTAGAATTTCCTGTGTGATAAGTAACTACACTGAAAATGCTGCTGTTTGCTTACAACTCCTGAGAGGATACTTATTATGCAAAAATGAAGACATGAGAACGCTGATGAAAATCTGTGAGTCATTTATCAAACACTGACCTGAAATTAATATTAAGAAAAACCTCTTCTATATGCAAATATTTAATCCAATCGAGTTTAATCATTACTTTTCTTTCTCAGGACTGATGAGTTGTGTACGTACTGCGTACTGTAAGATACAATCTTCCATATCTCATTCTCAAAAAATCCAGTTGTTTTGTCAACGGTTGCTCTGGAAACACGCGGAATAGAAAATTAATCTTTTCTTATTATTTTACTCACCCGTGAGTAAAGCCTATTTTGTCTGCCCACCTGCTGATCACTCCAGTAATATCTGGTTTACATGGTCCAAGTACTTCCATTCTCTCAACAAGACAAACTCAAAGTATAATTGATTTCTCCGATGGATTTTCTAATGAATATCTATTGCTACTCTAGTTGCTAAAGTACTCACTGATGTTTGTGTTCCAACAAATATAAATCTGCTTATTTACTACCCAACTTTACAACCAGCTACTACCTGGGGAAAAGAAACACGAAAGAAAAACACCGATGCCCATGCATTTAGAAACGTTGGGCTGCCAACGGGCAGCCTGGTGGGAGTGCCGTCTCGCAGTGCCTCTCTGTGACTAGCCAGAGGGGCGAAATCCTCCGTCCTGTAGCAAGCATTAACAAGATCTGAGCCTTATTAAAAAGCAACATGATTACATTCCGTAAATCAAACCCTAACTGAACTACATGCTGAACCAAAACAGAATTTAAAGCGCTGGTTTGCTGTGCTGTAGTGTTATCAAAAATATGCATTACGTTAACAAAAATTAGTATTGCTGGGTCTGGCGTAGGATATAGATTTACATCAAAACTTGGATTTAAAATTTACATTTAAAGCTAGGATTTAACTTCTCAAGGAGGACATCATGTACAAGACAGATAAAAATTCGGCATATATGTTTTGATCCAGGTCCAGATCCCTAGTTACACAGGAGTAATTCCTTAGTAACTGGATTAATAGCAGCAAAGATAGTACCACTTAGCTGTCAAAAGAATGATTTACATATACAAATATATGTTCCAGATGGCCACTTGAGAGTACACTGAATTTAAATTAAAGGAACAGATTGGATTTATTTTAAGAAATTTTGAGAATTTGCACTCTCATAAAGGGCCATATTGTCGGACTTAGTGACCGCTAAGCATTCCCACCAAACCCCAAACCAACTCAGGTGCCTCAGGAAAGCCCAGCCGCTTCAGCTGCAGTACCTGAAAGCATCGACCGAGGAGCACAGGTCTTCTCATACACTGAAGACTGAATGAAAAACCTAAACTCCGTGTATTAAATAGAACACTCTATAACAACATTAATGAATGTATATTAATTATTTTCACCAGTTAAATACACATATATTAAGACATTATAAAAGTAGCGTATGACTAAGTCTTCATTACTTTTCAAAGTCTTGCTTAGAAGGGACCGTTAAACCTTACTGTTCTTCAACATTACTCTTTTTACTCAGACTCTTCAGAACAAGAATGAAAATATCTTTATGCCTGGTAGTTAATTAGAAACTTTGTGAACCACATAATGTCACTTACTCAAAAAAGGAAAAATTATCATCTTTATTTAGTAAAGTCATAATTTAAAACTGAAAGTCGTAATTTAAAACTAACTTATAAGAGCATAAAGGACACCTAAACTTAACAGTTGTTGGAATAAATTGTTGAATGCAGACCAACTAGCAGAGCTGACAGATATTCTTTGGTTTAGCATTTCTAATTGCCAAAGTTCATACTAATTAATAATAATTGTCCGTTTCGCAAACTCGTGCTGAATAGCCTGGATAAAAATCCTTCTGACTATCCGAAAGACATCTACAGTTTTTATCTAATGTGGCATGGGGCATTTCCTACATGATTATATAGCAAACCATTTTCATCAAGTAAAAATGAATTTCACTATTTTTATTAATGATTCTAAAATATTATTTTAAAGAAAAGGGTCTAAAAAAATCCGGGAACAAATTTTTTTTTCAGAAGCCATTAAGACTGTTCGGTGACAACACCGTAATTACATACGAAATTATTTAGGAAATCCAAAACTTAAAAGTAAGGTTAAGAGAAGCTGAGCATTTCCCAGTGGTTACACCTCGCATCGAGCAGAGGTGGATTACTGGAAGGACCCCGCTGATTTCAAACACACAACCGGCAGGTGGGACTCAGAGAAGGCTCTTCCCATCCATCCCACCAGAAGTCACAAGAAACACAAATGAAATCACAGCAAAGCTGAACTAACCAACGGAGGGCAGCTGCCTCACAGCTACCGAAATTCTTACTCCTGCCAAAACCCATGGCAAAAACCCCTTGCCATCAACGAAATCCAAACTGACATCAAATCTTTTCACCTGAAATCTGTAACACCAGGATTGGACACCAAAACCTCCTCAGAAATTTCAAAGCTTTGCTAGTGGAACTAGCGCACATTTTCAAACAATAAAGATAATACTTGAGAAAGAAGGAGATAAACCTATTGCAGTTTAAATCAGATGAGTCCTCTGAAACATGCAACTCAAAACTCTTTACTTAAAATTTTTCAAATCTTGCCGAAATTCTCAAGCTAGCCATCTCTGCTATCACTACAAAAATTGAAGATTACATACTATATTTATTCTTCAATAGTAACTCATATGGAGAAAAATCTGTTTTTATAATGCATGCTGGTTATAACCTTAATTAAGGAAAAAAACCAACAGTAACGCACCAACTAAAAAAAAAAAAATCACCCAATGACCAAACTAAAACCAAACATTAAAACTGGTTGTTCCATTGTTTTGACAACAGCATGTGGTTCAATACTACAGCCAAATTAATTCTCCATTAAAATGTAAATAACCATTTTGAGCCTGTTTTTTAAATTATTAAAGTGTAGCTAACATCTGTTTATTGTGAAACCACAAATCCCTTTAAAAATTAATCTGTAACTCTAACAAACACATAGACTATATTTGCCAACAAACTATAACTGGTGCTGGGTAAACTTTATTAAGTTTATATCTAATTATCTTTGGTTCCGAGTTTGAACTTCGAAGTCTATCTGGAACATCTGAGACACCGTCATGTGCCACATCTGTCAGCGAATACGAGGGCTCACAGAATGCTCGCTTCATAAAATGATGCAAGTTTCCTGGTTAAGTTGCAATATGGGAAACAGCTGACTCAAAAATAATCTAAATTATAGACAGATTGAAAGCCCTCATAACTTTTAATTAAGCAATAAACCACAACAGACTACACAGGACTGCTGATTTATGCACTCCTCAAGTGAGAAGCAGTAAATAAAATTAGACAGAACAGAATATACATCTTATTGGAGAAGAAGAATCTGTCCTTTGGCGTTTCATTCATACATAAAAATCCACTTGTCTTTAGTTTTTCTACTGGTGGCTATAGCCTGCAACACAGTTATTTATAACACAAAGACATGTCACGATCTATAGGTAATGAGGAAGGATTAGCTGAATTTGTGCAAAGTCATATTTGCAGCTCTTTTCTTAGTGTCCCTGCTAAAACAGGGCCTTCAGGAGGCAGGGAGAGCCCCGGACAGCTCTACAGTGGAGACAACTTTAATTTCTCCTTTCTTCCCCCAAACCCACCTGCATGTGACTAGAATTGATTTCAAATTTTGGAAAACAGCCCTTGCAAACAACAGACCTCTCTGACACAGGGGTTGTATTTGACAACCGCTCAGAAAGCTCTAATTGGGCCTTGAAACCCGAAAATCTCAAAGTGGTTTATATCCAGCTAGCAATCTGGTGATGCTGACAATCCTGCTGCTGTCACCTAAAAAAGATGCAAAATTCACGTATTCAACTTGCAGATCAAATGCACACATTTAGCTGATGGCAAGCCCAGCACAATCCTTCCAGTCATGTGAGGAGAGATCAAGAGGAATACAGAAGGTCATTTGCACTTTTATTCTGCTGTCTTGGAGGAGGAAACCAACTAAACAACATAAAAAGAAAATAAAATCCATTCCTGAATCTATCAATCAGCTACAGTGCATAAAACAAAGCAAACCAAACAAATGAGATGGGTATAATTTCTGGGAAATGGCCACAAGAAACGTCTGCACCAGAAAAATATTAACACTTGTTAAGTATTAATCAATGATAACTGCTGTAGATGGAACAACACAGCAATATTAAATACTTAAAAAAGGCAAGACCAGGGTTATTTTAAGGACCATAATGCAAGAGGTGCCTGAGCGTTCCTGGGCTTGTCAGTAGCTCTGACAGATGAATTCACATAGCATACATCTTCACGTCTATTCTCCCTGTTTGAGCAGCAAATTTATTTCCAATTATTCTCTCTTATTCATAAAGGAGAGTCAGAAAGGAGGAATTTTCTGCTCTGAATGCTCAAGATATGTTCACAGCATGCAGGTGAGTCAGACCACCTTTAACGAATTCTATTCCTCTAAGAATAAAGCCAACCAACTGAATTTGGTCAACTTTAAACTGAGGACACACAGAATCCGCTATATATTTATGAGAAAATTCAGTCCTTCTAAAAGACACTGCTGTCCACTGGAAAAATGAAAAAAGTGACCAAAATCTTAATTAATAACCAAGCTAGAGCCGCACACCTAGCAGAGCGAACGCAGACGACCTCCATATGGAGGCCTGTATGAGACACATCCAGACTTGGGTATTTGGCTGACCAAAGGATACATGAGGTACTCTGCCCTGCAGAGAGGAAACTCATTTCTTTACTGCAGTCTTCCCAACATCAGAGCTGGGGCAGACTGCCGTGACGTCCCTTCTCAAAGCTTCTTCCTAGAATAGCCTCACACTGGTTTCTGACGGTAGTAGATACTAAATCAGGCCAATGCCAGTACCTAATTTACCAACTGAACCCAACCCAACTTTCATTCAGGCTGGATGCTCTGCACCGGGATTCGGATTGCACACACAAGCTCCCTAGACTGGGCAGAGCTGGGCTGCCCTCTGCTTAATGCACTCCCGTCCAACATCTTGCCAATATCTTGTTGCATTCACACTTCAAACAGTTTTGAAATCATGTGGCAGGTTCCACAGAACTATAAGTTATTGTAATTAAATTCATTTAAAAAGAAATGTCCACATTCATGTCTTCTATTACAGCAAACATTGTTTTGTAATCAGCAAGATAATATTTTGGAAACTAATTTTGTACACAAAGAAATTTTAAAACACAGTAAAGAGAAGGAAAATGTGTCAAAACCTTCATTTAACTTGCCAAAAGCAAGAAAAGGGATACTTCTGTGTAATTCACTGTTTCTGAAGTCACATGTGATAAAATGCATGATGCCAAACAGCTGTTTTTCACATCTTCTACCATATGAAAAGGTGAAGACGTATCATTTTTTATTCTGAATATTCTTGGGTTTGTTGCAATTAGCACAGAAGCTACATCCTTTTTCTATGCAGATTTCCCCTTCCTTAATGATTGTGAACCTAAAATTGAGAACAAATCACACTGCAAAACCGTGCAGAAAAGAAATACAAAACTTTCTAAAAGGAGGCAGGAGAAAAAACCCAAGACTAAATCTGCTGCAAAGGAATAACCAAGGCATCAATCCTTTGTGTTCTCCTGCTCCTAAGACAAAGACAAGCAAGAGTAAGTTCAGTCTCAGTCTCAGACGCTGTCACGCTGATTTATGACACACAGCGTATGCTGGTCCTCCAACGTGACATATTGTCCACGAGAGATTCAGCACAAACCAAACTTCTTTCCTTAAAAAATATTGCCCGAACCAATTTAACTTCAGTTCCTTAGGTGAAATGCTAATACTTTCTCCACTGGGCCACCCAACCTTCTGTGGCTGATTTTCCATCTAATTCCATCTCCTCTGCAGAGAAATACACAGGACAAAGCACTTTTGGTATAACTCCTGTCTTTCACTACATTTTGCAGTATGCTATCATATTAAACAATAAATATTTTTATCAACAAAAACCATAGGAACTGTATTTGAATCAGAAATAATTACGGATAAATTTTCAGTTCCAGAGATGCAAACATCTCACTTGCTTTTACAGCAAAAAGTCCTGCTTTGATACACATTTCATGAAGAACTTGGTAGGGGCTGTAGTAGGCAGACAGATGTAGTTTAATCAATTAGCACAAGGCTACTAATTTTTGTGGATTCAGAGTAATGCTAGGAAGGAGACTGGCATTGTAAGATACTTAATTTCACAAAGTGCAAATGTACTCTCACAATTACAGAAAATAGCATTACACTGTATATCAAGATGCATTATTAAATAGAAGTTTAAAGGACCTATATAGAAAAAAAAGCCAAGTGAAAAATACTTTTGAGGAGGTTGTTAAACTGCTCCATTTTTGCAAGGCTAAAGCTTTTCATGAGTGGTGTATTGGGTTTGTGTGGCGAGGTTTTGGTAGCAGGGGGATACAGGGGTGGCTTCTGTGAGAAGCTTCTAGAAGCTTCCCTTGTGTCCGATAGAGCCAAGGCCAGCCGGCTCCAAGATGGACCCACCACTGGCCAAGGCCAAGCTCATCAGCAATGGTGGTAGCCCCTCTGTGGTAACGTATTTAAGAAGGACAAAAAAAACCTGCGCAACAGCAGCTGAAGAGAGAAGTGAGTGAGAATACGTGAGAGAA
>NW_008824309.1:819739-860522 GCF_000699105.1 Pygoscelis adeliae | reverse complement strand
GTGACCCCGTGGGGGACCCACGCTGGAGCAGTCTGTTCCTGAAGGACTGCACCCCATGGAAGGCACCCACACTGGAGTAGTTCGTGAAGAACTGCAGTCCCTGGGAAGGACTCACATTGGAGAAGTTCATGGAGGACTGTCTCCCATGGGAGGGACCTCATGCTGAGCAGGGGAAGAGTGTGAGGAGTCCTCCCCCTGAGGAGGAAGGAGCGGCAGAGACAACGTGTGATGAACTGACCCCAACCCCCATTCCCCGTCCCCCTGCGCCGCTCAGGGGGAGGAGGTAGAGAAAATCAGGAGTGAAGTTAAGCCTGGGAAGAAGGGAGGGGTGGGGGGAAGGTGTTTTAAGATTTGGTTTTATTTCTCATTATCCTACTCTGATTTGATTGGTAATAAATTAAGTTAATTTCCCCAAGTCGAGTCTGTTTTGCCCGTGACGGTAACTGGTGAACCATCTCTCCCTGTCCTTATCTCGACCCACGAGCCTTTCGTTATATTTCTCTCCTCTGTCCAGCTGAGGAGGGCAGTGACAGAGCGGCTCTGGTGGGCACCTGGCGTCCAGCTGGGGTCAACCCACCACAAGTGGCAATTGTGAAAATATGTTTATACGACTCTTTATTCAACAGAAAACCTGCAGGAAAAATGAAAATCAAGTGTGGATAGCTATTGAAGCTGAATACAAAATTAATATATGCTGGGAATTACAGTAGATGCTACAGGGTTATTACCCTGAAGGACAACACGGGAAATGGCTGTATTTTCCTTCGGAAGCGAAGCAGTACCCACCCACATGGTGGACTCTCCAGACACGCGCTTCGGGAAGGTGAGGTAGCGCTGATGATGCATTTTGCTCATTTAATGAACTAAATTACTGTTTAGTATCAAAACTTTCAGTCACAGCAAGAAAAGAAAAGCATAAGGAAACCAGGAGGCTCTCACTATTTTTTGACACTGAAAATTCTCCCACATTAGCGTAGCAGGTAAAAAAAGTTGTCATTTTTATGATACTGTAAAACCACACTAGAATCAGAGGACAAATGTTTTCTATGCTCTAATTCCTTCCTTTAAGGCTGAGTGGGAGGAAATCAGACCTTCTGAAGGTAGAATCAAGATTAAGGATAGGAATTTTGTTTCCAGAAGTTAAGCTGCACACAAAGCAAATGAGTATTCACAGAGAGAACCAGAGGAAAATATAGGTCAGCCGGGTCCTTGCATGCCACAGAAAGGGATCTTACACAGCCGATGCTACTGATACAGCAGCACAGGACTGGGCTCAGAAATAAACTCCCGGCAGCTGAAATCCGTGAGGGGAAGAGATTTTATGAGTGCCTCGAAAAAGTTCAGCGGCTTTTCTGACAATTAGAAATCCGTATCACAAAAGAAGTTATTTAAGAAGGAGCTATTTATAGCTACTACATTATTAATGATATTCCTGAAGACCAATTTTTTATACCGAAAGGTAAGTGCAACTCGCCATCCAGGGACTGGATGTCAGCTAATTCAGTGACAGCAATGAAAAACGCTGGGTTCAAACTTAACTTCTAACACAGGAGCCCAACAGTTTTGAGAACACTTCACACAATGCACATATACATACATGGGTATGTATAGAAGATATATTCATGCAAAGGAAGAGTACAACCAAGTATTACACCAAAACAGAGCATGACGATAAACTCTTATAGTCAGACACACTCAAGATGAAGAGAATAAATACTATTTTAATAATTCGCAGTCAGATAGGAGACAAAGATAAATGAAAGAGTTTGCAAATATTTTGTGTCAGCAAGTAAGGACAGGAATATAACTTGAAGGAAGGAAAACAGGAGAAATCCAGTAGTGTTATACATTGCTTATTCAGAAACTTTATTCTATACAGAATTATTGCTCTCAGAGCAGTTACCTACCTAAATAAAAATGGACGTTGTTTCATTACAGTATCCTGTGATAAACCATGCTACGTTGCTCTTCCTTAGGCAGAGTTCCTCTGACACAGTCTAAGGGCATTGCTGGATCACGGAAACTTAGCTTGCCAACTGTGAGCCAAAAATTGCCTAGAGAAACTGCTACTGAACGTGAGCAAGTCAAACTTTAGTCTGCATGCTACTGTGTTGGTTTTCTTTGTGGTTTTTTTTTTGAGGAATTGAAGTGTGAAAAGCCCTGGAAACATCTTAACAAAAGGCCTTTCCTGAACAGACCTTTCCTAACATTACTGATTAGAAAAGGAGAAAGATCACCCCCCCATACCCTTCTCCACCTCTAGCCCAAGCCCAGCTTTGCCTCACAGAGTGTGGCAAAGAGCCAGAGAGAAGAGTGGCTTCTACAATTAACAGCAGTCTCTGAGCCCATCCAATCTTGAACATTCTAATGGTGAGTTTTCAAAGCCTATAAATTTTCTAGGATTTTCGCTTTTGAAAATAAAATTAACACATTTTTTGATCATCAAAAAAATTCGTTTTCTCTGAAGCGCAAGTAGGACTAAACCAGTCATTTTCTATGAAGAGGTTACCAGAAATTCATATATCTTCACATCTGCTTCTGAGAAATCTGATCTGTAAATGTACCACTGTCCTCCTTTGCCCTTTCTTTAAATTTCTGCATGCAATTTCAGGAAAAGTACTTGCAGTTGTAATGTGCAAGGTGTCTGTATTTCTCATATTCTAGAGTGAACATCAGAAAATGTCATTAAGAGTAAAATACTCATTTTAAAGAAAGCAGTAAGTTTAAATTTCAAATACATTACTTTTTTTTCCTGCTGTGCCTGCCTTTACAAATGCCCTCAATCCTTTAAAAATGTTTACTTACATATATACAGTACATATAAAGAGAATAAACTGCTTGCTATGATACTTGTCCTTTAGCAGGACCGAGTGAGAGAGAGAGGGCAGGAAGGAGAAGGAGGGAAAATCTTGACAAGAATATATATTAGAGCAATCAATAAAAAGATAATCCTTGGAATTCATGAGTCTTTAAAATAAGATGCACTTTCTTGTAGTAATCCTAAAAACCTATAAAAGAATATTCAAGCAATAAACCCCCCATAACTCATATTTAACCTTTCATCATGTAGAACTACATATTAAATAGCTTAGCAACTGCATACTGTGTTAAGTGCCTTCAAATAAGAGCAGAAAAAGAAAAACGTAAATGCTACACCTCTTTTAACATGCATTGCACAGCCAAGAACATCTGCCAGCTGACCCCATAATCTGATCGGCTGTTCAGAAGCAATCATATCCTTAGATAAGAGCTGCACAGCTTCTACATGCAATGCCCATTTTCTTTAAAAGATGGAGCAAAATGTAGTTAGCCAACTCTTCAACAATTTTCAAACACTTAGAGGTATAAGAAGAAAGTAATTCAACATATTACATGGATCTGCATTAAAATACTGTCATCTCTTCCCCCAAATATTGTAATTCATCTTTTAATTTCACAGGGCAATAACAGAGAGGAAGTTTACGGCTGAAGTGACTATATCAAATCGAGTGATTATATCAGAATACCAAGTGCACACAGCCCACGCAAACTGTTTGTCACTTCTATTAGGAAATAACAAAACCTGGAATAAAATCCTGAAGGGCTCAACCTAGTCCATCGACTATAATGAGAAGAAGAAATGCATAAAAGCTGAATTAATTCTCCTAACTCTGAGTTTACTTCTCGCATCTACTGCAAAAGGAGTGGACAGGTTGAGAGGCTCTACAGGCAGGGGGGGATGAAGACATCCAAAAGAATGGTTTCAAGATACTCCAGAAGAGCCAAAACCTCAGTGGAATTAAGAGCATAAAGCCCACGGAATACCATGCAGTAAGAGGACATGTCATTACCTCTCTATATAATTAAACTTCTGCTAAAAAGTTGTGTCCTAAATACACAAGCAAGCTGCACTACACTGATTGAACTGACTCTAGGAGGATAGTCTTTTATGAAACAGTTTCTGTGACTCAAATAATTACTTATATTCATCAAATAAATTGTTTTGATCATGCAAATTGCCCCTCTCACCAAAGCAGCAGCTTTGCTCAAGTATCTGTATTGGCAGGACCTTGGACATGGTGGGAAATGGTAAGAGAATTGCTGGAATAGTGTTTCAGGTAACGCTCTCTGTAGTTAAATTTATGTCAAATCTCTGAAAGGCATTGAAAAAAAAGACATACAGGGGTCTGCCAAGAAGCCTAAAAAACACCCTTCACAAGAAGAAGGTGAAAAGATTATTTGGCTTAATGAGAAAAAGACACAAACTGACTGAGGGCTTTAATTATAAGACACTGGAAAATGGAGGGTTCTCTAAAGTAATTGATTAAGCAGTAACAAGACCCAAGCTCAGAAGCCATAATTAAAAAGAAAACAAACTAAAAATACTGCAGGAAACAATAAGGGAAATCTGCTGGCACCTGGAGGAGTTTATTATTGGTTCTAAGTTACCTAACGTCTTTATCAACTGCATAAAACACAATACAACACAGTAGCCAGAAAAAGATAGAGCAAATCGCAGCACCAAGGTGATTTAGCTTTCTCATGGCTGATATCAAACAAAAGCAAGTATTTTACTGCAGGTATTTAACCCAGATTATATAAAAATAATTAGGATGTCACATATTTATATATAGAGAATCTATAGAGCTTTGCTCTAGGATTTAAACACTGCCCAGACCAGAGGAAACAGAAGACAATCTGCCTTGCAGTGGATTAATGGTATGTGTCCAGCTTAGCTAAACAGCAGCACGATCAGCTAATTTAGTTTACCATCTGGGTAGGCAACGGGTGCATGCCGCAATGTGCCTAAGGACCTCGGTGTGTCTAAATCTGTGCTGGAAGTCAAAGCCCAATGGGTGCAGAGCAAAGCTCCTTCCGAACGGCGCAAAGGACTGAGAAGCATTTGGGGAGGCAAGGAACAGAATCACACACACAATACGTGTCTATGTGTGCGTATCTAAGTGTACATATATATACATATATACACACACACACTTTCCTTATTATCACAACAATTTCTTCTTACCCTAAAAGCCCTGAAATACATAGGATCTGATCCAATCCTATAAATCTAAATTGGAAAAAGGTAATCCACTGGTGTGCTAAAACAGCTAGAAATAGCTTCTGCTTCTATCCTAAAAAAAACCCAACAACCCACAAACAAAAAAACCACAAGCAAGCAAACAACCCCACCCCAAAAAACAACCAACCAACCAAAAAACCCCAAAAAACCCACAAGCCTAAACAAACAGACCTTAATGCAATTCTAAGGTGCCACTACTAGAGCCTGCAATAGGAAGCCCTCTAATGAAGTCAGTGGGGTTTAGATCAAGACGCGTGTTCCCTATTACGAGGCAAAAAGCACCGACCACATTTATATTAATACCAGCCATGGCACTTTGCAAGCACGGTGCACTGGTAAACCTTACAAAGACATAATTTCCAAGTTTAAACAATTTCTTTCCTTTAATATCTTCTGAAAGGGTTTTGAAATTAGCAGATCTAATGTGTGTGGGAATAGGCAACACTTTATAGCAGTAAGTTTTCTTTTAATGGAAGTAGTCTGCTGTGTCCATGGGTAACAAACCCCAGTAGCTTTTCATTACAAAGGAGCTTATTGTTACCATACGACTTACTGTGGGATTTCACTTTGCCTCTTTGGTGATCTGTCTGATCTATTAAGAAAAGCACTGAGGTATGGACAACATACACTTTATTGCAGTTTTATATTTTCGTAGTCCCTGCTGCTTCTGTTAGGCTACTGCCTATGAATTTCAAATAGTAATAAGGAAAAAGAAAAAAAAAAAACAAAACTATTTACTAAGTTTATCACAGGAAAAAAAGTAAACTGTGAAGAAAATGAGGCAAGCTCAGAATCAGGTGTTAGAAGTGGTGCTGCATCCCGGTACACGACTGCTGCTGCAACGGTTGCACAGAAAAACAACAGGATCCACCAGCTCTAGCACCTACAAGCCACTACACGAATAAATCTTTGTATGAATACTATTAAAGTCCTTCTACACACACTATGCAACATATTTATAATAACATATATATATATGCAGTCCCCTCAGCATGACTGTTTCTGTCCTATTAATTAATTTTCATGGTTGAATCTGAAATAAGGGACAGGCAAAACTAAATAGTACTACGTAAGTGTTAATTAGTGCTGAGAATTAATCAGCAAATGTAGGAAATCACTATTAGTTTTGCAGATGCATATAGCATTAAGTAGCATTTTAAAAAGATGCTGATCTTTTTTTAAAGAGTAGCAATTTAGAGATACTTTCCTCTGATGGGATACTTCAATATTGAATATGCACAGATTAATGTTCAATGGAACTTGTGTGGAAGGGAAATGTTGCTAAAAATAGCAATATATATTTAACGAATGTTTTTGCAGCAACCATAGTCTCAGAAAGAATTAAAGACTTCTAAAATATCCATGACATCTGATGCTTATACACTGTCCAGGTAGGATTACTTGCCCAGGGCTTCCTGTGCTCTGGGAGATAAAAATTTCTTTATATAGGAAATACAGTGTTTCAGGTCAAATTCTGCTGTTACATGAGCATCTGCCCCTCAATCCTCAAGAAGTTCGAGGATTGCCTACAAAATCTGACCAAGGGGTGGTCCCAGAGATAACTCCTATTTTTAATTTTTTCACCAGCGTAGTACTTTTTGATCACAATTAAAAATACAGTAAGCACAGAGAGATATCTGTTGGCTATTTAACTCCGCTCACCTGATTCTTGAGATCCAGCTTTGGGCAGGGACGACCTCCATTGTAAGGCTTCTCCTTAAGCCACTTTGATCGGACTTTCACTCCCGGTCCACAAGAAGAGCTGCAACGGGACCAACTGGACCAATCGCTTAATTTGCAATCAAACGGGCAAGGGACCGTGCAAGATTCTTCAATGTAACCTAAACCAAAAATTTAAGAAAGGTTTTAATCATCGCAACTAATGAACTCCCATCCTCTGATGTCTCACTGCAAGCTGCGTAATCGACACAAAATGAGAACTTCTTTTGGCAGACTGACAACACCTTTGCAACGTGAGCTTATGATATTATTTGTAAAGAACAGCAGTGACTAAAACTAATTTCTACTTGGTTTAGTCCAATGATCATTAGGAAGGCTGCGATAAAACTGACTGATGTAAAGGACACGCACTGGCAAAAGTATCTGTTGCAAAGCTGGTGGTCACCAGCAGGTGGTGATTATCTTCCCTATGAGATTGTGGCCATAATAAATTCTGGAGAACGAAGTGTACAGCCCAATTTTGTACTCCTTTAGTACAGAGGCTCTCTTCCCAGCAGACAGAACCATAGGATGGTGGAGGCACCAGAGCTGCGCTCTTGGCAACTCCCACAAGGTGCGTGAGGGACCTGCCTGCAGCCTGCCAGCTGGAGCGGTGCGGGATTTGTTCTTGGGAGAAGCAGATGAAACCTGCTTCCCACTTCTTTCCGGTAGTTCTCTTTATATATCTTTCCAACTGTTTTGCCTATTCTGGGTTTCATAAATGGCATTTTAAAGCTTTGCTTTCACCTTAACCTGGCTTGATATAAAAGTCCTCCCAAGATCACCACCTCTTAAAATCAGAATACCAGACATCTGCAGGACCGACACCTTGCTGAATTAAAACCCAACAGGGTTTCTCAGGGAAAAAACAAGGTTCCTCCATACAGGCACAACCCCACAGCTGGTTTAGGAGCTGGCATGTGGGAAGAGAGATTTTGCAGAGCCCAGCTCTGGCCATGGAGCTTCTGGCTTCAGAGAGGCAGCGGAGGATGGCCGAACCCTCGGCGTCTCCGGGGAATTACTGGCACCAGTCTCGGGTTGGCAGTGTGAAATAGCTCCTGTACCTTCCTGCTTACCGTGCTGCATTTGTTCTCCTCGAGTTTCTATTACCGACTTGTCATGTCTGTATGCGCTATTTTAATTTAAGCAAAAAAGAGATTTCATGTTAGACCATGAAAGTCAGTGGCTGCCAAGATCAGCTTTTATTACAGGCAGCTTCGGCCCTCTGACAGCTCTGGCAATGATGGTCATGGAAATAACTGAATTTCAACCCTACTGTATTTCTGATGTTTCTCATTTTTACGCCCTTTCTTTCTGTTTGGTTTTCATCGCACTAACACTCCGTCTATATTCGTTACCTACAGAATACCAAATTAGCTCATTCAATTACTCTTTTAAGAAGGGTTTCCCCACTCTCTATCAAGGTGACAGTCACTGCAGCAGAGGGGAAAAAAGCCTCCAAAAACCCAGAAGCAGCTCCCCTCCAAAACCCCCAGACAACAGCCCCAGACAACCGCGAAAGACCGAGGCTGAGGCACAGAGATTATTCTGTCCTGGAGCTGGATTTACCAGCTCTGCCGTGTCCGAAACTGCTGCTGACTCCAAACCAGGACTGCATTACATCCTGAGCATCGACCCGCAGCAGCAATACACTGCCTCCCTCCTGGTCTTCATTCTGAAGTCAATATCAAGAAAGGTTTCAGACTTATTTAGGCATCCCCCACCAGAAAACATCCTCCTTCTAGAAGTACAAGAAACACTGATGTTGTTTTTGTAAACAGTGCCTTAAAAAAACGCTAGAAACAAGAGTAGTTCCCTCCTTCAGTTCAATGATGCTCTATTTCTTCTCTCTTTTTCCTTCGTGATGGTACTGTTCCCTCTTCCTTTAGGGCAGCCACCCCGTAGCCTGACAGCTGCCATCGTTTCTCCCCAGTAACTCATGCTGTAACTCTTCCCTAAAGCTGCAGAACTGACCCCATACGGTGTGCTCTGGTTTACTCTGCTACCTCTTATCTTGTGTTGTGCTGCCTTTTCATTTGCAGCTCCAAAGCCACTGGAATTGGGTATCTTAATTATTTCCGACACAATCCATTACAGTGGTGTTCGCATGCTTGAGATATTTTGACTTCGCATGCTTTGTGTTCTCATCTAGGTGAGATTACACCCATGCACGCACGTATACAAATATTTCCAAAATAGAGTCGCTTTTTTTCCCCAGATGAAACTCCCAAATATCCCACTAATATTCTATTCCACCTGCTTAGGTTGCCACTCAAAGCAATTCATAATACATTATGATAAGTAAAAGAAATTTTCTCATGATAGATTTATGAGAAGCATTTCTTAGGCAGTTCTCCAAAGAGTTCTGTTCCACCACCGTATGAAATATCATTTTTCCTTAGGCTGTGTGACAGCCTCGGTAATTAACTCTCAACAGAAGCAAAGAAAGTGCCTTGTTTCAAAGTAGCATTAGACAGAGGGGTTATCAACTTATCAGTGAAGGCAAAATGGGCTAAGCCTTTTGGCAGTTCAAGACCAACCTCTATAATAAAAAAGAAATATAAGACCAAAAAAAAGAAATATAATACAAAAAAGAAATATCAGGAAGAGGAAGGAAAAGTTATAATAAACAAAACTAAAGAAACCTATTGAATTCCATCCCTGGGAAGTGCTGTGGGGATCCCTCAGTGAGCCACAGAATTTCTAAAGACGTCCTGTTGCTAAGAGGCCAGCTCATTACTTTTTGAGTTTCCTCACCCATATTTCTAAATTACATTAAGTATAAACAAATAATGGCCAGCTAATAGAGCGTTAAATTACCATACTGCCCAGAGGAAGCCAATTCTCCACATGGAACAATGCTACAGAATCAAAATGGGAACATAACTTTCTTTCAAGCTCTTCTCACAGGCTGCCATTATTTCCGCTATCAATCACTTGAGGTTAATCCTATGCCAAGATACCCATGGATCAAAGATTTCATTCAACAAAAATTTTCCTCCAAGAATCTTTATGTGATGTATCCTCTCTGCTCAGATAGAGAATGCCTTTATGGCTATCTTTTTATGAGAAACTAGTAAATAACGTTGTACTCGGCTCATTCATTGCCTGTGAGAATGAGATATTTGTTTTTCTCTGTAGGAGCCAAGCAATGGCTTGCTGTTGTCAGGGGGCTGAAAAGACTTCAGTTTGGATACCCACAATAATCCCAGTATTGGCATTCCTAGAAAACTTGTAGCATTGGCATGGTGCATAATACAAAACAAAAAAAAATAACAAGGGAGATACGCTATTAAAACAACCCAGTAATAAGGAATTCCACATTCAGGCTATTATCCAGAGAAATACTTCTTACCGTAACAGAATATGAATAAAGGAAACAGCATAAACACATTTCTAAGTTACTGTCGCTCAGCCTGGGGAGACTAACTCAAGGTTGAGTTTACTGAGCTGGTTTTGTCAGTGTCATCCTTAAACATCTCACTCATCCATCACATTCCCCATTTTTCTCTCCTCTGAAGAACCTGGTACCAAAAATTCTTTGAGTTTCCAAGACCTTCTATGGAAAAAGATGTCCTCTTCTCCCCAGCCCTGCCCAGCCTGCTTTCCATGGGTTCTTATATTATTTCCTGAAGCTTCCTTTAACCTCTTTTTTTTTATTCTTCAAAATCTCAAATACTGCAAAAATAAAGCTCATTGAATTTAGAAACAGATGAGAGCCTCTGCCCTATCTGAACCAACAGCAGCTCCTGAATGCCACAGAGCTGGAGCTGCACACACAGATGTCACAGGAGGTAGTGACAGAAACACCAGCGCGTGGGATATTTAAGTAGGCACTTTGAAACATGCTACTGGGAATAGCCTTGAATTGGCAGGTAGAATTGAGCTGGATGATCAAATAAGCCTTTTCTATGTTTAAGTGCTATTGTTTTACTACTGAGACACTGCCAACGTAATGGGATGAACAAATGCATTTACCTAGGCTGCACAGCTCATTTTACTATTATTTATTCATTAAGAACAATAAGCTTGTTGCTCTACAAGCCACAAATGGAGTCTCTTCCCTAAAGTGTCTAATAAACAAAGCACCCACAGATTACACAGCATGTACTGGGAAGGCTCAAACACACGATGTAGCAACCATTACTCGTCTCATTTCTTCTGTGCAGCCCAAGAGACAAAGCAATAGCAGGTAGATGAATAAAGTGAGGATGATGGTCTGGTGGGTGTCGGAGGTTAAGGCTCAACTACATGGTCTAAAAACTGTTGTCGCATTTTTGCTGTGCCACCCAAAAGAGCTGAGGCAACAGGAGGCAGCTGGGTGATGGGCCGGCGGGTGTCAGCGGCGCAGAAGCAGAAGAGGCTGTGGATTGCACTGCAGCACCAGGGGGGAGTTTTGCAGTAGCACAATTTCTTTCCCACCTACACAAGACGCCGTACGTATCACAGCAGGCACAGCCAGCGAGGGGCTGCAGTGTCCTTCCGTGTCTCCCTCTGCATTCGCAAACGGGTGGTGGTGGGAGAAGCAGGCTAACACCTGATTGTTACATCAAGGTGTTACACCTGACTGTTAACACCTTCTTACAAGCTAACGTAAGAAACTGTACCTCCACCTGATTGTTGCACTTCCAAATGATAAATTTGCTGTGGGTGTAGGGTCTGCACACAGCATTAAACAACAGTGCCAACAGGATTCCAAGAGGCTGACTTAAAAGTGATTCGAAAATAAGCAACATTTCTCCAGCAGCTTTGGAAACAGATGCACTTCTAATTGAATTGGCTTTAAACTCATTTTTATCCTTTCTAACGTATTTCATCATTTCAATTAACAAACTTCTAGCAGTTCTACCCTTGTTAGCAAACCTTGAGGTGCTTCATAAAACTCAAGGTCATTACTATGAGAGGGACAATTCTGTGCATCACCGCAACTGCCACTGGTAATAACACCAGTAATTTCCCTTGGAGTCTACAGGATAAAAGAGATCACCCTTTAACAAACAAGGCAGCAGCAGAGTGGATAGTGACACAGAAGAAATGTTTCTAATTACACAGACCAAAAGTAGAGGAAAAAAAAAAAGATTCATTTTGCAATTAATATTTACATTCATTTGGTTACTGACTGTGAAATATGTCGAATAACACCAGTAAATCCATGTGGTGCTAAGAGTCTAATAGCTAAAGACTTTATAAGGGAGACCTGGTGGACCATGGCACTCGGTGGGCCAGATTCTGCTCAGCTGAAGCTTTGCGATCCCCTACAAAGCAAACCTCATGTTTTAACTCAGGTTAAAACTCAGCATCGAGCACAGACTGCAGCTAAAGAGACTAACTCTACCAGCTGATCACAGCCCTACAGTTGGGGCTTTCCCAACGTGCCGTGGATAAGGCAGCCACCGGCCATGGGCCACATGACATGACTGAAGTCTCCAGAAGCTTGTGAGATACAAGGGGAGCGCCTCATCCTAAGCAATCTGGGTCCAAACATTTAAATCCTGCTTCAAGGGAGATCATTATTAACTGAAGAAAGCTAAGCACAACAAGTCTGGGAGTCTTAAAGCTGCTAACAACTTCAGTTGCATCTGAAAAGGATGTTTTTTTTAATAAGCAAGGATTTGAGAGATCTTATGTATTATTAGTTTGCTAGCTGGGAAATTTAAGAGATAATCTAATGAATACATTCAGTAAATGCACCACCAAAAAAACCAGCAAAAATAACTTTTACATCAAATATTTTGCAAAGCTCAAATAATGGACCCCCTTAGCTAATTTATTCCCGCTTGCTCTTCTCAACAGAGGCACGTGCTCTCGTTATCTCCTAGCAGACTGATTATAGATTCTAAATAGACCAGAGAGGACTTGTAAAAAACGCTGGTAAGTTTAACTCAACATTATTGTTATTGAAATTCACCCAGCGGTTGGATTTATTGCTTAATTTCACAGCCTCTATAAATCCTGATGAGGCAGTCGGGTTGATGCTGACTTTGCATTATGATTCCTAATTTCTTTTGATTTTGCATTACAGTTTTCTTCCTTAAAGAACTTGCAAGCTTACACTTTGAGTTACATACAAACCATAACAGTTGATACATTTAATCTTTTAACTAAATAAGAAAATCTCCATTAATTAGCACATTCCTTGTAACAGATTGCAGAACAAGCTGAGAACTCTTCCAGAGAAGAGAGACTCATCTGCTGCCTTCTGAGTGCAAATAAATAGTGCAAATAAATAGGGCTTCACAGCGTACATTCATCTCGCAGGGAACTTTCGATGCAGACAGGCAGAAATCCACTGCACAAATCTGTCTGGGCTCCAAAACCGGCTGTGGAAATGATTCCTCCTCCTCCTGGGGCCGCTCCCCTGCAGTGAAGGACTGGGCCGGCTCCTTGGGAGCCCTGACGTCTTAAGAAAGTCCTTACTCAAATAAAAAAATCATCCACTGGGATCACTAGCAGTTAGGGTAGTAGCTCAGCTGTGTTTTTCTACATACTTTGCTCATCACCCTGCCACTGAGAAAATCATCTGCTTTGTCCAAACAAAACTGAGTAGCTTTTTTTTTCTTTATCAGTGTCCTCATCCTCTGTATATCAGGAAAGAAACTCATCCCCCTGTACTTTATTATGAATTGTTTAGCATGTATGTTCTTCAGGCTACTCAATTCATAGTAAAAGCAGATTTTTAAAACAAACCTGAGATTGCGTTTATTTTTTATTATTATTATGAGATTTATATACTAAAATAAGGCTTTTTTTAAAGGCTGAACACACTTCCACAATACGTCACGAAGACAAAATTAAATTGTCCACAGACTGTCAAATTCCCCTCTTTCTCCTACATCTGACTTCTCTCAGAGGCCCAATTGCACAGTAGCTCTGAAATAGATGTACATTGCAGCGTGCTCTGAAGATCAATATAGACTTGGGCAATTTGCACGAGGCGGGAAGCATCTTCCAGAGCCAAGGGTCCAATCACTGGGAGAAAGCTGCCACCAAATGTCACCAAAAATATCTGCCCCCATCAGTAAATCACATACGGCCTGAAGGTCAATGGTTTCAGGCTCTGCTGGAGCACACTAAGAAACTCAATTTCAGAGTTTGGGGCCCTCCATGGAGAGCATCCTTCTGCCAGTTTCTAAAGATGCGACGTTAGGCACTGTCAACACAATATGCCACCTCATCGCAGCTGCCAAGCTGCGACCCCAAGACACAGACAAGCCTCATTTAGACAACTTCCCTCGGACAACAATGACGGAATTTTACAGAACGGGAAACGCTGAGGCACTTCCTAGCATCCTGATAATTAGCAAGTACTGTGCATTATAATACTGCTCTTATGTCAGACAAAATAAGCCACCAGATGACTCTGCAGAAGAAAGGAACACAAAGCAATTAGATCCATGTGCAATTAATATTATCAAGAAGGCTCATAACAACATGCAAAAAACCTTTTCCTCTTTTTTTTTTTTTTTTTTAATGTACGTTCCTAGTACTTTAATTTACAGACTCGAGAGGTATTACCAAGTGTAAGGGCCTCTGTTCAAGAGCAGGTCACACAGGCACTGAAAAGGCAGGGAGAAGCTTCTGAGCCCGCAGCGACCCCCGCAGCCTCCCTCCCCGCTGTCATGGGAGGCGAGTGACACAGTGACCCCTCAGATCAATACATTCAAATCAATACACTGCCTCAATTCCTTCTCATCTCATCGACGCTAAATGAGAAACCTAACTACATGCTTTAATTATACTGGCACTGTTTAAAGAAGCCACTAACCATTACTGACATGAGGAAGATCTGCGAGCGCTTTTCCGAATGCCAGGTAGCTGCCACGAGGTCCAGCCTGCTCAGATAAGGATTTTCACTCCTGCAATTAGAGGTCACCTCTTTACAGAGGCAGGGATACAAAGGCATCTGACCTTCTTAAATAAACCTGTACTACAAAAAACATCTGATGGAAACAGGATTTTAAGAAAGGGAACAGTCCTTGTTTTCCACAGCTTAGGCACGGGGGAGAGCAGCACAACTCATTTAGATGATGGAAAACCTTGAGATGGAAATAGGACATTTTTGTGACGCTAGCAGGCGCCAGCAGAGAGTACCGATGTACTGAATTCCTGATAGACCTTTGTTTCAATTTTGCAGTGTGACGTTGAGCACTCTGGTTGTGTAGTTCAATCTCCTCTACTGGGGGACTTCAATGAATTCAGACAGAAGCAGAAAGCAATGCAATTTTTGTTGAATAATACGATTTTTAATGGTCACTCTTCCATGTTACCAAATACAAATGAGATCCAAGATTTCACAGAGGGGATCTCTGTCTGTAGTGAGGGATATTAGAAGTTTTGCAAACCAAGCTCTCAGTGATTTAATTTACATCATCCTCATTTGCAAACCTTGGAGGACAGAGAGATTTCAAAGTATATCTCAGACCCAGGAATAGACTAAGGTAGGATAAATTCTCAGTTACTCATCAATATCATTATGATAATCCTTAGAGCAGACTGAACTGAAGTTTAATTTTATCCACGTTTCCTAATTCAGGCTCATTTCCTCAAATCTTCCAAATTTAGCTGTTGCTATGTTTCTGACTTGGTCTCCCAAACTCTTTGATCAAGCAGACTACATCAGGCACCTTAAAAGATATCCACTATGTGCCCATCTCCCCCTTCCATGCTAACTTTATCGCTGTATGCAGTGCCCCAGCAAACTCATTGCTGCTCAGGCAGTCAGCTCATTTTATTCAGACATTGGCCTATGTGCAAAAAGTGGAATTCTTATTTTTGTAGGACTCTTGTTCCATACAAGCAGAAACACATCGTGTTGCTTCTGAAGGTCTTCAGAATTGTCAGACGTGAAACCCCTTTACACTCACCAAAATCCACAAAACGCCTACTCTGTCCAGCTGGCAGAGGGCTCCCCACCAGCAGTAAAGATATGAAACTGTGACTTTCCACTTAAAAACGATCTGTCATCCATTTATTTGCCTGAAAGTCCTGCTCATCAGAGCTGTATAAAAGGCAATCAGGTTAAAAAACATTGAAAAAAACCCATGTAAGACACGAGAGGAATCCTGTGAACTACCACCAGTACCTGTCACTTCCCAGTACAGCTACGTGTCTCAAAGGGATCACGAAGTTCTCCATGCGCAGGAAAAGTGTAGAGGTCTTAACACCAGAGCACATAATTCATGAAAAGGCTTAGGCTAAAACGGTATTTCTTCATACTTTCAATATAACGTATTAAATGGAATGACACATAGGGAGAGAAAAATGTTAATTCTAAATCTATCTTTGTATGGTAACATTTTATTAGAGCCTTGCTTCATAACAGGCTGTATTTGTGACAAATGCATTACTAAGGCTGAAGAGAGAGGCCACATCTCAAAGAGATACTCTTACTGTAGCCTACTGCAGAAGTCAGGGCAGTAGATCGCCCAGTACATTAACTTGCTATCAAAGCTCTCCTAAACTTCCGATAGACTATTTCTACACCGAGTTCCTATTTCTACACTAAAAACATTCCCAACTCCCATGGAAGAGCTTTAATCAACCTGTCAAAAACAGAGAAAAACTGACTGAGCCTAATAATAGAAACAAAAGGCACGGACATGAGCAGGGGTGGGCAGAGGTGGTCTGGCAAGTGGAGGCTGATGGTGATCGTCAAACACAAGAAAGCCTGTTTGAGGTTAGTAATAAATCATTCCTTCGCATAGTCTGGTACTGCTGCCTCTTCAAACGGGTCATTTTATGGAATGCAGCAAAAAGCATAAAAGAAATCTGGGCAAAAAGACACGCTATAGAGATTTATATTTAGAGGCAAGGAGTAACAACAGACATCACCGTGACTAAATGCAGCACCTACAGAGGATGCTGCTCAAATAGCTAATCCTCTAAATATTTCCTCGTAAGATGCATGCTTCCTTTCTGTAAGAAGATAAAGATCTAGAAGAATGTGCATTTCTATGTACTAATGCCTCAGGGGAAGTCTTACTTTGCTTTAAATAAGCTTCTCAGATAGCCAGTTTGACCCATTCAGAAATAACTTTTTTGATGGCTGTTTACCTTTGATTCTCTTGCCAGAAAAACAGAGAACAGCAATGTCTGAACAGTTGTCTTGTGATCCAATTTCATTTGATAAGTCTTTTAACATCCAGGAAGAAAGAACTGTGGCCAAATTTTCTTATTGTGAATAGATTTTGGAAAAAAGGAAAGAAAAAGATAGGCAATAAATCAATGTACTTTGAGCACCGTCATGACAGCAAAATGTAAAAATCCTGTAGTCAAACAAGAAATGGAGGGCAAGCCTTTTATGGGCTCTGCTTCTGTGCTTACAGCTCCCCCGGCAGCCACAGCTGTAATTAAGAGTGTCACTGCACACCCAAAATGATGTGCAGAAATGTTGGAAAGAGGTCCAAAGGAGAACCCAGCCGGGATTTCAGGGCTAAATTTAGAAGCTATTTAGCTTCAAGATAGCAGAAAACCAGTCAAAGGTGACAGTGGCTTTGAAGAGTCCTGAAGTGGGAATGCGAGGGTAGGACAGCCCCGGCTGCAGCCGGCAACACCTTTCGGCCACCTGTGATCCAAACCCAGCCTTAATTCCCACACCAGGGGACAGGATGGGCAGAAAATAAGGTGAATTTTTAGCTGAAACTTCTTCCTCAAGCAGCCTTTGAAAAGCTTTGTCCTGGTAAGTAATACAGTCATTTTTCTGTAATAAAAAGGCCACAGAGAGACATACTACAGAGACACATAGGGGAAACCACAGAGAGAAACAGAAGTATTGTAATATTTAATTAAACCCAAATGCCAAAAGAAGGGTAGTCTAAACAGGGGGTCTACATGTCATCATTAACCGATGGTGCCAAGACCACCTACTACTCCCACACTTCTGGGGAGGAGGAGGCACCCTGAGGCTGTCACACGTGGGGTCTGGAGCTGGGAAGAGGACAGCCTAGGCAGGGTTGCCCATTTTCCTTGGAAAACAAATGAGGCTGTCAAGAATGAGGCCTCCAGAAATGAGGCCTCATTCGTAAGATGTTTGTGGGCCGCTGTTTATGGAAGTACAGAAACCACCCAAAACTAAAACTGCTTGGATTCTGGAATTAATGATTTGTGCTTAAAAAATGAAATTTCAATACACAATTTCATTTAGACTAAGAATGAAATTAGCTGCTTAATAATATTTTCAAAAACATAGGTGAAAGTTTCTATTTCTGAAGATTTTCAAAACAAAGTCAGGGATTTCCACAACAATTTCATTCTTCAAAATAAAATTTACCAGATAGGGAAAAATGTATACTGCAGTAAATGCCAGAATAGATACACTTTCAAAAATAAACAGGCATGTATTCAGTATAGCTTTTTTTTTTCCAAAATTACTACCTTGTAGAAAAGGTAAGTTTTTCTATCAGTCCACCATAAACTTGGGTCACATTTCTTTAACCTGTTAAGCTCTGCTTACAGTTTTTTGACATACACAAATATAATTTTGCAGAAAGATTATTAAAATCTAGTGATTAAAAGCTACCTGAAAATGGCTTATTTTCTCCTGAAATGACAGTACAGGGGTTCACACACCGCAGGGTTTCAGAGCAGGTCCTTGTGTTAATTCACAGTTAGGTCAGGCAATGTCTATCAAGCCAGTGGCCAGGGTTTTCACATAAGGGAGTGTAAACCCCAGAGGAACGCCCCAGGTAGAAATACAGCACTACTCTGGGCTGACCTTTCAGAAAACAGAACTTCATGAGACTTGACACCACCTGGTTTTCAGCAGTAGGAGTTGAAATTCCCGATCCATGACATTTGCCTGCTGTCCTAAATCTCTCAATACATGGCTCGTCAGGACAGAAGCAGCACTGTCACTGCTGGCACACGCTGCTGCCCTGATGTGCCTCGGAGCAGGGAACATCCCTCCAGCAACCACAAAAACTATGAGTTTTCACATCACCAAAATTTTTAACTCCCCCTGGTGCATCTGTTTGCTAATCCCACCCGTTTGGGATTAAAGCTGGCATTATCAAGGAGTGACCTTGCCAGCAGTATTCCCAGTAGCAGTGTTGCATCGACCTGACTGGGAGGAACCGAGTGACACCGCTGCATCAGCAGGTGCCGGGGAACCCTCTGAGCAGCCCCAGTCCTCTTGATTTGTCCACCCGCAACTAAACCACGTACAAGAAAACACTGCACTGTTGAGAATAAGGAGGGATATAAGCATCCCTGCTGTGCCCTTCATAAATTTAGAGATAATTAAAGCTTTTTAAGGTGACTGTAGGTTGAAGCTAACCGCTCTGTGATTTAAAGCCAGGATCTATTTGTCTGTTGTGTCTTTCTTCCAGGTTCCTGTTGTTGCAAGCACAGCAGAATTTGAATAGTATAAACGCTCTTCATAAATTCCTGCTTTCCATAAATTGCCCGTTGGATCAAAAGCAGAACCTCTGTGGAAGAGCACAGAAATCTCCAGCCTTTGATTTGGAACAGATGAGGCACCCTATGATCCTCTAAGATTAAAAAAACCCCTGTTGGCACAGCACACAAAAAAGAGAGGCAAAGGAACTACATGAAATAATTCAAAACAAAGGAGGTGGAAATTCAAAAATAGGACAAGGAACTCAGATGACAGATTGAGAAGCAGATGAACTGCAATTAAGAGGACAATTTCATGTCCAAAGAAGATGCTCCAAACACCAGCCAGAGAATGGAGACCCTCTGGATTAGTGGTGAGCTGAACGCAATATAATCCAGTCTTCTGATGGGAAGACAAATTGAGGCAAATTATCAATTACATTTTGGTAATGTAGTTAGAGACAGTTACCTCTATCCACAGTTTCGTAAGTGCATTTCCAAATTGAAAGAAGGAAAAGAAGAGTGAACCAAACCCAGGAAAAAAGAATTAGCTCAATTTGGAAACTGCAGGTAACTCATTTCTTGAGCTGATTGAATGGGAGACCAAGGAAAATGACGACTCCACTAAAATAAAGCAGTAGACTAATCACAAAACCCAGTCATGAAAAAAAAGCTATGGTGTGTTTTTTCTGGACATCAGAGAAAAGGTTTGGTATGGAAAGGAATAAAATTCAGAAAAGTCTGGGATTTGTATTTTTAAGCTTGTCATATCTAATGATCATGAGCTAACCCAAGATTAAATTGCAGTGAGGGTAGGTAAATTAGTCAAGATGTGACCTGCATACCCACTACAGTTGACCCAAAGTATCCAAACAAGCTGTGCTCAGCTGTGCTGGGTCAGGGCAGAGGTCCTTCCAGCCCAGGTCTCGGGTCCTGACAGAAGAAACTGTAGACACCAAGCAAGCTAGCAGTGCATTTCCATTAAGGCACAGCTGGAATGCTTTTGCCTTCACTGTTTTTGGACCTTGGGATACTCTGTATGCAGCAACTACACCAATGGGGAGAAAATCCATTTCCTGTTGTGAAGGTATGCTTAAAGGGTTAATATATTTGCAGATAATAGGCTTAGGAGAGTTGGAGTCTAGACTGTTGACAAACACAGATGAACAGACTTTAATGGTTTTTTGATTTCTTTTTTTTTCCCCCAAGTTGCAAATGCAGAATTGCTCACAAAACTCAGTGTAAGATCAGGGCCTCAGACCCTGAACCCCTCCGAGCAATGATTAATTTCTACATTAGACTCAAACTCACAGTACATTCACTTGATAGCTATGACACAGTCACATAATAAGTCACATTGACACGAATGAACTAAACCCTACTGAAGTGGTAAGTTCAACAACCAGGTTTCAGTCAGGGAAAGTGAAAATCATTGCTGTGAGAAGGAAAGAGTCCAAAGTTTGCTCTCTAGAAAAGCTGCAAACTGACCTAATCTATTCTATACCATTTTTATTGTCCTATACCTTGTACTCACGGCATTATCAAGTGTGGGACAAACGTAAATCTACTTCTAAGGCAAAGTTTGCATCCTTACATCTGTCTTTCTACACTTTGTAAAAGTTCTTCAAGAGGACCCAGCAAAGAACTGAGGTCTAGGTCTTACAACTTCTCACTTTTGTCCTGGTTCAAGGGAAAGGAAGAGCACTGTCCTACAAAAGGAAAAGAGCGGGAAACAAAGAGAAGTCAGAAGACTTGAAAGAAAGAGAAGAGGAACACGCTTACCCCCACAGCTCATAAAGCAAGAACAATGCCTAGATATCACAGTGATTGGCACTCAATTTATAAGGCAATGGCTTAATGAGACATAAATATGGCCAGCTAGCAAATGTTAAAAGGTCACCTGATACTAATTGTGAACAAGACAAACTAAGCTGTTTAAAAAAAACTGTCATAAATAATTTCTCAGGGCTTAGCAATTTTGCATGCTTCTGTAATTTGCTCTTCTCTATTATGGTTGAGTAACATTCTGCCAATTATTAATTGGATAATGATTTGTTTCTATCACTAATTCAACAATGTGTTCAGAAGTGCATTTTGAAAGCTCCCAGATCTAGAGACCGTAAATACTGGGCTTATTGTCACTTAACTGCTCTGGTTGGAAGGCAAAGTGATGGAAATGAAGCCTGTGGGGCTTCCTGCCCGCTTCTGGGCACTCTACACCCAAAGCCATCGAAATATCCATGTACTTTGGAGACTGAGGCAACACTGCTTCCTCGCTCGCCTTGCAGGAACAGAAGGTGTCCAACACTGGGTAGCAATCAGGAGGAACGACAGACCTCAGCCACCTGTGCAGATACAGGATTCAGCTCACCAAAGGTTTCGGTGGATCACCGCTATGGGCTGATGAGGAACTCCAAAGGATGCTCTGGCTTTGCAAGGCTCCACATCTTTCTGCACTCCTCCCCAGACCACAGTGACGGTGGATCGCTTATTACAACAAGATCATCCTGACTGCCTTTATGAAATTAGATTCTCTGTTTTAGGAGAGCCAGCTTATACAATCCGAATATTAAACAGGGTCTGGCTGGAGATGAATAATTTGCCCTTAGGGGAACTCTTACGGGGTATTCAGAAGGTGGAAACATCTCACCCCTCCTATACCTCCCACTTCCACACCTGTGGGTCTTCAGAGCACTCTGTAAATAGATTGTAGGAGGAATGGCATATGACAGGGCGCTGCTGTACAGTACTGACCACCCCTGTAGCCTCTGACATGGATCCTGTGCCAGGGTTGTGTTGCAATCATTTCTGCTCAGATAAAAAGCTGAAGACAAGAAAGCCAACAATAATCCCCTTGAGCTACCACTCCCTACTACCTCCCTAAGAGAAGCCGGACCATTAAAAGTGCCACATAAATATCACTGACAGAAAACAGGCTTCAAGGTTATTCAGAAAAGCCCCACGCATAGACAACCTCCTCTTTTTAACAGTGATAAAAACCCTGAGTTTTTCAAAAGAGCAAGTCACGGCACAGGCAAACCCACCTTTCAAAACCCAACAGCTCCCTTTTTGCAGAAGAAAAGGTAATGTTGTGGGGGAAAGGTATAGCATTCCTCCTTCATGGGCCACAGAGGCATAATCAATTGGTACAACAGCACATTGCTGAAACACAAACCATGGAAAGCTGCTTTATGAATCTGTGCAGCCAGCTGGAACAGTCATCAACAGCTGCGAGAGGAATTCACTCCAGGACTGAATCACTTCATTAGGGTGGAGGTTTTTTCCTTTTATTACATGTGGCTCAGGCTGCTGATCCTCACCCTGAAGACCCTCGACAGAGCAGCCCCACTTCTTTCACTGCCCCCTTATATACTCAGGAACATTAATTGTTCCCGTCGCATTACTTAATCTCCTCCCGAGACATCATTTCTCCCTCTCCCATCATATAGCTCACCAGCAGTCTTCCAACCTACTACATCACGTTGTGCAGTGTCCTAAGCTTTCTGACTATAAGTCAGAGAGCGCTAGTGGTTTGGGGGCAGCATGGGTACAGAATTTGCCCCTAAGATAAGGGCTTTTGTCAGTAAATTGATTTAGCGTAATGATTGCGAGGAACTGCACGTCATGGAAACTGGGAGAAAATATCCCAGATGGAATGACATTTCCTGCTTGTTCTACTTCTAATTCTGCCCTATCTCTGTTTGATATAGGCTACTCGATTATATGTGAAATACAAGCAGACAGAACCACAGCCCAGAGTCCCAGCAAGCAGTGACATGGGAATATACGCTGTGTATCAATTTGAGCTTGGGACTGGCACAAAATTGCAAGGAGGAGACCGCTGGCTGCTGAAGCCATGTGTACCTGGCATGAGTGACAGCAGGTGATTACATCACAGGGTTCTTGTAATCAAATATGATTATCTCAAGAAAAGTCCTGATTCCTTCCTTGTAAACAACCATACGAACCTCCAAATTTGGTGAAAAGGAATAAAAATTTATAAACGAGTAAAAGCTGAAGTAGGAAATATCTTCAAACAAAATGCTAATTGAAATCTACCACCTCCTTAGCTTATACTTTCATGGGATTTTAAGACAAATAAAAGAAACGCCTCTGGTATTCTGACAGCATAGCCAACTTTAGCCCTCTTCTACTTCATTTCCATTGTAGAAATGCCAGCAGACCCTTATACTGAGGAAAACCTTAGTATTAAGAGCGATAAGAAGATATTAGAAGAACAGTGTTCAACACTCACAGCAACCTTGTGAAAGCTGTTCCAGCAAGTAAACAGGTACACACCTATGACAGGCTCCAAAATGAACCGTTGAGTGGATAACTGCTCAGCATCAAGGCTATTTACACGTGTTGTGCGCTTTTTTAAATCTCCTTACCCGAACTGCTACAGCGAGATGGTTCCACGAGTCTGCCAGTCTTATCATAACAGGCAATAGCTCGCAGTCGTACACCCTCGCCACACTCCTTGACGTCTCCGTGGGATCGCGTTCCCAACTGCGGCTCGGATGTACCTCCTCCGATAATGCAGTCGGACCAATTTCCGTGGGGCTGGGAGGTAAACACCTCGCAGGGGCACAGCTCTGTTTCAACTTGAGGATAAACTTCTGTATCCTGGCATTTGTCTCGCTTTCTGCTTCGCCCTGTTCCAACCACAGAAATCTGTTCGTTAGCTTAACATCTGCTACTTTTGATAACAACACGTCATATTATTTATACTTGCATGAATTCAACACATTAGAACTAAGACAATCTGAATGTTAATATCCAGGAACGTTTCTGAAGCATCTATTAGCTGCTGCCAGTGCTCTGGAGTGCAAGGACAATGTATTTATCTCCAGGGGCAACCGGAGAACTTGGAAATACTGTTTTGATGGGTAGGGCAAGGAGCAAAATGCAAAGTCTTACTCTAGGAATGGTCTGCCCAGAAAATGCTTTGTAATTTTATATAATATCATTTTTCTCTAATTATCTGATGAAAATAAATTGATTGTTTTGTCTCTATTTCCTCCCAATCAATGGTTGCCAGGACAACTTCCAGAGGACTCTACATTAGCCACAACTTCTTCCTTGAGGCTACTTTACAAATTAGTTAAAGTGCACTCTGCACACAAACCGTGCTTTGAAGAAAACGGAACAGATAATCCTCAGTAAATTATTAGGGCTGGAAAGCATTTCAACGGTTATATTTGGTTTAATGTTTTCTTTCGCTCTACTCCTTCAACAGGTTTTAAAAGAAGGCTCTTTCAGTAGCTTCAGGAAGCAGCAGCACTCAAACAAACCTGTGGCACAGCTCTCTGCAACTGCACTCTCCGTGCCCTGTTCCTGGAGGACTTCTAGGCACGGGACCTCTTGGCCCCCGGTACGAGAAGAGAATTCATGCTCCCTACAACCGCCCAAGGGAATGAAGGTTTGTATACAGCCTCTAAAGATAAAATCAATGCTTTTCTTGGCATGGGTTAGCCAACGTGACGTGGAGCAATCTTTATGCTGGCTGAGCTCAGGAACGTCTTTGCATTTGGCGTCTGCACAGAAGGGGAGAATTCATTTTCACTAACAAGCTGCATCTGTGTCCCATCCTCAAAACGTTCCTTGGGGATCTTGGACGCGCTAAAAATACTTCTGCAAAAAATTTTTAAAGCTTTGATCCCAAAAGAAATGTTTTCTCTTTGGTATTGCACACAAATAAGACACTACAAACAAAAAATAAGTTATATAACCCAACATCCCTCCTTCTAGTCTGGAACCAAGAGTCATTTCACCACACGTCAGCGGGAGCACAAGCTCGCCATCATCAATACCTGTTTGCATACAAACATGTACCTCCAAAGAGAAGGGCACCGACGGCAGACCCTTAATAGCACTGTCCTTCAAGCCCCAGCTCTTTCAAAATTGTTATTTCCAGAGTCCTGGGGAATGTAAAATTTGCCAGCACAAAGGGATAATAAACATTAAAAAAAAAATCAAATAGTGCCGGCATCTTTATATTTTTGTGTGTGTGTATATATATTTTTTATATATATATATATTTATGAGCAAAGTCAGGTAAGGTGTAAGAAGTAGAACTCCACATACTTCAAGGAAAGTCTTTTAAAAGGCTTTAAACAGATCAGGAGCTCTCTAGTGGCATTTCCAGCATCTTATGTTTGACAAGCTGACAGAAGCCACAAGCTCCGTATATACGTACAGCTGTATGTTCGTCATTGTATTAGCAGACATGGGAATTTGGACTTGCCCATGTTTTGCCATTATTGCATGAAGCACATCAGACACAGGCAGGGATGCTAATAATCTCACACGTATACAACACTCTTTTTCCAACTTGCCCTGCCATCTGTTTTGTAGGAATCTTCCCTCTAATGAAGTTGCTATGAAAGCCCTACTTTGAGGGCAAAAGTGACATTCATCCCATACTCTTCACAAAGAAATAGTTTTAGAATTAGTCATTGTGATATTTTTATCATCTTCACAGACTGCTTTAGAAGTTACTATTAAAAATACCACTGCAAAAATTTTCAAGGACATAAATCCTTCAATTAAATAGTATTCTCTTTTTTAAATTAGATTTCTGAACACTAACAAATATTATATACATTAAATATTATCAGGTAGTATAAGCTATACAGAAAAATTATATGAAACATTAAAAATATAGCTTTCTACAGAAAATGCATTGTATCCATAGTACAGTGAATTAACTGACTGTATTAATTAACTTACCTAAAAACTGTGTTTTCATTACAATGACCTTGAATTTTGATACGTTCTGTAATAAGTCTTTCGCTTCTTAAGTAATGACTGATTTTATATGTAGAGTCTGTGATTACTCACAAAGTAAAATGAATAATACTATTAAAAACTGAGTGGGAGGCAAGCAAATACTTAGCAAACAATCAGCAGATTCCCACTAAATGACATTGTTAATGAACTCTTATAATGAAGCCAAAGCATTCACTTGAGCATAGACATACACCGTGTTGAACAAGGAGGTACAATTCACGCACGCTTACAGAAAGTGAAATGAAAACGGATAAAGGAGTCTTAACAGCATGAAGTACTTCCCAAACAGCACTTTCCTTAAATCTTTGGACTGAGTTCACATGGATGAGATTTCTTCGAGACTCTTGGCCAGCTCCAATTTTCATGAAGTTTTATGCAAAGACAGGTCAGCATTAATCTATCTCATCAACTTCCCGTTTTGAACTGTGGCAAAACCAAAACCAGTGTCTGATTTGGTCCTCCCTTGCTGCTCTCTGCGGTGTTGTGCTGTCCCCACCCCAGCACCACCCGGGACACCCGCTGCATGTTCACCACTCGCTTTTCAGGACGCCTTTGCTGGGAGCGGGCTGAGACCAGGAGCTCCTTCCCAGCAGGAGGAAGGGAACCCAGCAGGGTGGTATGGGAGAGACTGGTGGTGTCCGGTCACAAATGCAGTGCGGGTGAAGAGATAAGCCATCAAAACCTGAATATCAGAAACCATTTTTGGTCTGCTTACTTGAATGGATCTATGTCTGATGTAGAATGGAGTAAGAAAGGGGATAGGTAGGACTATGCTGTTTTGTAAGTGTCACAGATGTTCATAAAGAAAATTCAGATTTAAAACTACCTGGAAGTAAGTACTCAATTCTTACAGATTTTCTATAAGATAAGGCACCTATTATTCTGCTAGGGATAGAGGAGTTCTACCACTGTAAACATATAAGCATTGATACAAAGAACATTTTAGAATATGCTCTTTGGGAGAAACAATAGAGCATTGTATAATAATTATTTTTATGTAAAAGAGAAATCTTTATCCTTTAATGAGCCATACTGACGAATGGCAGCTTGAAGTCTTTATGTCTGTATACTGTAATTGTTAGTTACTAAAAACTTGGATCATTCCAACCGTAATAAACTGAATAACAAGATAGCCATGCAGCCAGGTACAAGTGAGTCTAGAAGAAAGGAGCAGTGGTAGCCACCATACTTCGCTGCCATTCAGTTCCCAGGCATTATCACAGTAGATATTTTTATAGCAATGTTAGTATTTTACTCCATAGTAGAAGTCTTTGAAGTTTCACCTCTATTAACGGAGCAAACTCAAGCCAGCTACACCATAGCTCTCAAACACAACACAGAAATATGAAAAGATGTGAGCGTTCAGCATAACAATAACAGCACATTTCTTGTAAACCTTCTGAAAACAACAGAATTCATTTTGATTTGATTTAGCTGGGGGGGCGGAGGGGGGGAGACAACTGCTAACAAAAAAACAGCTCCAAACTACGAATGTTATAGGGTTTTAAAGCTTTTCAGTTTGGTCAGCATTCAAATAACATAATAACAAACCACAACAGCAAGTATGGGAGACTGTTCCATGAAATGGTTTGAACTAGAGTGTTTAATGAATATATATAAAAGATCAAACAAAACTGTTTTAATGATATTGTTTTTTCCTTATTCATGGTATTAATTTGCCCTGTTGAACTACTGGATTCTGCTGAGCACAAAACTCCCAGCTTTAAACTTCATGCAGATTTCAACAGTCTTAAACAAAAAATCACACTGACTTTTATTCCTGTATACATATTTGCTTCATGCTTCCCAGATTAATAGGTCAGATGAACTTGCACAGTGCATAGTCACTGTTTTATTTGGTTTGTGTCTAAAAATGGCTTTCCACCACCAAATTTTTCTGCACTATTCTCATACTAAAATGCGTGTGCATAAAGCAGGCAATGATCAGTATCAGATCAAAAATCAATTAAGGACGATCACTATTCTGTCTGGATTTTCCAAAACCCCAACATCAGTCCACCAACATCTGAGAAGCGTTATTCACAAGTATCACCATCAGATAAATATCATAAAAGATTATACCTGTGAGTGACCGTCTCCTACTTCTAGTTGATTCACAGTCAAACGAGCACGCTGTAAATTTAGACCAGGGGGTAAATGTGCAGTCGTCTTTGCAGGGAATGAGACACTCCTGTACAAAAGACGGCATAGCTCCTGCCCACTGCATGCAGTCACCGACATCGGCAGAGTCATTGTACTCCGACAAGCATGTAACAGCTGAAAAGTAAAGGTACAGAAATCTTTATATTGTTATACATATTGTATTATACTCTATGCAGTCAGTACTTTATTCTACGCGAGATTCACTCTCCTGGGTTAATAGGATAAAGCTGATTTATTTTTAGGTCATTATTCATGCGTCACTCAAAGATGTGCTAGAAGCTTCATAAAACCATGAAGACACATTCTTATTTGAGCAGTGTGTTATCTAAATGATGATATAAATTCAATATTCTCAAGGAGGCAGTCATTTCAAGGGTTGGGGCAACAGTTTAACCAATGATACATTGTACAACCAAACAAGAAAAGATATAATACTGCGGCTATGTGCCATAAAACATATTTGGTCGAGGCCAGGATTCCCAAGCTGTGATGCACACACTACCCATGAAACTGAAACTGCTTCAAAGTGAAGAAAAAAAAAAATTAAAAAATATAAAAGAAAGCTTCCTTCTCCAAAACTGCCATCTTTTCCATATTTCAGATGAAGGGAATAACTGTCTGAGCGGCTTTCCCATACAGAGAGGTGACCTCTGCTCTGTCTGAGCAGCAGATGCTACAGCTAAATGCTCCTTGCAGCAAGGTGTAAACACCAGGTCTGCCCCCTCCAAACTGAGCTCCCTGAGCATTGTGCTACCCCTTGTGCTCTCCCCGCTCTCTGGGCACCTGAACCTTTGAATCTCTTGCATAAACAGAGATGTTTAGGAGGAAGGGCGAGCACTCAGCCTGCAGACGTGATAGAAAGGGGCTGCAGCTACTGCACTTTACTAGAAGCCTGCTTTCACAGTGCACAATAGCTTGCTATAAGAGCACTACTGAATGGATCCATTAACAGAAAAAACACAAAAAAACCCTGCTCTGTAGGTCTGCTCAGCTGAGGACAGTGTCACTCTGCCGAGCTCCATCTGACCTGAAGTGCCTTCGCACATGGGCAGAGGCAGAGCCCCGCGCAGGTACCAAGCTTTACCTTCACACACAGCACTATCAAGGCTGCACCCCACGTTCGAGTGCGATGCATTTCTCTGGTCCCCTGCCCAAAGCTTTACCAGGTCTCTAAGCCTGGGCCTTGGCAATAGGAAACAACAGGCACAGGGCCGGGCTGGGGTTGAGGTCTCTGAATTTGGACGTAGATGCCTTTGGGGCCAGGCAAGAGTCAAATGGAGTTTGCAAAAGCACAGCCCAGGACTTAGATGCACCGATTTCCCCCCAGTTTTATTTTAGGTCAATGCCCTTTTCCTTCAACACCCCGTCCTTTCGTGGACCGTAATGATTAATTTTTCAGGGTGGATAATGGCACTGTATAGCCATGATGGAGGCCAAAAGTATTAATGTATAAATCTGAGTCACAGGAAGCCTATAATAAAACTTGCTAAAGTTTCAGTGAATTAATAATAAGTAATTATAATAAATAAAAATAGCCTGCACATCATGGAGTCTTTCATTTCATTAATAATAATTAATTCTCACAAAATGTCCAAGATTATAGGCTATTTATATCCTACATTGTAGGTTAACCAAAGCACAGCTAGGTCGTGACTTGATTAAAGCAATAAAGTCAGGGACAGAGTTAGGAACTGAATTTGGCCCCAAGAGTTTAGTCATGTCAGGCGCTCTGATTTCAGGCAAGTCCACCCATTTGTCGTGGTTTAACCTCGGTCAGCAACTGAGCACCACCCAGCCGCTCGCTCACTCCCCCCACCCCAGGGGAGAGAATTGAAAGAGTAAAAGTGAGAAAACTTGTGGGTTGAGATAAGAACAGTTTAATGATTTAAATAAAATAAAATAATAAAAGTAATAATAATAAATTGTAATGAAAAGCAAAACAACAACATAGAGAGACAAACAAAACCCAGGAAAAACAAGTGATGCAACCACTCAGCACCCGCTGACCGATGCCCAGCCAGTCCCTGAGCAGCGATCGCCACCCCCCGGCCAACTCCCCCCAGTTTATGTACTGAGCATGACGTCCCATGGTATGGAATGTCCCTTTGGCTAGTTTGGGTCAGCTGTCCTGGCTGTGCCCCCTCCCAGCTTCTTGTGCACCTCTGCACTGGCAGAGCATGGGAAGCTGAAAAGTCCTTGCCTGAGTGTAAGCACTGCTTAGCCACAACTAAAACATCAGTGTGTTATCACGTTATTCTCATGCTAAATCCAAAACACAGCACTGTACCAGCTACTAGGAAGAAAATTAACTCTGTCCCAGCCGAAACCAGGACAACATTGTATCATAAAGCTACAGAAGATTAAATGATTTAATTCAGATTTTATTATTTAACAACCTGTGATATTATTTTATGGAGATTCCTAAATAATTCAGGTTTTTGAAGCTGCATATATTTTTCCTTGTTGCCAGCACTTAATGTAACTAGGAGTGCATGAAGAAAAAGGGAAAAATAACTCTCTGGTTTTTTACAGTTAAAGGATTTACTGGGGTGTAACTTTGCAATGAATACACATGATTTTTGGTTTTTAACTACAGTACTGTACGGGAGCAAGGGATGGGCTGGCAACCACCTGGAAATAAAAAAATATCTTATTAAAATGTAATTAGATTTCTAAGGAAAAAAATCAGCATTTTGAAGAGCGTGCAAAAGGCAAGCAATTGTTAAAAGTCTCTTTAGACTCAAGTGACAGTAAATCAGCATATTAATAACTACCTCTAAATTGCTGATCCTTGCCTTTCACTTTCAATCCTTGTGACCCTTCCTATCTCTCAACTCCGGCAGTCAGAAACTCGGAGACATTCCCCTTCTCAATTACGAGAACGCGAGGACAGAGGTCACCGCTCTGTACGGGAAAGCAGGGTAATTGCCCTCTTCAGGAAGGTTAAACAAGTAATAGACTCTGATGCCCAAGGTCTGTGTAGCCTCATTACCTTCAGCAAGGACACCAAAGATTTGGCAACACAAAAGTGTCCACATGAAGTATGGCCAAGTGTATGCAAACCATCTTCTCAGCATCCCTACAACTGCTAGCGTCTGCAGGGAAGGGAACAATATCCTACGCTGCCAGCCCCATGAAGCAATATTTGCAATTGCATAATAAACCATCATGTTGCAATGTTTACTACGATCTGACAGAAGACCACAATTCATTCCTGACATTTATTAATGGCAACAGAAGTGATGGAACTTCTAAATATCCATGTTAAACCAGACGCTCCATGCTGCAATGAGTTATTACCTAATGGCCTGATCTTCTGCACAAATGTCCCTAATATTAAGCATACAAATAATTCACTGAGTTCGCTAAGCCTATTTAGATGCTAAAAGTGATGGATATATAAGGACGTATGAGATCAGGGCAAATCTTCGACAGAGATCATGGAGCTCAAAGAAATCGGTGGCAATAGTAAACATGGGTAGAGGAAAGTTAAATTAAAACAACAAATAATATAGTGGATTATACATGTATAAGCACGGACACAAGAAGGAGTTGAAAAGAAGAAAGTATAACGGATAGTCTAGTAAGAGACATAAGACCTAAAGGAGGAGAGGAGGAGAATTTCCTGTGAGGTGATTAGGGACAGGCATGTGGTTGAAAATACAGAATTGCTTCTTTTCCTCTACTTTAGGAATTTTTATAAGTGCAGATCCTGGTAACTCAATCCGGTCATTCCTGACAGAGTGACAAAGCCTCGGTGTCAGCAAGGAGAGAAGGCAGTGGCCAAAGAACAAGGAATCCAAAAAGCTTTTTTTGATGCCTAAAATACTACCTAAAGAGCAAACATTCTGCGTGCTTCCCACCCTCCTGGACTTTTGCACTTATCAATGCCGAGGGTGTTATTACTAAGCTGGTGGGCCCAGAGGAGCAACTCTTTGGTGACCCAACTGGCAGCTGCGTCCCTTTGCTGGGAGAGCAGGCACTTCTTGTTTTACGTGCACAAAATAAAACGCCAGCCATGACCATGTGGTACCCTTAACACACCAAAAACCCACACCTCCTTGGATTGGCCTCAGCAGTACGGTGCATTTCAGTCATATTAGGAGGCAATTCATTTCCACTCAAGAGTCTGAAAACATCTTCAAAGACGATGCCAATGCATGACTTCTTCAGTTTGAACTGAATTATCTTCAAAACCCTGAGCTTAATGGGCCTGATCTTTACCACATGTCAGTCATAAGAAATGGCAGGATTTCTGCTACATGCTTACAACTATGCTTGAGGTGAGCAGCATGAACTGCTAAAATAAATTAATAAAACAAAAGCCCATTAGGGCATTTTAATGGATTGAGAAGGGCCAGACAGGAAGCAGCAGAGCTGACGGATCCGCTCCGGTGGTTCGTTCAGGAGCTAGTCACTTCATTCCTGCCTGCTGCAAACCTGGTTCCCAGCTAAGTTAGCTTTAACTTTTAAGAGAAAAATATTTTCAAATACAGGCACTTCTGGAAACAGAATGAGACAAATTTGTTTTCAGTGAACCTTCAGGAAAGTTCGTAAAATTATTTATCCTCGGTGGTTTCAAGCTACTGATTGGTTTGGCTCATGTGTGGTTTATGTTGCATAAAAAATATTTCCCCGTAATCCTCAGTTCTGTCACAATGGTTTTAAATAAACCCATACCGCAAAACCATTTCTGCTATGTCAACATCTTTTTTTTTTTTTTTTTAAAGTGGGATACCACCGGAGGGCAAATGCAGTCCATTTGCAGCCCTATGCACTGAGAAAAGAATCACATAGTAACGATAAATTGCTCCTAGACATAATGTGTGATTTCTACGGTCTCTGCAGCATTTAAAATGGACACAAACATATGAATTCAAACAGCTAGTAACAGGACACTGCCAGATAAAAGGTTTCGAATTATAATATTGATTCCCACAAAGAAGGGAAATGCAGGATTTCCTTTTGAACTCCCGCTATCCTTTCTTATTACCACCAGTCAACGCCACCAAACTGGAATTAAACACTTGGGGCCAAGCTGCGGGATGACAATTTAATGCCGTTCTGTTGATATAAAACAACAGCTGGCACAAAAAAAAAGTACAACTTCTCTCATAATGATAAAAACAAGATCATGAATTAAACTGAAAGGTAACCAGGTTTAAAATGTTAAAGAAATGGGAAGGGCTGGAATTGTTTAACAGTGTGGATACACCCGTTAAGGTGCCAACAAAAGTTACCGATTAATATGAGGAATGAAAATAGCTGCAGATGCAATCGCTTTGCTTCAAGGCCTAAGTGAAGTGTTAAATGCACAGCCTGGGGAGTGAATTTCCCTTTCTGCTGGTACGGGGTGCTGTCGGGATACCAAACAAGGACTGCTAACAGCATATTCATTACAACAATCTCTGTCTTCTGGTTTTATATTTACACTCACAAGAGTGTGTATGCCATCATCTTAGCATATGGCACGCAGAAGCATATGGAAGCTATATTCTTTAACTACATTTATCTTAAATCAAAAGTAAATAGCAGACACTTCTTCTATAAACTTTTACATAGTGAAATCAAATGTTTGTATGCTGTCAAATTGCAGAGGCACTGAATGCATCCTTAGATGATGATACATCACTACCAAAGAAGCACGTCAGCATCAAACTGGGGTAACTCAAGTGCTCTCAGCAGGCACATGCCTGACTTAAGAGCACTAGATCATAGAATCATTAAGGTTGGAAAAGACCTCTAAGATCATCGAGTCCAACCGACAACACAACACCACCATGCCCACTAAACCATGTCCCTAAGCGCCTCATCTACACGTCTTTTAAATACCTCCAGGGATGGTGACTCAACCACTTCCCTGGGCAGCCTGTTCCAATGTTTAACCACTCTTTCAGTAAAGAAATTTCTCCTCACGTCCAATCTAAACCTCCCCTGGTGCAACTCGAGGCCATTTCCTCTCGTCCTTTCGCTTGTTACTTGGGAGAAGAGACTGACACCCACCTCGCTACAACCTCCTTTCAAGTAGTTGTAGAGAGCGATGAGGTCTCCCCTCAGCCTCCCCTGAGATGGTCCAAACAAAAGGAGTGTATTGAGGAAGAAATATTATAGGCATAGCATTGCATCCAATAAGGAAAGATAACATATAGTTCCTCTTATGTAAAAATCCAATTACAGACAGTCTTGGTAATCATATTCATTTACCAAAGTTATAATCAATTCTCCTTTAAAAATGCATTTCAACAGTTTCCAAAGGGTAAAAAACTGAAGAGTGAGAATATCAACTATGAACAAGTAAAATTATATTGTGCCACGGCACTTCAATTTGGGAAACCTAAATTACTGGTTTCAAAACTCTGGAATTAAATGTCATTAGAACATTTGAAAACAATGACTGATAATTCCAGGAAGGTACACTCAGGCCAAACACTAAAATGAAAGCTATGCAGTAGTGTAAATCAAATGGCTGGACTTAGTACAGGAACGACAGGATGACCTGTGAGGCTAGACAAGAGGTCTAATGCCCAAGAGGTGTAGACACAATGATGTCATAATCTTCTCTGGCTTCAAATTCTAAGAATGTGTGAAAAATCAAAGCCAGCATGTAAAGTCAAAGGAATTATTTTAATGTAGCTGTTTACCATCTCATTGTTCAGAAAAAGTCTCATTTTGTGTTGCATAATTATTCTCATTATCCCTCAGTGTAACAAGATAACATATCATTTCTTACACATATCACTAATGATAAGTGAAAAAGGAGTTCAGGGAGAATACGTTAGAAAAAAAGAAGAAAATAACTTTAAGGATCCAGACTTGCTGACTATAAGTACAGCCTCATAACTCATTGTGATCTCATTTATTTTCTGTATCGATGTTCCTTTATACTTACAATGATTTTCTCCAAAATCCCAGGTGGAACATTTACGTTGTTCTTGGTAAGTTAACGCAACCCCTAATTATAGGAGACCAGAAGCAGACATAATAGAAGACATAAGATAAGGCTCTGCTGAGACTCGGGTTTAAGTCTAAGGTCCTGATTCTATAAGAACATAAATATACACTTAACTTCATCACTGTGACAGTCCCCTTGGATGCAGCAGCACTCCCTGCAATGAAGCGTGTCCGAAGTCTGGACTTACAGAAGCAAACCATAAGATAACCATTAAAAATAAATCTGAGGAAAAGAACAAACGATGCCAAGAAGGACATCGCAGACACAAATCTAGTAAAAATAACTGAGGAAGAGCTGGAACTACTAGTTATGCATCAGAAAAACTGGCTCTGAGATCACCAGTTTCCCATTTTGTAATTATTAATGATATTGACAGTAGTGCTAAAGGGCTAACAAATGCCATCGAGCAAACAGAGCGCTGAATAAACATAGACCCCAACCAACGTGCTCTATAAACAAAAAAGAGGAGCCTGAGATGAGGTTGGGAAGCAATAAAGATGGTAAATATCAACTGAAAAGATAAAGAAAAGCAACTGAAATTATTTGCATGAAAAGGGGTCAGGGAAGAATTGGGTAGAAAAGTTGGGTACAAAGCATTAGCGTGGAGAAGAGACTGTATCAGGGGAAAGGGGAGAAGTATGGGTTAGAATTAGAAGGGAAGAAAAAAAAAAAGCACGCAAAACTGTGAAGATCCTTCTCAAGTTAAAGGTCCATATTTTAGCTGCTCTTTGGGTTGGTTTCCCTCTGCAGTCTTCCCACAATTAGACATATACGTGGGGAAAAAGTCAGGTTAATCTAGGTACAGGAGCCTCAGAAGAAGAGAAGCCCCAGCTGCAGCCTTCTGGGGGCCAGCATGGTGGGAGGTCACCTCCAGCGCAGCCACAGCCGTGCCCCGGCCTGGGCAGCCGTCCCCATGCGCATGTGTCTGACCCAACCGTAGAGCTCCCCTGTGGCTACATGTCATCGGCATTCACCAGACAGAAAGGGATAAAGAGGTCTGTACACAAGGTCTGCATACCAGAGGTGCACATCCCTCCCACACCTTTCACTCTTCGTGGCTCAGAGCCTCTCAGCTAACACCGCAGCGCAAGCACGAGAACGGATCAGTTTGTCTGAAAGGGATTAAATACGTCCGGGGCTGCATATTAAAACCAGTAAAATCAGTGCAGACTGACTTCTGTCATTTAATGCCTTAAACTGGACTTGCCTCTGTTCCATTTTAAAACAACTTAGAGTACCATTTTTCTTTGATACTTACGGATGAGGTTATCGATTATGTGGTTGGGAATATATGATTTGAACCACTGAAAGAATTGAGCTGTACATGTCAATTTTGCCAAGCTGTGTGACTTGATGTTTTAATTCTTCCTCATCTGTGAGCCAACACTGCCCACTGTTTAAGGAGAAGTAGGAGAGAAATACGTTGCTATAAAGCCCATTCCTCCTCCCACCCACACACTGAATGCAGAACACGGCATTGATACATAAATGTCTAGCACCATTTTCATTTTAATGCAAGTGTTTTCTTATTGCAAGTGGTTCACACTCTGCCTGGCTAGAAAGACAAAATAATATGATTCTTTTAATGTTTCAAATTTACTTTGGCCAGTGAATAACTGCACTCTGAGTGCTTCTACATTATGCAATCAGTCTAAGGAATCTTTCACGATTTTTTCCTTTTTTTCCTAACTTTATTATAGGTTTTGAATTGCTTTTACTTTCATTTTCTATTAAAAAGAAAATCAATGGAAGTGCATTAGATGATTAAAGGTAGAAATTATGCTTCTGCTCCTTTCAGAGAACATAACAAAATACAAAAATATGCTTCCTTTTTTTCCTCTTTCTGTGACCCACAATTACTAACATTACTTGAGTTCAATTTATTTGTAGCACCTATCATCAAGTTATGTTTAAGATGAATTCTTTATTGCACAACTTGAAAATAAAACTAAGACATCCTGTTATATATACACACATTGAGAACACAGTAAATAAAGAGAATCAAACATGCCAAATAACAAAACAGAGAGAAATGGAAAACAAACACAATGTTTACAGTAACTCAAGTTGGAAAATCACTTAGCTGACTAAGAAAGCACTGACTTTCTTTTGAAAGCTCTGCCTTGGTTATATATTCACAGGCCAGTGTTTTTAGTGATAGCTGGACAGACTTGAAATCTCATGCAGCCTGTCTTATTCCAGCCAGGTCCAGTTTTTGGTAGCACCCCATGGTCATCTTTCACAACGGCGGTAGAGAGCTCAACACTACAGCCAACCCACCTGGCAAACCCAACCTTCGGAAGGTCTCAGAAGACAGCCCTGCAAACTTCGTTGAGCCAAATGTACATTTTAATCTGGATTTTTTTGGTATTGGGTTTGACAAAATCACCCACTTGTATCATCTTTCAGATAACTGGGCATTAGAAAACATTGCATTATGTTGGTTTAGGAAGATACATTTGAAAATCTTGCTCTGGAAAGCAGGCACTCTCCCATTTCACTCCATCTATCCCTTTACAGTGAAGAGCAGATACTAAATCCAGAACATAACACTAACACACTGACATATTTACAACTCCCCCAACGTTATATTTAAAACTTTATGGTCCAAGGTAACGCCTAAAGATTTCAATCTACCCTTCCTCCTCAGCTCCCCACTCCCCAGCTCTGGCTCTTCTCATTCTGGCATTCAAAACTCCTTGCTGCTCTTGGCCGGTCAGGGACCAGCAACTAAGCCACTGCGGACACAGTATATATGGGCCCTTCAACAACTTCTCAACTCATCCTGATGCCTCCCGCTCCTACCCGCTGGTTCTCCCCCTCCCCCAGTTAATTCTGCTGTCAGTGCCCAAATCCCATCCTACCAGGCATGCTCCAAGCCCCAGGTAAGACAGCACAAATTAACCTGCCATTCCATAGGTCTCCTCGTCACAGAAAGAGGTTGCGTGTAGTTGCACTGGGGTGGACTCATTCCATTTTCTCCAAAACTCGTATTTGCTCACTGCCTGGCCACGTGGCTAACGTTTAAGGGAGAATAAACAAGTTTGTCTGAAATTATCAATTCCTCCCTGACAGTACTGCCCGCACACCGCTGCCTATACCATTGCCCCTCAGTAAAGATATGCAGATTTGGACTGGTGTAAAATAAGACCAGAACGTGGTCTCTTCTATTTATTTTTATTTTTAATTAACCATGCTTTTCCAGAATTCAGCCAATCCTAGTGTTTTACAGCATACAGACTTGTCATCTTCATCAAAGTCCAAAACTGCAATTCAGAAGGTAGTAATGTGGAAATTTGGAAACCCCCTCATCACTTTCTGTATTCCACTCATAGAAACTGCTGTCAAATTTTTCTAAAGTACCAATGGATTTTGCAGATATGGTCCTGCATAAAACTCTCCACTCCAACTATCGCTTTCCTACACTAAAGAACAGATAAGAATACTAATGCTTTGAGGTCTGAAGTCTGACTACTCATCTCCAGCTTAAAACTGATAAAACAACTAAATCTACTTTGACCGAAGCTAATAAAAATGCATACTCAAATAATTCATGTTATCTAAATTAAGTATCTTTCAGCCATCATACAATACTGTCTACCTTGTGAGACAAAATAAAGATACTGTACTTGAGATTGAAGGGTCAGCACAGTCTAAGTACAGTAAGGGCACTGTACTTAGATTAAAGGTGAGAGAGGCAGAACGAGATTGTGAAAAATTTCCCACGCACAACCTTGAGAAATCAAATGTTTGGGGCCTTTCAGGAGATTTGCCCAGTAGGAAACCTAAGTACGCAGACTTGAATCCCAGTAAGAGCAAGGTCACACTGATGTGTGGGAGTTTCATACATGTATACATAATGTATAAATTCTATATACAGAAAGGCTTTTTATACTTCTTCCTAAACGTTCCTAGTGTGCAGGGAAAAAAAGTGTTTTACAGAAACCCTACCTCAGGGTATCCTTTCTTTAGCAGGGAAAAAAAAAAGACAAACAAAATGAAAAAACCTATATAGTGCGTATAAAAGATCCCGATTCCCTAAGTATAAAAATTGGTTTTTCTCCTGGGTCATGTTAAATGAACTTTTTTGTGTGAGCAAAGGAGTTCCAGTAGGTTTGCCTCTTAAGAATAATAAAAATAATCACACTCATCTTTCCTCATGTTTGTTGTTCAGACCATTCTCACTGCTAGTACATTCCTTTTTACTCTTCTTTTGAAGCTAACAGATCTAAAGGGACTATTTGCTTTCCCTTTCTAGTCTCTTAAAAACAAGGTAGAGGATCAGAGAAGATGCAAAGGGAGATAGCTTACAGTACATTATGTTTTTCTTACGATGATCTTCTCTTCCTTTCTTATAGGCAAAGAAAAAAACCAACCCAACATTTCCCATTTAGCTGCTGCTACTCTCCTTGAATTTGTACCGAATTGTTATAATTGAGTGGGGATTATAAAGCAGATTGTATTTCTGCTGAAACAATGGGAAAACTCACATTTATTTCAACAGGAAAAGAACAGATGTTATTACACTTTCTTTTTAATATCTATGAGTGAAGCATTTGTTTGCAATCATTTGTTTCTAAAGCAATTACACAATCCAAACACCGATTGATTTCTATAGGATCGTTCATGTATAACGGATACAATATTTGGACACAAAAAGTTCTCTATTGTGATTTCTTTACCATTGGTTCCGATCATATAATTTATGGTTTGTTTAACCGAAAAAACAATCAAATGCCATAAGAACAAATTAATACAACAGAAAGTAAATTGCATCAGAACTAGCAACACGTTCCATCCCGCTGGAACATTGTTAGTATTTTTAGCTATTCTTCACATGCTTCATTCTCGCTAACCCCGGGGTACAGCTGACTGGGACACTACGCTACATTTTCTCATATTACAGTCTTTCCAGTACAAACCATTTTAATCTTGGCTATAATAAATCACCAGTTTGATTCTCATCTTACTCCCTCTTTTAACTTATGAAGTTTTGTTCATCTTTGCTGGAGCTCAGAGCAGTTTCTCCCACGAAATTGCTCTGTGTGTGAATCCTTCTTGATGCAGAAGGTTTCTGCCAACTGTCATTACAAGAGCAGAGAAAATCACGCTTAAAGTGAGGAGCACATAAAGCAGGGGAAGGTCATCTTTGGAAAGTTACTTGGAGTAAAATTTTGCAGAATTGGTTTATGTTTATGTTTTCTGACTTCTTAAAAATATTCTTAAAAAAAAAAAAAATCAAGAAAACAAGAGCCCGTGAAAAGGTAGAGAAGAGACAGTAACCTGATGGCACCTCTGGGGAAGGTGGCTGTTCATATTCCACCAGTGCCACAACAGTGGACCCACCACTTACTTCTATATATCCTTAGCACGCCTCTCCTGGCCCATTTGAAAGTGGCTGAGCCACAAGCAGGTATCTTCAGCTTCCTCCTCCTGTAATAGCAGAAATATCCTCCGCACCTCTGAGAAGTCCTTGGTGTCCACACACAGCATCAGGAGCTATGCTAACCTCCGGAGAGGCAGGTCCATGCCAGCCATGGAGGGTGTCATTAAGGAGCACATCAGAGACTCAGACCTGAGGCTGCCTGTCCTGGTTTCAGCTGGGATAGCTTCAATTTTCTTCCTAGTAGCTGGTACAGTGCTGTGTTTTGGATTTAGCATGAGAATAATGTTGATTGATAACACACCAATGTTTGAGTTGTTGCTAAGTAGTGCTTACACTAGCCAAGGACTTTTCAGCTTCTCATGCCCTGCCAGTGAGC
>NW_008824309.1:811897-819502 GCF_000699105.1 Pygoscelis adeliae | reverse complement strand
TTTCTCCCTTTTCCCCTTCCAATTCCCTCCCCCGTCCCACCGGGGGTGGGGGGAGTGAGCGAGCGGCTGGGTGGTGCTCAGTTGTCGGCTGAGGTTAAAGCACGACATTGCCTCAGCGACACAAAGCCCAGAGGAACATCTGACCCTTTGTTCCGTGGAGAGGGAAGAAAGACTATGGCCAATATACCCAGCACTACCATTTCCCTTAAAAGGAAGGAAACATCATCAGAGGGACTTCGAAAATTTCCCAAAGTGGTAATTAATTCTTTCATTTTAGAGCAAGTTATTTAGGAAATAAAACTCAATGCAAAACCAACTCGATACTTTGAAAATCCATCAAGATTCACATCACGTTTCCTTTTCAGAAGACAGAACTGAGATTTGGAATTTTAAGTGTGTATTTCAAAGAAACAGTAAATAGCAGCTTTTTAATTCATCAGAAGCCCAAAGGAAAGGGAACTTTCCATAGAAATGCGCTGTACTTGGAAAACTAACTCTTGCTGTTGCTATAACAAAAGTATAAATACAGCACACCACAAATTCATAGTAATTTGTTTCTATGAGCAAGTTTGACATGGCACAGCCAGATAAAGTAAGATTGTACGGCTACGCAGAACCGAGAGATTCTCTAAAATATTACATTAGTATTTTGCCTTTTCTAGATCATTCATCGCATCAGACCTTTGTCTCAATTTCTCTTTAAACCTTTGTCTTGTCCTATTTGAAGACCTACGCTCCAGGGTTATATCTTATCAGTTAATTAACTTTTAGAATGGAAACATAGCAAAATTTACTATATAAACTTTTGCTCACATATATCAAAGCCAATGTCAACCAATGTGGTTCCTGTGTACCTAATCCAGGAGACTTATAATAAAATCTCATCATCCATTGAAGATGATTTCCATTTTGCCTGAGGCAAAAGTAGATCTTGCAGAGAGATGTGTGAAGTGATGAGGTTTAGTAGAGCAATAACATTGCTCAACAGTTTAAATATTGGTCTAGCTACTAAACTTTATGCCATGAGGTTCTGGCATGACATTATTAAATACCAAGATTTCATCCACCGTTTCACTTACTCAGAATAATGCAAAATTAATTTCAGAAAAAAATATTGCAATTTAAGTTTTTTTTTTCCCAAAAAAAACCCCCTTGAAGCTAACGTTACTCTTCATCAGATCAAGGCAACACTAAGGGGGAAGTATGGGGGGGAGGTAATATATCAGTCCTTCACCGTAAATTAATGAACAATTTAGCAACAAAATACTAGAAGCAATGAAAACCATCGCTTTCATTCAGGCTCTATAAGGTCACAGCCAACGAGGAATAAAGGAGAAACCAATTAAGCTGGAAAACTTGAATCAACAAATAAGGAAGAGGAGGATCCTCGGAAGCAACTTTGATTTTTATTTTTCTGGCTCTTCACCCAACATCAGCAGATCTCATTGATGTGTATGAAAAAACAAAAAATCAGGTAAGAGAGAATTGACCAAGAGCCAGTGTTTGAAAATAATTTTGCCCACGGTTCAAAATGACAATGAAAGACCCAGCAGCGAAAAGGATGACACACAGAAAAATAATAAAGAATTTGAATGGTAATCGGAGCCTGGGAGGATGCTGCGAGGGCTGGGAGAACCCGGCAGCCCCTTGCTCAACTCCAAGCACGCCTCTTCCCCCCCGGGTGAGGATCAGGCCCTCGGGCTCCTAACTCCCGTCATTTCAGAGAAGCTGTGTGATCTGGCATCGAGATCAGTACAGCCAAACTGAGAGGAACCCATGACTGGACCCAAAGCACAGGCTGTCTCCCGGGGGCGCATCACCAGGCGGGGAAAGGCAAGGGCAGGAACGGGAAAGAAGCTGGGAAGTTTGTGCTGGGACAGCTCGGAGAGCTCAGCTCTGCACAACGGACCAGGAAAACTCCTTGGGAAAAGCAGTCCTTGGAAGGAACCACACTAAAGGAACGAAGGTCAAGTATGAATTTCATTTTGTACTTTATCTCTGAAAAATAGGATAGCAGTGGTTTTTAGTAATAGAGGGAGAGAAATCTGTACGTAGCAGCCAAGTGCAACAACCAGTCATCCTTATTGAAGAGTTCAATAAAAGGTAACATGTCCTGTTGTTGAAATACTCCACAAAGGATTTCGGTTGCTGAATGTACCAATCTCATCAGATAACAAGTGAGTAGAAGTTTAAGCCACGTCAGGAATTAAGGCAGAAAAACTAGGAACCTGACCACAGGTCCTGCAGACAATGTTGTGAGCAGCTCACCATTCCCACAACCGCATGAAGGCAGCCAGAGCTCCCTCTGGCAGCGGCAGGGCAGCAGCCTGCTCCCATCCTTCTCACCCCACGATCTATGCACAATGCCAAAGGACGTAAAGAAGGATGTAAACGTAAGAAAATTCCCCTGAAGGTGATGCCAGCCCCATCTGGGACTTTTCCTCCAGCTTTACTACACAGCCCCATAGCCTTACGCATTTCTGCTGAAGCCAGGTCACCCGCAGTTCATGGAAAAGGGCTTCCCCAGTGCTGGCTCTTCTTCAGACAATAGTCCAAATACCGAGATAATCCTGCTGCTCACCCTTCCTTATACCCATAAGGAACAAGGCAGAATGTGTATTTATTGCTAGGCATAAGAAGCATGTGTTTCTTAGGTTTGGGGTTTTTTTGGGGGGGATGAGGGTTGAAGTTGAATTGGTTTGAGTCGATCAGGTGTACCACCATGCCAAGTTACCCTCTGCACAATCTTCATGTCACACAACTGTTCATCAAAATGTCAAAAAGCAATGCTCTTTTTCACAGGTAGATGTCCTATTAAAAAAACAAAAACACACACACACACACACAAAAATCCCACTTTTACCATCCATGCAAAAATTCTCTTAAAACTGAAGCTCCTCCGGGAGTAGAGAGTCTGTGATTCCCTTGGCAACACAGAAGTAGTAAGAAAGCCTTAAAAACCCGCGTTAGAAATAACCTTCAAAGTTTGGAATACAAACTTTAGGAAGCACGGAACGATTTCTTGCAGCAGGTCAAAAGTCAAATAAAGACTTGTGTTCAAAAGTATGAAAAAATTAACTATATTCTTCAATTGCATAATGTAAATTACAAGCAGAACCTGAAGTTACTGGAAACATTAAGAGGTTACAAAGACTGTAACTTTTGGCAACACTTAATAAAACAATTAAAAACTCATATATCCTAAGGATTTTTTTTTCATATAGTAGTAATATGACATACAAGAATATCAAACCAAAATTAGTTCACAAATTGAAATGGATTTCTGGGAAATTTCTCTCATTACATTGTACATTAGCTACAGCCTGTATAATCAAAAGAAAGATGTTTTCCAGCCTCCTTTAATCGAATGAAGCCAAATGGCATCAGTCTTCACATGAAGATAGTCCCTTTCCTAACATTTGTTCTATGAGAAAATTATAAATTGGGGACAGGGGGGGGGGGGGGGGGGGGGATGGGGAAGGTGGATTTCTGACTAAAATAGTCCCTTCTTCCCCAGCCCTCTCCAAGGAACAGATCCCACAGAAAACACAAGGTATTTGTGCTGTCCTTCAGAAAACTTGAAGATAATTTACTTGGTTATTTTACGTATACATCACACTTCTACCTAAATACATACATAAAATCCATTCCTTGTAGGTTTATATCCATATGTATGTCTGTTATAAATTACTGCCATTCCTGAATTTTTTTAATTTTTTTTTTTTAAATGCAGGGTTATATCTATATAGATTTATTAAGAAACTTTCTCAAGGAAGTTTCACTAAGAATAGTTTTAGAAAGTCAGTAAAACTTCTTATCCTTTAGTTTCAATAAAATGCAAGAGAACATAGTGTAGATTTAGATTACCATATCAGTACTTTTGATTTACTCGCATTTTCAACGAGAAGACAGGCAATTCCCATATATAAGTTTATTCCAAAGCTGTGACCTTGACTTTTACCAAAAGTTCAATAGCAGGGATATTGTTTTTGAGGCGAGATGAAGGAAGAAAGGAGTTCTCACAGATAAGATAATGAACTGTCAAATGCAGCTTATGAAATACTACGGTTTCAAATAGATGCTCTGATTTAATATGTGTTGACAGTCGATTCAAAAATTATGACTAGGTCATTATGCAGCACACAGACTACAAAGCTTGAATTACTTATTTGTTTATCTCATGAAGCATTAGGCGTGTGAACCAAAGACATCCCCACAGCCTTCCATGTAGGGATCAAAAGTAACAGTTTGAATAATATAAAATTAAGTAACACATATTGAAGACGTATGATTAAGAATGTACTCAAAATTGGAATTTGTCAAAAGGTAAAGAAAAAAGTATTGAAAAGTACTACTGGTAAAGTTACTGACTACACCAAGATAAAAAAAATAAGTTGTTCTCTAGTTGATGAAAATAATAAAGGAATGCACAAAATGGCTATTTTAACTATTAACCCACTGTCCTAAGTACTCATACAACTGTAAAAATACAGCAAAGCTCAAAAAAACCCACCCCAAACCACAAGATTATCCCCTGGATGTGATGAGAATTGTGTACCCATATAAACTACAAACACAGAAAATAATCTTTTTTTTTCTCTACTCAACAAATGCAGCAAGTTTTTTCCATTAAAAAGAAAAAAAAAGATGAGCTGCCAATACTGATGTGTCTGCTATCAATAAATGAGAAGTCTTGATGAGACTACAAGGTTTTTCAGTACAGTAAACACGCAAAAAAAGCTGAGATTCATATGATGGTTTGCACAGATTCTTGTATTCTACGTTATCCAAGATAACAGAAGCCCATTTCACACTGCTATATGAAATTATTCTAGCAAAAATAAATGTACGCTGGAGGTAGGGACACAGGTTACATTTAAGTTAAAAGCCATGAGATTGACAGTCCTCTCCCAGCAAAAGAATGAGCAAAGATTGTGAAGAAGTGAGGAAATGTTTAACTGTTTCATGTTTCAAATGCTTAACTACCTTTCTATCATATATGTTTAAAATGAAGTTTAATATACTTTCCATTACGATTACGGTGGGGCTCTTCAGTAACAACCCCAAACAAACATGTTATACGTAATCACCTCCCAAAAATCAAATTAACCTTTATCAACACAAAATCTGCTACACCTACAAAAAGATGGAGTAAATAGCAAACAACAGCCACCTGCTATCAATGTTATACTATTCTTTTCAGAGTAACACATCAGGAAATAAAGAAACGGGACCTGATTTTTCTCCTCCACAGAAAGGCTGCCTAACGTACTTCGTCCCAGCACTGCCAGAGGCGGTGCCCAATGATGCACCCACATCCCTCTCCCGAGCCGTGACGGCTGCTCCGTCATCTTTACATTATACTTCAGCTAAGATAACTGAGCTTTCACAATAAGGCTATATTTACTCAACAAAGGCATTAAAACAAGACTAAAAAAGGTTACACAGTTATCACATTAACATATAATTATTGAGTGAAACCCTGTTGTAGCTAATATTTAACAGGTGAATTCACGTGACCGGAACAGTAACAAAAAGGGGTACAGCTCTTCTGGAAGGACATGCAAATGACGGTGACATCTTTTATTTCATCTACAAATTATACACCTTTACAGTCTCTGGGCTAGTCTACAGAGAACGACTGACCTACTGAATGCCTGGCTGATGGTTAACAGGGAAAGGAACATGTGCGCCATGCTGGGAAAAGGACCTCAAATGAGGTGAGCTCATGAGCGAGTAGGAGGACGCCATCCACACCACCCTGTCTGGTGCTACAGGAACGCAGAACGGCTCAGGAAGTACAGCCAACTCATAGGCTGTTTTGGCGAATTTGGTAAAATTTGGTCTGCTGGGGTGGGGACAGAGTAAACTACTCTGCTAGACCATAAGCCATGAAGAGGAACCAATGGAGAACATCAGAGTGGAGGGCAGGCTGAAAGAGAATGACCATTAAATTACACAGTTAACAACAGCAGGGATGGACAGGTGGACTAATACATTCACATAACTACATGTGCATTACAGCTACGGAAGGTGCCCGCGGAGGCTGGGCTAGGGAAAAGAAATTGAAGAAAGGAGCAGTTCAGAAAAAAAGACACAAGCTAAAGTGAAAGCTCTCCTATTAGGGAACGGGCACAATCATGGCAGGCATAAGCCATAGTACGAGAGATCAGCTAGGCTCAGTCAAAAGCTATGCACCGCCCTCGAACAAAAAAAAAAAAAAAGGTGGAAACTAGGTCAAGCTCCTGAGGATTAGCAGAAGATTGCAGCACAAGCATACAAAAATCAGAATTAGCAACAGGCATTAAAGGTAACAAAGGACCCTTCTGCAAATGTGGTAAAAACCAGACACTCTCCACGCTCCCACCCCACCTCCCCAAAAATTGGCCCAAGCTTGCACCACCCTTCGCTGAGCTGCAATCCCAGGAGTGTGACAGTTAGCAGTTACAAAAAGGCAGGATCTCAGGCCTCTCAGGCCTCTTTCAGGTAAAGAGCTGTCAAGGATAAGCCGGCTATTTTGGAATTGTCTGTCCTAATGAATCCTGGCTCTAGCAAACTTATAGAAACCGATCTTGATGTGTCAGAAATTAGCATCTTTGAGACCTCATGGAGGAAGTGCAACTTATCAGCAAACACTCTGCCTATCCTTGTAACAGCTCCATTTATTTTTATTTTTTATTTAAGATGAGGGGTATGGAAATACAGGCCCATTAGCTTATTTTTGATTTGCACAAAAATATTGGAACAAATAATTATCCAGCAGATAACAACAACTACCACAGATAACAAAACAAAAAAAGAAAGAAGTTAAAAGCATCAACTTTCTGTAACAGATTGATGGACTCTGGGAAAGAAAATGAAGAACGGTAGCCTCATTTTAGAATACCTTGTTTCCTTGAGGTATAAAATCCTAAAAATGCTCAGCGCTGTGAATCCTAAATGACATTCAAATGACTTTCTTAATAATTAAATTATATTGCATCAAAAAGCACATGACTTTAGCAGTTTGATTCCTACGTGCGCACTCTAACCATGAGGAACTGGGTAACCAAAGATTGGGTGGAGTTGCCATAAAAATATATAGTATGCTTAGCACTAAAGAAAACCTCTGAAATGGAATTGAGCCATTTGCTTTATGATTCTCTCTGGACCTGATTTACCACTGTTTTATTACTGACTTTTGTTATTGTATCTGAATACAATTTGATTTTATGAGGTCTTAAATATTACCTTTATAAACATTTCATGGGATGTTGACTCTCTATCTGCAAATTGCTTATTTGCTTATTGTATCTGTTCATTGTTGCCATTGCAATAGCTTATTTTTGCATTAACTTCTTTGTTGAGTCTAGTTTATCTTCTGAGAAAATCCTGGGATGGAATTTTTAATAAGAAACCCTTAAAAAAAAGATGTAACTGTAACTGATAAAGACATTTTCCCTTACAGTGTTCTGTTTGCAGTATAATTCAGTCAGGGAGTTTATGCCAGTCACCGTGAGATTTCAAGAAAGTACTTTGTTTATCATTTAATCAATATGATCCAGCAGGTTCCTGGAATGTGTCAATGATAACTTCCTTCTCCAAGTGATAGAGGAGCCAACGAGG
>NW_008824309.1:792524-810036 GCF_000699105.1 Pygoscelis adeliae | reverse complement strand
TGAAGAAAGGCTGAGAGAGTTGGGGTTGTTCAGCCTAGAGAAGAGAAGGCTTCGGGGAGACCTTCTGGCAGCCTATCAGTACTTAAAGGGGGCTTCTAAAAAAGATGGTGGCAATCTTTTGAGCAGGGCCTGTTGCAACAGCACAAGGGGGAATGGCTTTGAACTAAAGGGGGGGGGAAGAAATTTGTTATGCTGAGGGTGGTGAAACACTGGCCCAGGTTGCCCAGAGAGGTGGTGGATGCCCCATCCCTGGCAACGTTCAAGGTCAGGTTGGAGGTGGCTCTGAGCAACCTGATCTAGTTGAAGATGTCCCTGCCCGCGGCAGGGGGGTTGGACTAGATGACCTTTAGAGGTCCCTTCCAACCCAAACTATTCCATGAGTCTATGATTCTATGATCTGAGCAACCCAGAGAGATTTTTAAATAGTAGGCTAAATTCTGTACACACCTGCTGCAACTTTACCTGAGTTTCAGACTTTTGCTCAATAAATGCTCTCCACATATCATTTCTTTTGGTTCCACCATTCTTACTGTGCAAACTCAACACCAATAAAAACCTGTGGCTGACCTTCATCTATACAACACATATTAACTTGTTTTCAAGTAATGGAAGAAGATGAAGACGGCACTGGGAGAAAATACAATAGGATCGTTGGGCTCCCCCAATCAATGTACTTGACAGGTTAGCGCTAATTGATAGCTGTACTTGTCTATCCATCACTTCTTCTACTGCAAACCCGAAAGCTTATATTCCACAAAGCACATTCTTAAATTTTACTGAACTAAAGCCCAAGAATTAAGTGTATTTAATTTCTGGAAACACATCAGATTATTATTTCACTCATAGTAAATATTTAGTACTTGCAAAACCACAGGACCAACTGCAAATTGCCAATATCTTTCATTATTATTAAGTTTGCCCCTTGGAAACACCAGCTCTCAGGGTCAAATGACATTCCATAATCCTTCTACATTTCTTTCATGGTTACTTTCAATATTTACCTTTACCTGTGAAATTCATCTCACTAGCAAAGACAGGCATCTTTCAAAGTCTTCAGATAAGACAATTTAAGCAGAGACATATTTTGCCCTGTTTCTCATCAAAGCACTTAAAATTGGGAAGTTTATGCTTTCATACCAGATTTGCAGAGTATTTACATTTAAATAAGCTAAAAAAAAAGCAAGATACATGATCTAAAACCAAAAATGAATAAAAAGCAGCCATCTTCCTATAAACGCTACAATTAATCATTATGATGAACAGATAGAAAGCAATCCATCTCATCATACCATAGAGCTGATGTAGCTTTTCCTTTCATACACCACAGAAGTTAATTATTTTGAGCAGATGTGCTTAGATTACACGAAAATTTATACTCCGTGAAACTAGGCACTGAAGGTATCTATTTATTTTTAAAGCACAAATGTATTCCTTGTTTCTTTGGAGGTTTGCTCACATGCAACTTCACCAGCAACATAGTCAGCACAAAACCCATCCATCTTGCAGGCAGTGATTTTTATGTGCTCTACTAACTGATCCTTTCAAAGCGGTACTGAAAAAGCACCTGCTGGTCAAAGCAACTTCTCACAAACACGGTACGTCTGATTTGCCCCAGAAATTCCCCAATGTGCCCCAAACGATGTCTGCCATGACCACATCACATGCTCCAGGGAGTTAAAATGCAACAGAAGAGCTAAATGCCTCAAACTCTCTCAAGAGTTCATGCCTGCACATAGCTGCTTAGTTCTGCAGACCAATTTCCACTTGATTTTCTCAAATATCGTTAATAAGTACCTATTACTAAGATGCCCTCCCAGAGCATATGGAATAAAATAAGCCAGCAGCGAAGGCTCCTGGTCAGCAAGGGCAGAGGCTGTGGAAGCCCATATTATATTCCTATCACACAGCGGTGGTTGGGAGTGCTGCCCTCTCACGTCATACATTCCCAGAGGACGTGCTGATCTACTTCATCCTGAATTAAACAAATGCTGAAGTAGATGGCCTTCGACAAGCCTATTACATTTTAATAGATCAGTTAGATTCCCTCATGTTGCGTACCTCTAGTTCAGGCGTTTCCTTTGCCAACACAAAGACCAGGATAAAAACAAAGATACAGAAAGTTAATATCCAAAAGACAGTAGAAAAGAGATAACTCGAAGAAATTTCAATCACCTTGGGGCACATATCAAAGAAAATAAATATATGATTGCAGGACTGAAACTTCAGTGAACTGTCAAGAAGGAACAATAGTACTGATGCTAGAATTGACCAGAAAAGCGGTAAAAAGTCACATTTGCTACAAGCCTTCACATCCAAGATCCAAATTTGACATTAGAGAATACCCTACTTCAGGAAAACTCTGTCAAATATCAGAATATATTATTCCAAACTTCCCTATTTCACAAAGCCAATATCAGCAATCCTTTAATAAATAATGCACGCACCAGGCAAAACCAGTGGATGCTAGGAAAAAAATAGACTTTAGAAAAATCTTTGTTAGAAGGTGACAGTTTTTCATTACTATCTATTGCCATCAAAGTATAGAGATGGCTTTTTCTTGTGTAGTAATTTTATTCGAGTGGAATTCCAATTTTTTGGATGAAGTTTCTCTTGATTTATTATAATATAAAGAAGATGGAATCTTCTCCTGAGTCCTTTGAGAAGCAAATCAATGACAACACTGTTAACGAAAGGGAAGAAGGGGTGTTTCCAACAGGAAAAATGCTCAGAAGTATTACTGCTGCAATCATCAGACTGGTTTAGAAAGTGCTAAACACACTGCTCAGTATTTTTAATATTTCTGAACATATTTAGAAATGGTGCCAACAGAAAAAAGCACCACTGGACGCATAAAGCAAATGTCTCATTGACCATTTCACAGTTACTTGACGTATTCTTGCAAGTGCAAGCACTTCGTAAGTATCCCAGTCACTTCCAGTTACTCTGTCACTTTAGTGCACCCGTTTGAAAGAAAGGTGGTGGGAATTTTGAAAGATAGTTTGAGCTAAGGTTATTCATTTATTCTGAAATTGAAAACTCACGTCTAAAACCTCTACTGCAGACATAAAGCTATTGGAGTAACATAAATATACATATTCAGATTCAACGAATGTGACACAGGGATTCCCTTTGCACCTTTGTGGCATGTCACATTTAACAAATCTTGTGCCTGAAGATTTACAGTAAGCCACACTGATGAGCTCTGCCATTTAGGATGCTAATATTCATGTTGAGTATTACTGCTTAATTATTCAAAGAAATCTGACTCAACAATTTCCAATAAGAAGTGCTTTCTAACTAATGCAGAATAAGGGAAAATGCAAACTACAACTTTTACCAAGCTCCTCTGAAGGAAATTCCCCAGGCAGTCCAAACCTTAGCAGTCTGACAATGAACAATATCTGCTATAAATCAAATTCTGCATTCCTTTCAACATCTCCCTTTTTCCTTTCACAGGAAAACAGTTGGGTTTGGTTGTTTGTTGGGGTTTTTTTTGGGGGGATAGTGTTCCAAAGAACTGACAGAGTCCTTTAATATTTCATTGACTTAAGCAGGATCAGCATTTCAACCCAGACCCGTCCATTTCTTCAGTTAGGTAAAATAAATATCAAACTGAGTTCCTTTGGTACCATCATACTGTAAGAATAAACGAATGGTCTTTATCCTTCCAGTTAATGTCTCTGGAATTTCTCAGAATTTGGTATTCCACTTGACTGAGATCATTATGGACAAGGAAGAGGTTATTCTGGTAAAGACTTGGAGAATAACATCTCTAATGTTTTCCTGACAACTGATAGTATAAAAGGTTTCTAATAAACTTGCTTATTTTTGGTCATGCTTCAAGGCTTTCCATTTAAAGTGTCTATTTGAAGAAAAGTTCTCCTTAAGGCCGTTTTCCAGAGAACCTGGATCTTACCCTGCTCAGCTCAGATAAATTTTTAACAATTTCCCTATGAACCACAGCAGCTTTGGCATGAATTATCTTTGGATTTGTAAACAGCACAACTGTGACAAGGTGAAAATTAATATTTTATAAAAACAAAAGTAGATCTAAATCAGTACTGAATGGGACTGCCTGCAACATGGAGAGGTGAACAAGAGGGACATGAAAGTGTTATATAAAATAGCAAACAGAAAAGGAGACTAAACGGGACTCAAATGTCTTAAGAACAAAGGTTGTTTCAATTAAATTGAAAATTGTCAAGAAACTAAAATAGTTTACTCACTGCAGGGTTAACCCATGGAACTGAGATATGCCAGACACAGGCAGAGGCCAAAAGGTTAGGAAAAACATGAAAAAAATCAGATATTTTTATAGCTAGTTACAGTGACAGTTACATGAGATCATATAAAATATTAAGGACTATAAACCCTCATGTTTCAGGTTCTAAGTTAATGAAACAGAGTTTTAGGATGAAATGGCTCCTGTATTTTCGATAAGGAGCACATGAGGCTGTGTGATCAGGTCTACTTACAACCCACCTGTGGCCACAGAAAAGACTTCTGATATAGTTTATAACATCCTCTCCATGAAGCATGATCACCCAGGCCTACTGTTCATATAATAAAAATTTCTCAGATTTCTACAAAAAGTCTGAATCAACTGTTCATATCTGGGATTTTAAATTGCTGGAAGCTGGTGCTAAAAACAAGTCGTAATTGGAAGGGCCTGTCTCCAGTTTGAGGGAGAGACTGTCTTCGTTATGTCTCTCATTATGTCTTTCATCCTCCTGCGTAAGTCTCAGCACAGTTTGGTTCTCCTTGGACCGCTTTCATCTACTATACTCTGTTTAATGACAATCCATCATTTAAAAAAGGACCCCAAAACCGACTTTCACCAACGATAGTTGCTTAGATCATACAGACTACACGCTAGATGAAAGAAATTCTAGGAGGACCAAAGAGAGCTGAACTTAATCAGAGGGATGAAAGACAAAATGAAAATCTATCTACCCTTACATTTAAAAAGGAGTTTCCTTCAGATAAGATGATCTCGCCTCTCTGTGTACCTGTTAAATATGGTATACGTACTGTCAGATCATTTGGGACTTTTATGATTGAGATGCTTTAGCAATTCCTGTAAATTGTACACATTTGGATGGTGCTGCCTTTGACTTTGAGGTGATCGGGCCATTTCCTATTGATCTAAAACTTTGTTTCCCCCCTTCTTCCCTCCTTCCTCCTAATCAAGGCAGAAATACATAGCCTGGAAAGCTTTGATGTTCCTCTGCTTTACTTCTCATTTTGATCTTTTAACAATCCCTCTACTGGTACACACTTGTAGTATACATTTTCAGTGTTTATGCCTTCTGGCTTCAAAAGACTCGATCAAGACTTCCCCCCGCCCCAGAAAACAAATGCTGTGTGTGGTACTAAGCTGCTGATATTTGTTTTGTTTATCAGATAGGAACAGCATATAGTTAAGCTAGAAAACCTGCCTATTTCCTTCTACAGAGTGTAATATACTGTCCTGTTTTTGAAGGAAATCAAATATATGTAATTTATCTGACACAGTCTTCATCATCTCTATTTTACGGAAAGTCTACAGGTTACTGAGTTGCCTTCGGATAAACCTTTGCACTGTAGATTGCTGTCAGGACAAATTCTCTAAGAGTCTCTTCAATTTTTATGTTGTTGGCATAACGCTACAGTGACAGAAATGAGTTGGAGTCTCTTTTGCTCTTAGTTAGTGTCTATAAAGTAATGTCATGCCAATTCTCCTACCGCCTATGAAATACTCTTACAGCAGCTATACCTGAGGTAGAAGCTGGGCCAGACCCAGCCTGAAACATGGTAGCACTGTTGTAAGCGTCTTGTGATGCCTGCTGACATCTTCCATTTAAAAAGGAGGGTAGTCCACCATCACTCTCTTGTGAACAACCTGTCACTGGAAAATCAGTATCAATCTTTCTTCCCTTTGTCCTATCAACTAAGACCCAAGGAAAGAAAAATTGGTCTACAGGAACACATTACCTGGAGATCAGTGGGATGTAATACAGTACGAGGTTGAATTTCCATTCCCCAAACCAGTACCCAGCTGCAGACTCCAGTACAGCTATGCACATATTTACATAGACAACTCTGCTACACAGCCAGGTTTTAAGAAATTGGCCCAGGATGATTTCTGTACAAGCAGGTGATTTTATTTCTCATAAATTAAACTGCAGGAATCTCAAAGGCAGCCATGAAATGCTGAGAGATTGACCCATCACATCTCACATAGCCTCATCTGTCCCTTCCCCTCTCCTCCTGCTCCCGGTCAATTCTGATGTTCCAAAACTGATATAAATCCCGTGGAAAATCTGTCTGGGAGAGGATACCCTCCTCATTCCACTGGTGCAGGAAAGGCTAAGAATGCATACATGATATTAGTATTGTATTTTTGTCTCCTCCTCCTTAATTTTTCCTTGTTTTCCCCTTTGGAAACATTGTCACACATTTTGCATGAAGCTAATCTGCTATCAAATCCACAGTTAAACCCAGGCTTTGGGAAATAATTTAAAGATCAAAGCCTATAGGTAAACTGATAGAAATTAGATACAAACAATCCAGACTCGTGTCATAAAACATCCACACTGCAGTGATAAATCTCTCAGATTACAAACTCCTGTGCGCAGATATACATAGTTCACCAAGACTGAAGATAAGTTTTAAATGTAAAATCAAGGGTAAACTTCCATTAAGTCCAAGAGATTTTACCTTGTTCACTGATATTCGCCAGAGCTTAGACTCCTAAATACCTTATTTGTTTCTGTTAATGAAATCTGGGTATTTTCAAAAAAGATTCCTAATCTATTCTGAATTTGTTAGCAAACCAGGAATTGGAATTACTCACGAGAAAGTTTTGACATTTTTATTTTACCTTAATTGTTTGTCATCATTTACAGTGGCAGAAAGTGTTATGGAACAAAAATAAAAGGGAGGATTACCTGTTAAAAATACTCTATTTTAGGAAGCAGAAGACTAAACTTCAGGAAGTTGGAGATCAGAAGAAAAATGTAAAATATATGTTTTTATGATGTACATTTTTTTTTTACAACAGTATAACACTGCTAACGCATAGTCCATAACTCTTAACTCCAGACTTACCTCTTCAATACTGCTGCCCATCTTTCCACATAGTGCGAGTGCTGCACATTTTTTTTCTTTAATGAAAGGTTCACTTTTCTGATTTCGGAGCATGCTCAAATCCATCCAAGTTGTATTTTTGGCCTGCCCTTCAAATTACTCACAATTTGCAGATACCCAGATGTGTTATAGGTGTACTCTCTATTTCATTATACACACTGTTAGTGAAAATACTGAAGACAGCCAAGAGCATGTGTGCCCCACGGGAAGCTATCTGAAATGGCCTTCCTGGTTGACAGCAAGCAACTGATAACAGAGCTTTGACTGCGTTTTTTCAACAAGTTGCACAACCACCTCATCCTGCATTTCTCTAGGTCATACTTTCTTATTGCACATGGGAGACTGTCACGTTGGACTGGACTCAAGGTCTTCCTAAAGTCAAGGGAATATTATCTGTGCCGCTTTCCACTTACCTTACTGCCTAACCTCCAGCCCGCTGCCTCGTCAAGGAAAGAAATCAGATTATCAAGAACAAATAATAGTAAATCAGTTCTGGTTTGGTTGTTTCTTATCAACTTATTACTCTCCATGTGTTTATAAGTTAAAAATTGCATTATCAGTGACAAGAAAATAACAATACAGATAATACGTACTTTATGAATTTGCAATATGATGTAGAGCAGCTACATCAGTAAAGTGTCAGCGAAGCCCCAGGGAGACATGGCTGATAACAGACTGAGGCTCTCCATCCTGGAAAGGCCACGCCCTGAACCTCAATCCCCATCCTAGACAGACCGTGCTTCACAAACTTTCCTTTCAAACGTATCACAAGCAAGACTCAGCGCCTGTCCTTACCCTGGTAATTATTTTTCCCCTCAACTATTTGCTACCAATGCCACCAGCTGCCGGGCAGGTGTCTTCCAGACAGCGACGCTGGCTGGGACCGCTCAAGTTCCGCTTGCTGTGCTCCTACTTGGGTCTCCGCAACCACCCCTTACCAGTGGGTCCCTAGACCAGCACCATCAGAAAAACCACTGACAAACCTAATGAACCCCCAGCATCACTCAAGAATAAGGCTCAAGGTGCCACTGTCCTACCAGGCAAAGGTAATATTGGAGGGAGCTACTGATGACAGATAAGCTGCTATCAGCTGGACAGATTTATACACAGGACTGCACCGCAAAGCGCTACTCATAAAATATCACCATCTAACTGAAGCAGCCCGTGTCTTCACCACGTTTACTATCATAAATGTATTCATTGTAAACTTTAGGTTATCACATTGCCTCTCGCCTGTAAATTATAACAGGATTCTAATATGTACCTCCTGAAATTGGTAATTCTGCGCAAAAGCATTCTGCAACTCAAATTACAATGAATGCATCTGTTAATTTAGCTAATCAGCAGTTATATTAACTACCTACAAAACAGGGAATACGAACTGTTGGGTGACTATCTTATGAGCAAAAAAAATGGTAACACTGATGCTTTTTTGATGGCACGTCTCATTATAAATAGGTTACCATAAAATAATTTCAGCAGAAACAACAGTAATGTATATGGCCATTATCGTGTTACAAATTGATAATACACTAGATAATACAGCTAAAGGATGCCTGTTTTAAATATTTTTGTAGATGCAACGTTAAAACACAATACAAAAATTCTTCCTTTCATCTTGCTTAGTATGGAACACGTTAACTTAGTCACTAATTTATTACAAATTAGGTTTGCAATCACAGTTCTGCCTACATTTTATGCAAGATTTTACTGGAACTATCACTGCATTTAGACACACTCAGAAAACTTAGGCAGCAGACTGTTACAATTCTTGTTCTCATAATGATAAGTTTTTGATCTGCATCTCAGTGTAAAACCGGTCTTGTCTGCAATATCCCTATAGCTATCAGGAAGCTCCAGAGCAAAAGCCAGAAACCTGCAGTGAAGGAGACAGGAATCTTAAATTGCTCGAGTCTGGTGCTGCCTGCATTCTACTTTTTCACTGTCAATTCATACATCAACTTTTCAACTGAAACGGATTATATTTAACACCAACCATCTTAGCAAAGTCCACGTGGTGTGAATTCACAACCCGGTTAAAGAAGGAAAGAAATACATCATACGTGGTCTGATAGAAGAGCATACCCAAAGAAATATTCTACTGAGATGCACGATGAGGCTATCCAGTATCGATCCGCCCCGTGACCTCAGGTGAGCCAGGGAGAGTGCACTTCTCCAAAGCAGAGGAGTAGTTTCTCATTACTGCATTGGTGGGTTTGTTGCTGTTTTCCTGTACATAAATCAATAAATTATTCTCTAAGAATATTTGCTGCTCTGTGTCACAGCGTTTCTGTATTCTTGTGAGGGGGAGCTACAGCTCTGAGATGGACTTACTGTCTCATTAATGGGAGGAGATATGGTCAAATCCCCCAAACGAATCACAGTTAAGAAGTGGCAAGGGCAGGAGAAATAAGACATGACATGTTCCATTGCTGCAGTTTCTCCTTGCTTTTGGAAAGTAACTACTTTTTTCATAACTATGTTGTCAAGTGTATTTCCAAGCCTGGTTTTTACAGCCGAGTCTCATTACATCAGTCTGGTCTTTAATATGTGTCTATTTACTTTACAAATGGCTTTTGAAGCAACCTTCAAAGACACTTGCTTAAAACAGGCTTTCCATCCACTAATTAAACCTTAATAATCCCTTGTAATGAGCAACACATTTTTTCCCCAAAAATGTAAATGTCTAAGGTGGCTGCTCATGTCAGCACTGAAGGGAGAGGTCATTTCTGAAGGATCCTCCATCACAAACATCAGAGAACAGTAAAGTCATTGAAGGGCATCTGAAGCAGAAGCAATTTTCTCACAGTCTTGACACCTTCTAGTAAATTAGTCACTTGTCGAGGAAAATGACAGCTATATAGCAACAGAAAAGCTTGTAAAGCTCTTCATTTACTGTTAGAAATGTTGTCTATGTCACTGTCAAGCAACAGTAACATCCCCACCCTGTTTTACTCTCGAGTGCCCTATCTCAGGGGCTTTTTGCAAATCATGCCTTAATGAAGTTTAAATAACAACTATATTTCTTAGGTCTAAACGCTACTTTTCTCTTACCTGCATGATTGTTTTCTGAATAAGTTAGTCCATTGAAGCTGATATACAAAATGAAACGCTGTTGTAATTAGTGTAATATCATTCCAAGATAAAGCCATGAGAACTGCAGCTTCAGTATCTCTTTGGCTATTCTGCTTATTATTCACAGACAAATTCTGATATCTTCTGCACGTTGCATAGTACGTTTACGTGCAATTTCAGGGAAAACATTCATGGAACAAGATCTGTAAGTATCTACCTCAAAATCTAGCCTAGAGAAAGAATGGAGCTTGAAAGTCATTTCAGACTTAATTTTCCCTCAGCACAGTCATCATTCTAAATAGGTACGCATAAACATATGCTTTCTTTAGAAATAATTTACATGAATTCAATGCTCTAATATAATTGGCTAGATACAACAGTCACTGAAAACTGAAATCCTCTTATTTACATGACAGTCAGGATATGGACAGCAAAAGAGAAAAATTCTAAAAATGGATGCTGTAAGGAACAACAAGACTGACTATCTTCAGTGGGAAAAGGGTAATTGCTGTTACATGGTAAAAAAGGAACTGGGCAAATTCATATAAATACTCTTTGGAGAATAAGCACTTACTGGCTAAAGACACTGACACATTATGCAAGCCAATTATTGTGTGGAGTCGTGGTGATACCTTAAATGCAAACTCATTTGTAGGATGCCTGAATATTGCAGGAAAGCATCTATCTATAACACCTGGCGTTCTTCCACTGATGGCACAGATTCCCCTGAAAAGACTCACAGAATCATACAATATAATTTAGGACAGAAGGAACCTCTGAAGATCCAATGCCCGCTCTAAGCGGGACTGACCTCAAAGTTAGAAGAGGCTGCTCAAGACCTTATTCAGCTGAGTTTTCAGTATCTCCAAGGAATCTACAGTCTCTCCGGGCAATCTGGGAATTTCTCTCACTACAGCCTATGACTATTATCTTCTGCTATTTCACTGTGCACCTCTGGGAAGAGTATGGCTCCATGTTCTCTGTAAACCCCACTCCCATTAGACACTTCACCAGGCTCAACAAACCCAAATCCCCAGCCTCACCTCACATGTTATTTCAAAAATATTTCCAAAGACCCCCTTCATGGTGAAGAATGAGAGCATCAGAAGTCTTCCAGTGTCAAGGTCTACAAGCTGAGGAGACCCTGCAAGGAGTGTAAGCAAATGCCGTTGGCTAAACGGCTGCTCCCTGACAATATGGTGACACAGCACCTCTTCACACACGCTAGCTGCTCTTGAAGAGCTCACGTAGCAGCAAGGTGAGGTATTAATAGCAGCTTTATGAAAGCTTCCCTTACTAAACACTTCTATAGATAAGATATAGAATCACTGAAAATCTAGCAGCTTGTTTTTCAGAAGCAATAAGGTCAGAGTTAGCAGCTTGGTTTCAGCTGCCTTCTCCATGGAGATCACTCCCCTTGTTTGCAGGAAACATCTTGAAAATCTTCTTCCATGGGTTTCATCTGAGAACTCATTTTCCTGAAACCCCACTCACCCTCAATAAATACCTAGCAGATTGGTTCTATCACTACGTGTAATTATGAAAACCAAAGCCGTTACAAAAACCAGAGTTAATTACAAAAAGTGAACATGGCACTGAAACAAATTTTGCTTAAACCCCCCAGGCTATGGGATTCCTTTCCTGTGATCACCCCAGAACAGTTACATAGCCCATGTAACTGTTGGAGGATTCTCCATAGAGCAAAAATAAGTGTGATACTCTTCTACTATACTTCAAATTCTGTCAGAGAAAGATTAATACAAAGTTCATGCACCTACTGGAGCATAAAGATTACCTCCCCCTCACATGGAGATTGAGAAATACATTTTAGGACATCTCAATTTACAGAGCTCTCTTTGAAAACCTTGTGGAAAGGCTTGTGGTCAAAACCTAAAGGTATTTACTCCTTTGAGCTTTAGTTTAAAATACATTTCTTCTTTCAGATGCAGCCCACATAGTGTCAGGGCTTTTCTTTCTTTCCCTTTGTTTCCAGATTATGTAAGAAATTCACTTCATCTTTAAAGAATAGTTTCTACCCTTGTGAAGGAGCAAATTATTATGTCAAGTTTCTTCAGTTAGCATACCTGTATACTAATTTTTTTTTTCAATAAAAATAACCTTTTGTTAAAGGTTTCATTAGATTTCCCAGAAGACTGATAACAGCCAAATCTCCAGCCATCTGCAGGAACCACTACAGACTCTGATCACATACTCTGAACTGTGAAATTCTTCTCAACACTTTTGTTCAGACAAGGGGATCACTGTATTTTCCAAGTGCTTAATCACGCCAAGGGCAGGAGCCCAAAGCCTTTACCCACGCTGAACTTCTCTAATAGTCTTAATGAAAATCAGGCCCCAGGCAAATTATTAGTAAAATTTAAAATCACAAGGAAATTATCCTTTCCATTTTTAGCACCAAGAATGGATTACTTCATAGAGGTCTATAGATAGATAGTTCTTTTAAAGCCCACATTCTTCATCTTTAGGCAGAGGAGCAGGTTACTGTAAAGATACCTCAATGCCGAGCATACATCCCCTCCTATACTCCAAGCATACTATCACGTTACTGGTACTTTAATGTCCAGCACAGCAGCAAAACTGTACAATGGCTCCACTTCCCAAAACACTTTAAGTGCTTCGGTCACTTAGTTTCCAAATTAGCTACTGTGAAAGAGTAAAGACCCTACTGAAATGTCACCCTCCAACACCTTAAATATTTGGAGGCTGGATGGAGAAAGCTTACCCCTTGACTGCAAACCGCGTCCACACGCCTCACTATGTCCTGGCACACCCTGTCTCACTGAATCCGGCACCAGCACACAGTGGCTCCAGCGGTGGGTCTTCCACCTGCGAGGGGAAATGGTTAACAATTCAGTGATTAAAACTGGAAAACGGTTAGCACGTCCAGGCAAAAACTTCAGTTACGAATGATGATATACGGTGGAGACTTAAGGAAAAATAAAGTCAAAAAGCTGTAATTACTCCTGAAATAAGCACTGTGACCTGCAATCCAGATGCAAGGTTCACCTTCTAGAAAGCCATATCATCCTCCAACCATGTTTCCCTTTCTCATTTTTGTAGGGCATGGTTCAAAGTCACATAAAATACATAGGAAACATCTTCAGTGGGCTTTGAAATCAGGCTCTCCTCGTGCAAGCCCCTTCTCATACAACTGATGCTGTACCCAATCTGCTTTCTATGCTAGGACGTGTGCCAGTCAAGAACACGAGAAAGCAGCGATGTGGTATGGAGCCAGGCAGAGCTGAGCCGTGTGACTCCTGCCGTGGCACCACCTTCAGCTCCCCGCTCCGCTCTGAGACCATGTCCTACAGGATGTGCGGGCTGAAGATTTATATGCAAAGATAGAATGCTTTTCTATTTACTAATATTGTATAACAGATGGGTCACAGAATTTTAATGAAGAGAGGTGAGTAATTGCCCTACTGTACTATTTGTCTAATCAGAATTTTTTAAAGTGCATATTATTCACTGGAGTGAGAGCATCAGGGGAAAAGACAAGAGTTTCTGCAATAAGCATACAATTATGATTAAGGCAGTTGAGTGCTTGTGGTCCCGAAATAGCTTACATTGATTTTTAGATACATTGAGGGGGGCGTTCCCAGTAATAGCTTCCTTAAACACATCGAACCCTGAGGTTACCATTTCTAGGAGCTGTGTTTATTGGTTCTTGTTCTGATGATGCCAGGTCTACTGAAATCTCCAATTTGAACTCTACTTCTACACATTTTGCAAGGTTTATTGTTCATACATTGTTATTTGTTTATAACTCTGCATTTTCCAGTTCTATTTTCTGGTGAAAATTGTGCAGGACAATCAAGTCATTTCTAGAGAAGTGGAAACCCACTAGCAAGAGACTGATTCCAAGCTAACGTTTTTTACCTATACACTGGACAGATGGGAATATCTTCACATTCTCTCTCCTCATACAAGGTGTCCGGGCATGCCTGTCCTCCATTGGCAGCATCCTGAACGATAATCCTATACCGGGACTGCTTTACTGCAGTGGCATTGCCTGTAAAATAAAGAAGATTGCCTTCCCAGACACAGCTGGCACCCCGAGTTAGTGATCTGTCTGTCTTGGTTAAAAACATGCCTTGCATTTCATTTATATTTTGAAATCAGGAGCACTCTGGCACTACCCAAAGAAGGGAGGGAATGGTACGTTGGATCAAAAGCTACCATTTCTTACTTTAAAATTACCAGTAGTTCAGCAGAACAGCACCTGGAAGGTTGATAAATCAACAGCCTAAGAGATGCATCAGAAAAATGTCTATTTAACAGAACAACAAATCAGACAAGAAAATAAGTTTGAGCAAATAGTTAAACACCTGAACAGGAGAAAAGAATAAAAAACAAAAAACCAAACTGTCATAATGGAAGATTTTGTTTTTGAAAACACACTCTGGTGGTCTCAGGCTGCTACCAGTAACCCATCTTTATGGGTCTAGAAATTATAGATGAGAACTTCCTGATAGAAAAACCATTGCAACCAACAGAGGCTAACTTTCTACTTAACCTGAGTCGATGCAAGATCAATCCACGTGGAAACACAGTTCACAAAATCTACAGTACAGAATGCAGCATGAAAGACAAGGATAAGATTTATCTATATGTCTCTATAGTTAAAACAAATGCAATCCTTGGCTGCGTAAGTGGTAAGTAAAAATTGAGAGCTGGTTTAACCGCTGTGTATAGCATTAGTACTTCTTTGGGTACTGTATTAACACTTCAAAAACAGATGCTAGAAGACTGAAAAGGCATCTCAACAGAACTCCATAAAGGATTCCAGACCAGGCAAATGTCTTTTAATAGCGGACTTCATCAGATTTATCCAAGAGACAAAAGCGGTGTGTAAATTAGCCCACTTAAGCGAGTACTATTTTTCCAGCTCGAGATAAGGCCAAAGCTTCAGTAGCAAGATTACAGTGCATTAGAGTAGAAGGAAAACTTACGAAAAGTCATGCCATGAACACAAAGTACAAGTACAAATCCAATAAAAATGGTTGGCTCTAAAAATATCAAGTTATAAAAGCCTTCACTGGCACACATGCTATCACTGTGAGATCTCCCAAAAGGGACTTTGGACCTGACAGGAGGTTGCTCACCCCAGCTGCTACCTTGAGGCAGGATCAGTGCACCCAGGGCAATCCCCCTCCTGCTTCTTTAACAGCCAGGACCTGAGGCAGCTTTACAGCTTCCTACTGTCTCCTTTCAGTTGCCTGATTCAGCACTTGTAAAGCCTCACAGAGAGTATTTTCTTAAAATCTAACCCAAATCATCGCTCCTGTAAATTAAGCTAAACCTTATTTATCTCTGTCCACTAGACATAAAAAATATTTTATCCCTATTGCCTGAAGCATAGCCTTTACGAAATTTTAAGGCTTTGTATCCACTCTACGTCTTCCCCTCTCTAAACTAAGAAAACCCAGTTCTTCATAGGTCCTGTTTAATCATCTCTCATTACTCACTTCCTTACAACACGGCACACACGGAATCCCACCTGCAGCCTCACCAGTGCACACTACAGTAACACCTTTGGTGTTTTACATACAACGTTCCCATGAGTTTGACAAGCCCAATATGAGTTTTAGCATTTCAAATTGTTGACTTTCATTCATTTTGTAGTCCATTGTATCTCCAGAAGTGCCTGAGACAGTACTGAGGTCTTTACTCCCCATTCTGTCTTTGTGCAATTGATTTTTCCTTCCCGAGTCATATTTTGAGAAATTTCTCGGTCATTTCAATATGACTTAATATATTGCCTATTGTGTTTGCTATCTCTTTCAGCTCTGCACCATCCACTAATGTTATTATTCAAGCACGCAAGCTGTTCAGACAAATATCACATAGAATTGGGACAAGAAGAGTTTTCTGTAGGACTCTTCTTGGCTCATGTTCAAGTTTGATCGTGAATAGTGGACATCGATCAGCCGAAGCGCCTTTGCAGAGAAGGACGTGGGAGCCCTGATGGACAAGTTGACCATGAGGCAGCAATGTGCCCTTGCAGCAAAGAAGGGCCACAGCATCCTGGGCTGCATTAGGAAAAGCATCACCAGCAGGCCAAGGGAGGTGATCCTTTCCCTCTCTTCAGCACTGGTGAGACATCTGGGTGCCATTAGAATTGGGACAAGAAGAGTTTTCTGTAGGACTCTTCTTGGCTCATGTTCAAGTTTGATCGTGAATAGTGGACATCGATCAGCCGAAGCGCCTTTGCAGAGAAGGACGTGGGAGCCCTGATGGACAAGTTGACCATGAGGCAGCAATGTGCCCTTGCAGCAAAGAAGGGCTCCAGCATCCTGGGCTGCATTAGGAAAAGCATCACCAGCAGGCCAAGGGAGGTGATCCTTTCCCCAGGAGAAGGAGGACACGGGCATACTGGAGTGAGTCCAGTGAACAGCCACAAAGACTATTTAGGGACTGGAGCATTCGACACACAAGAAGAGACCAGGAAAGCTGGGACTCTTCAGCCTGGAGAGGAGAAGGCTCATGGGATCTTACCAATGATGGCAAGCAGTAAAGGAAACAGAGATAGACTCTTTTCACAGTGATATCTGCTGTGAGATTTTTCAAGCAGCTGAGTACCCATTTAACAGTGATTTAATTCAAGTCACTGTTCCTCAGCTTCCTGATAAAAGTTTAATGTGTCAAAAATCTACCACTTCCCTTAACTAGAGCAGCTATGCTGTCAAAAAAAGGACATTAAATTTATTGGGCACTATTTGTTCTCAATAAATCCATACTGGCCAGTTTATCAGAATCTGATTCTTGAAATGTTTAAATCCTGAGTAATAACTTGTTCTTGTGTTTTTCTACATAATGAAGTTAGGATGAGTAATCTACAATTTCCTTGACCTTTCTTTTTGTCCTGGTTTCGGCAGGGATAGAGTTAATTTCCTTCCTAGTAGCTGGTACAGTGCTGTGTTTTGGATTTAGGATGAGAACAAAGTTGATAACACACCAATGTTTTAGTTGTTGCTAGGTAGTGCTTACACTAGTCAAGGACTTTTCAGCTTCCCATGCTCTACCGACTGAGAAGGCTGGGGGTGCACAAGAAGCTGGGAGGGGGCACAGCCAAACTGGCCAAAGGGACATTCCATACCATGGGACGTCATGCTCAGTACATAAACTGGGGGAAGCTGGCCGGGGGGGCCGCTGCTCGGGGACTGGCTGGGCATCGTTTGGTGGGTGGTGATCAATTGCACTGTGCATCACTTGCTTTGTGTATTATTATTGTTACATTATTATTATTATTTTATTTCAATTATTAAACTGTTTTTATCTCAACCCA